>NC_043983.1:25134820-25443986 GCF_902150065.1 Myripristis murdjan | reverse complement strand
AATAACTTTAAAGGTTTTTTTTTTTTTTTTTTAATTTACTTAATTTACAGACTGCTGTTGGATAAGCATTATTATTTTGAGTAAAATATTTTGTCTAGAGAGGAAAAATGTTTTTCCTTATACTTGCTTTAACTTTTTATTTAAAGTCCTTTATTAAATCCTGAAAAATCATCTCTGTTAATCAATATTACATATTTATGTTTTTTTCCCCCATGAAATAACATGCCTTCATGCCATAAAACATCTTCCATATAACTCCACACCCTGCACTCATTCAGTATGCAGAGATGTATGTATATGCAAACAGTCGCCACCCACCCTGCCACCTGTGCACACACTGGCTCATAACTGGTATCCTATTTGCTAATCTAGCCATCTAAATAAAAACTTTTTTTTTTTTTCAGTGAATCTCTTAGTTACACAAATATTGGCCATGTGTTAAGCAGCCATTTTGAGTTGGTCTTGTAATTTTTGAAAAGAAAACACTCAGGCGACTGACAGAGGTGGTGCTAATGATATGGAAAACATCACCCAGTGATGCTTTTACTTTTGTTTAGTTGATTAATTCCCTGCAAATGGATTACTGGTGAGTTACATAACTGTGATGGCACCACATGGGATCTGTTTCCCCTAAAATCTGGCCAGCCGTCCTCTCTGCCTTTATCTGCTGTTAAATCAGCGTGTCTGCTGCTCCTGGGCTGGGCTCTTTTGGATGGGAACGACATTCTTACTCTCACATCTGTCATTGGATCTACCACCCCATGTGCTTCCCTGAGCACCTGTCTCTTCTCTAATCTCCTTCTCCTCTGTTCCTGAGTATTGGTTTTGGCCCTTGTTCACCGGGAGGCCATCTACACTGTCTCCCTGTCTGATCGATCAAGGCCTTCCTGGTGTCTGTCAGCTTTGACGTAGCTCAGTGATAAGACCAGGGGGTGGAGATTTTGAGTGGATTTTGCTGCCATTTTGGAAACTCACCCATGAAAACTGCAGATAGAGGCATTAGATGGAGCATTTTAACCTCAAAAAATTACTATGTTAATTCATGCAAGAGACATTCATATAATTACTGTAAACAAAAAAACAGGGCCATCATGCAGAGAACTTGCAGCTTCTAAAGGCCTCTTGCAAAGGCGTTTTGTTTCTGTGCCACGAGGACTGATTTAATAGGATTTTTTTTAACATGAACTTCCATTTCTTTTACTTCTTGAAAAACAGAGTATCTTAAATGATGAACAATCACAAATTCTGAGCACTTATTCCATCAAATTAAGTTCATTGGCTCACACTTTTGAATGATCCCGCGCTGCATAACATGCTTATGTGTAAAATCAGGCCCTGAGGCTCCCTGACAGCCCATCCCCAATCCTAACGGTAACCTCAACCTCTTTTCCCGATCAAAACGTCTGACAGAAAACACCAGGGGCTGGAGCTGATCTTACACAACGCATTATGTCCCACCTTAACATCTGATTATTACAGGAGATGCGTAAAATCAAGGAAAAAAGATAACCATGTCATGCCAGCTTTAATGCCGTGAAGGGAAATTCCTTTGCAGCACGAAATAGGAGGACGGCAGTGTTCTCCCTCCAGTTCAAATGGAGCTAAAGCTGTTGGCAGATGGCAAATGGTGCATCTAGTGAAAAGCAAATGGGGAAAAAAACAACAACAAATAATTGCAGTGTGACTAGAACAACAATACAGTTTGTGTAAAATACAGCATAGACTACTATCCATCTTGACCGTGTTTGCATTGGCCAGATTCCCATGATTTGTCTTTTTTTTTATTATTATTATCACGGAGGGTATTTGTTAAATTTATCATTTCATTTGCAAATATTTTATGTGCAAAAACAACAGCAGAAAGGCTACCTAATATGCTAAAAAGCTTAAAGTTGCAATAAACACAAAATCCCCCTCAGCTACTGTGGCAAAGTGTAGTTTATTACCCGTTTGGTTTACCTCAGTCTATCTGTATCCGTGTGTTTATCCGGATTGATCGGGGTGCTCCCTCTCTATTTTCCAGTGAGGCAGAGATAACGCAGATAACTGAGGTGAAGTGCAGGTGAAGGGATGCAGTGATAAGTTAAAAATAAATAAATAAATAAATAAAATAAAATAAAAAAAACTTAGAAAGGATTATATGATACAGTGGAGAGATACATCCGTCCCAAGCTTCCTGTTGCTCTCTGTAGCTGTGTTTTGTGTTTATGGCTCACAGTATGTGCTCCTCTCCTCCGGTGAGTTTCAAGTTCGAACTGAAGTTGCTGCTTTTTTTTTTTTTTTTTTTTGCTTTTTTTTTTTTAATCCCTGAGACACAAATCCCGTTAACTGTTTGCCACCTGCCTGTCTGTGCAGCGGAAACAAGGCTATTGAGGTTTTACTGGCTCTATTGTAGGTTAGTGTCCCACTGGGAACCAGAATAAGAAGCTTCATATGCCAGGCTCGTAACCGTGGTCGACCAGGCTCTCTGCTTAAAGACAGGATTATTCAGAGAGGAGAAAACAAAACAAGTTAGTGTACAATAGCAATAGATTACCACCACCCACTGGGATAAAAGGTAAACCGAAAACTTATATTATTCAGTGAGCAAAAAGGCTCTTGTTTATACAAAAGTTTTTTTTTTTTTTTTTAAATTTTTAATCACTTTATCGCATTGCCCAACTGCCTGTTTGCCCAAAACACCTTGCATGACCCTCGAACCACCTGAGCTTCTGCTGGGATGCTGTTGATGTTGTTTATGTGCTCATGTTAATTAAATTAGTTAGATCTGAGTGGGGATGATTAGCATGCTAGCAGTAATAGCTAGCAGGGAATCCAATAGCCTATTATCATAATGAGTCCCCTCGGTGCACTGTGTGGGAGGGTGAGAGAGAGGGAGAGAGTGAAGTGGTTACATCGCCCGCCCCAAGAAGAAAGGTACACCAAACGACAAGGGGACAAGTGTGTGTGTGTGTGTGTGTGTGTGTGTGTGTGTGTGTGTGTGTGTGTGTGTGTGTGTGTGTGTGTGTGTGTGTGTGTGTGTGTGTGTGTGTGTGTGTGTGTGTGTGTGTGTGTGTGTGTGTGTGTGTGTGTTTTCCCTTTTTTTGAGCAGAATGCATGAATCGGGGTGATTTGTTAAATCTGGCTGGAATAAGATAATGCTACTGCAGGGATATGGCAAAGATGAAGGATTTGCCAGCAAACACACACACACACACACATACACACTTACTAGCACAGACAGGAACATACACTTGAAATGCAATTGGGATGAAAAGCTAAAACATTATTTATCATCATGTTTGCGATCATTTTCCAGCTGTCAGAAACACTGAAAGACTATGAGTGGGTCTACAAAGAGAATGTGCAACCTGTGTTTTTGCACACACACACACACACACACACATGCATGCACAGGCTACAGAGACAGAACCAGGTGTCTTTAGCATGGCACAAAGGCATCGTGCCTGGTGGGGGGTCTGGGCTCCATCAGGCACCTGCATCTGTCCCCTGCTCTGCTCATAATACATCTGCTTCCACACACTTTACGCCACCGCACATATGCTCTCAACCTTGCTCTGAATAGCGTGTGGTCCCTCGTTTTCCCAGTGCGTTTAAATGTTAATAACAGCTGCAGCCCGTTGTGTAAAGATTGAAAGTCTACAGAGCTGAGATTTTGCGAGTGCGATGGATACAATGTTTGTTTTCTTTGAATAATGCATCAAATGTTGTTTTCCCACGAGGCGAGTTTCGCGGTTTTACTCTTTGGTGTTTATCTCGCTTTACTTTAACCGTTACTGCAAAGCATTTTCTCTTTTCTGTCTTCCTCCCCCATGCTAAACTTTGCTCTGTCAGAGTTCAGTGGAATGATTTAAAGGACAGTGCCACCAAGTTTACCTGCAATACTCCTCTGGCAAAGGACAATGTAGTCGGTACTTGTGAACAATTCCCTTCCAAAGATACAAATGTCACAAAACAAGTACCCAGTCTGTGATGCTGACTACAGAAAATCAGTGCCATGCCCGGCCAACTGTTAACAGATTTTTACATCAAGCCCTCTGCCTTCTGCTCTTGCCAGACAACAAAGCCCACAAGCAGGGAGGAAGAGCTGGAGTATAGGCTTCTGTTCATTAACTCTAAATTTTTACACTAGCTCTGTATGTCTCTCCATCTCCCGAGCCTGCTCCCCCAAGGAGCTGGAATGTATGCAGCGATTAGTTAACTGTATCGGTCCTCTAGCTCAAATTTTCTCTCATCTACTCCCACGTGCAATAAGTCTGCCTCTAAAAGGCGCTCCAGTGGATATATCCTTAAATTAACAGTTGATTTTAAGTCACTATAGCCCCAAATATTTTCATGTATTAATGCATCTCTTAGGGATTTATTACCTTGCTCAAGGACACCTCAACAGGGCAAATGCTCGCTGCAAAGGTGGTTGAACTGCATTTGTTGATTGCAGTTGGTTGCAGTCTCTCTATCCACTAAATCAGTGGTGCTTAAAGTACAGTCCAGGGACCCTCAGGGGTCCTTTAGGGCCTCCAGGCAGTCCTCAGCAAAATTAGGAACAGTCAAATTTCAGTTAACTAGAAGTTACGATCCAAAAACAAATACATGAGTAATTATTTTAGCATTTTGTTTTAATCTCACCACTTTGGATCTATTAGTGCTCAAGTATGACATCTGAGCAGTGTAATACTAGACATAAACCAAAATATCTTTTCAGATCAGGGTACCAAGGGCAAAATAACTGCAAATTGGGGTGAACACGGCGGTCAAGAACATGACGAAGATTGAAAAGCTTTGCAGCAGATACTTAAGCCTGCCTCTAAAAAGATAGAGGAGCCGAGCTGTTGAGTTTATTAATGTTATTTTTATCTGCTTGTCCCTTGCCTTCCCACAGATGCCAAGGCCTGCCCCTCCAAGGACTTCCAGTGCCGTAACGGGAAGTGTATGGCACCCATCTACGTGTGCGACGGCGATGACGACTGCGGGGACGGCAGCGACGAGGAGAAGTGCTCGACCCCCACCTGCGGCCAGCACGAGTTCCGCTGCAACGACTCGGAGTGCATCCCGGCCCTGTGGAGCTGCGACGGCGACCCGGACTGCAAGGACAAGTCGGACGAGTCCATGGAGCGCTGCAGCCGGAGGACGGAGCCGCAGAAGCCCCGCTGCCCGGCCGGCGAGTTCCAGTGCGGCAGCGGGGAGTGTGTCCACATGAACTGGAAGTGCGACGGAGACGCGGACTGCAAGGACAAATCCGATGAAGCAAACTGTCGTAAGTCAACTGTGAATGGACTGATTGATGAATGAGTGAATAACCGATTGAGTGAAGGTTAATGGAAATGAGGATAGATGGGTAAAAACTGTTCATCATAGACGTCTAGCTGCATGACTGGATTTAGGGATGGATGAAGAGATTAATGATTTCATATTTGGGATTTTCAGTGTATTTCTGTTGCGTTTTTATAAAAGTTACTGTATTTTTCATTCAGTATAGAGCAAAAAGCTGTAAATAGCATTGCCTATATCAGTACTTTAACATTTAATTTTTACATTAGAAAATGGCTAAAATGACATGCCATTCATAATCTTCTGGGCCTAAATGGCCTACTGTGAAAAAACATGAAACAGAAGAATTGCAGGAATCCTTAGTGAAAAAAAAAAAACAAAAAAAAAAAATATCCTTTATTGTGCAACAGGAACAGTGGGATTATGGCTCCACAAAAAGATGACATGTGGAACGTGACATGCAGCACCTTGCAAGAAGTTAAAAGACGACATTTTGATTTAAGACAGTTGGCTAAAAGAGGAGCACAGGCAGGCAAAGGGACATGAAGGCCACAGGAGGAGGCCAGGGAACAAAGTGCACTCACCTCAGCTGACGGGCGCTTCAGTGCCATCCTGTCGGTCTCTGGCATCGTCCCAAGTAGAGACAGTGACATCAAGCTCAGGGTGGGAAACTACTCAGCCCAGTGGCTTGACCGCAGGAAAATGTCCCTCTCCCCACTTCCCACTTCCCATTTCCCATATCATCTCTCGCTGCATGTTCAGAGGAACGTCACTAATTGAGACCTAGAGCGGAAACGTTTGTCTTTTCTCTTCCCCTGAACGTTTTATTAAAGAATACAGTTTTTTGAGTGCAGACTGTTACCTTTAATTCAGTTCTTCAAGTCTAACATTAGTGCAAAGGAATTGCTTTGGGTTCCCTGCTCTTCAATGTTACAGCACAGAATTTGTCCTGTGGTTATTTGTGTTTAATAGCCTTGAGAGATTTGGCTCTGTTAATATTAGTTTTACGATTACTATTATTATTACTAGTTGTAGTAGTAGTAGTAGTCATGGTCGTAGTGGTATTTTATTGTCGCTGTTGTCCATTTGTTTTGCCCACCACTGCTGAAAGAATCCAGCTGAAGCCTGCCATGGCTTTTACTAAGAACAAAGACTGAAAGTCTTGTTGTGTCGCCAAATGATTGAAGGAAGATCAATGCTAATGTCAACAGGATGATGATCAACGCACGTGTTGCCACGCAACCGTATGATCTAGAAGCAGGAGAAAAACCCTTTAGTGTGTGTTTGACCATGTGTCTTTACTGTGTGTGAGTGTGTGTGTGTGTGTGTGTGTGTGTGTGTGTGGGAGGTGAGGGTCCTTCATCAGGCGAGACCCCCATCTGTTCTCCTCTTCACACTCCCACACACCACTCAGGGAGATGGTAGCAGACTCTCATATATACGACACCATACATGCACACATGCACACACATGGGCACACACACGTTCAAAGACACACATCTATACGCCAACAAACACACTCACACACACGGACAAATATCTCACAGTTCCAGGGCTGAAATAATCACCTTGTCATAGGTGGCTGGTGCAATACTTAAAGGCACTCCAGTCTAACAGGATAATGAAGCCCTCTCTCTAAAGGGAAACGGCCATACGCACTGCATAGCACAGGCAGAGACGTTGCAATGTATAGTCCTTTGCACATGTAACAATTCTCGCAATGTGTGACTCCCATCTCCCCCCGTAGTGGTTGCATCAGATTTGATTTCAAGAGGTGAACGAGAAGCGTGTAACTAGGTGTGCACAGCATGGCAGGACAGGTTTTTGACACAAACCAGGTTACAGTCCCTTGTGCTGGAAGTCAAGGTAAGCAGTCATATAGACAGTTCAGTGAGCAGAGGGTGTGGTAAATGTACAGCACCATAAAGACAATTTTTTTTTTTTTTTTTTTACCTGAAAGACACTTTTTAATTAGCGTGGATCATGTAATATTGTGATATGGCATAAATGTTGTCTTTTTACTGGTTTTAAAAGTTGCATTACAGTAAAGGGATGTCTGAACTTACTAGACTGTTCTGTCAAACAGTCTGTTTGGTCAAAGATATTGTGATATTTGACTCTGTCCGTATCAGCCAGCCCCAGCAGACAAGCAGCATGATCGATTGGTTGACCAGCCTAGAAGCACGGAGCTACACTGCCAAAGTATACGCATTGTTTTTTTAGTCGAGGATGCTTTTGAAGGAGAAGCTATCAGACGGGGATCAGGAGTGCCCTCACCTCGACAAATAAAGCAAAGAAGATTATAAAGGTCTTTGGAACGTCTTCAAGGCCCAGTCTGAAATATCGGACGTGCAACGCCCTTGCCATCACAAAAATAGCAAAGCCGGCATTTTCCCCATTTCCATAGATTTAATAGAGTTGCACCAACACGGTCCACAAGGGCATCTACATCTATTCAACTCAACTCTACTGGATTGAATTCAGAATGGGAAGGGGCTTAATAAACAGGGAATGCAGAACCTGTTGGCATTTTCTGACATCTGGCATGTTGCACATATTGGGGCTTGTCTGACATCAGATATTCGACATAGAGTGCTGGTTTATGGAGTACCATTCAAATGCCGAGGGCTATCAGATGTCATACCGTATTTTTCGTAATGTAAGTATAAACAAGCCTTACAACTGGCAGCGGTATTCATCAGCAGTCTGCCTTGGCTCTCAGGATACCCTCATTCACCAGCGACTTAAGATCATGGATATCATTTCAGTATGATACAAGAAGGTCTGATGCTTAACCCAAGAGCAAAGCAATGCAATGTGTGCAATGAGTATCAGTTTCAATGATCTTGTTAGTTATGATGTGAGAGGAGTTTGGTGTGTGTGTGTGTGTGTGTGCATGCTTGTCAGAGTGCCGTTTAAAGGCAGGTGATTGGAGGCTCGTGTCAAACAAGATGTAATGCATGAGACGAATATGTAATGTAAATGAGACGGCAGAGCTTAGGGAGGGGCAAGAGGTTAACATAAATGAGAAATGTTCAAATCATTCTGTATCTCTGGCTTGCTCTCCCCTCCTCTCCTCCCTGAAGCTGCACTCATCCCCCCCCCCACACACACACACACACACACTCATCTCTGGTTATTATCTCCCATCTTATTTCCAACATCTGTCTCAATAATCGTGCACTAGGTTCACAGATATGCTGAGACAAGTGACTGGGGGAGGGGTGACAGGAGGTTAATGTAAATGAGAAATGGTCATATCATATCGGTGGGTCTTTCTCCTCTCCTCCCCCTCCTGCCAACATTGCTGCAGATGGCAATGCGGTATTATTACTATTCATCTAGGGGATTTATCATAATTAGCTGAGCTCAGATCCCAATCATTTGGCAGATAGAATCAGCACATTTTGTGATGGTGCAGGATTATGTCTTCCTCCCTCCGCTGATTCTCGCATTACCATGTGTTTGTCTTTGTTTCTTTGTTCAAGTATGGGAGGGCTTTCTTAGTCAGTGTGTGTGTGTTTGTTTGAGTGTGGGCCTGTGTATGTGCTGTCTGGCTATGTGTCCATAAAGTATATTTGTATTTGAGAGTGTGTGTGGGG
Organism: Myripristis murdjan; assembly: GCF_902150065.1. NCBI lineage: Eukaryota > Metazoa > Chordata > Actinopteri > Holocentriformes > Holocentridae > Myripristis > Myripristis murdjan. The sequence continues at coordinate 25,435,116 of NC_043983.1, read as the reverse complement.
GGGTATTGTGTGTCTTTAGCAGTCTGTCAGTACATTTATATCTATGTTCTCTTATGTGTGTCCATATGTGCTCACTTGTGTGTGAAATGGTGTGTGTGTCTATGTTTTATGGCACATCTTTCGATACAGTGATTGTGTGCCATGCACTTTTGCAGACCCCGGAGCCATTGATCATGTCTGCCTCCCTTCCCTTGGCAGTGCGAGTCCAAAACACAACGCATGAATAATTAAATAGCCAGTTAAAAAGACGAATGAGTTAAATAAACCTGCCCCCCACAGTTAGAGCACGCACAAACAAATGCATGCACACACACACACATAAACACACATGCACACACACAGCGGGTCACTGGATGTGTGTTTTCCTCAGACAGTGAGTGAATACCTGTCTGTTTTTCATTTCCATCGGGGCTTTTTCAGCACGGGCAAGAGTTGTGTATGACTGATTACTTTTGGATTGGAATGCACTCCAAGTCGGAGTGATCAGGGAAACAAGCGCCCGTACAGAAGGCTGCACACACCACATGCATGCACGTATATGTGACGCACACACACACACACACCCACTTAAATGAACATACACACAATCCGATTGTTAATCCACCACATCATTCTTCTTCTTCCTGTCTCTAGAGATGTAACCTGTGATTCTGTCATGGAGAAAATTGCTCCCTGGAAAGTGTGTTTGTTTGTTACTGAGTGTGTGTGCATATGTTTGTGTGTGTGTTTGTGTGCACTAGATCAAGTGCAGACATTTTACTGGTCCTCACCTCTTTGAGGGTTTAGGTTTAGGGTTGGTGTTCGATGGTTTAAGCATACAGTGGTGGGGTTGGGAAATGAATGTGGTCAGTGGAAGTTATAGAAGTGTAGTAATATAAATGTGTGTGTGCTTGTTTTTATATTTGACTGTGTTTACATTTGACTTTCTTTTTTTTTTTTTTTTTTTTTTTTTTTTTTGTCAGATGTGTCATACATAACTCTGTATAATAGAAGTCCTAATTCTAACATATGTGCGTGTGTGTGTGTGTGTGTGTGTGTGTGTGTGTGTGTGTGTGTGTGTCCTCTAGCTCTGCTAACATGCCGACCTGATGAGTTCCAATGTGGCGATGGCTCTTGCATCCACGGCACCAAACAGTGCAACAAAGTCCACGACTGTCCAGACTACAGTGATGAGGCCGGCTGCGTCAACGGTAAGATGTGCTCATCTGGATGTTTTTTTTTTTTTTTTTTTATAAACATTTTATGATCATAACAACAAAGACATAGACCACAATAGTACAATACACACAAAACAAAATAATCAAATACAGGAAGACAAGAACAAAGGCAAGACAAGACCAGAAATAATAAAGGGGGTAGGGGGGTTGGTACAAAATATTACTGCAAAAATTAAAAAAAAAAAATCAGAATCTGTTTAAGCTTTCTCAAGACAAGATCTCATAAAATCCCAGGGACCATCAAGTTCATCAGGTATGACATCATCTTGGAGAATTAGAGCAGCTTGCTCCATCGTCCTTATACCAGTTTTCCATGTTAAAACAGTTTGATTTATCATCCGGATGTTTTTTAAGTGAAGGTAACAATGAATGGATTAGAGCAGCACTCAGGGAGATCCTACACCACCTGCATGAAATGAAATGTAAAGATCATGAAGAAATGTGTTACGGCAGTCGGTTTACAAAGTGGAAAAGGGGCTTATTCTTCCTAAAATCAATCCATGTCCTGACAAATGCTTCTTTAGTCGATTGCAGCCAGCTCACTCCTCCTTCTTCCAGCCACAGATGTTCATCAAACATATTAAGATGACAGTCATAGTGGGGGAAAAAAACACAATGTGCATTACCAGGTAGTCATTTTAGCCCGGTCAGTCAAATCCCCAATTTGTTTTACGAGCCCATGAGAGTCTGTCTCCATGGCTACAGACATTACTGAGTCATTAGAGGCGGGTCACAGGTCAGAAGCCCACACACAAGATCGGTGTATAAACGAAGACATGTTGGTCAGCGTTGCTCACCTGCTCCATGGAGATTTAAAGTGATGCTTCAGATTCTTACCCATAAAGTGGCATTTGCTGGTCCATGTGAGTGTAATACTGTACATCCACCAAGTTTGGTCCATTAAATCCTTCCCTGTCACAAGAACTGAACACTTCACCAGAGGTATACTGCTCCAAAATGAATGAAATACAGTGGTGGAAAAAAGTTTTCGGACACCCTTAAAATTTTACACAATCTCACAATCTCAAATATTATCATGAAATATTTGTGGAAAAATCTTTTTTTGTGTTTCAAAAGGTGTGGCTGCATTAGACAGATACAAACAAATACAAATTATATTTTTTTATTGTTTACAAGAAAAACTAACAAAACTAAATTCTTGACAGTTTAATCTTTATCTTCCTGCGTTAGGTTCCTTGTTTTAGCCATTTTTGTGTCTGAAGATCTTTCAAATGTATATAGACACCAAGCTTGGCAACAAAAATTGTGTCTTTTAATAAAAAGAACGACCTTCATCACTGCTACCAAAATGACCCAATACTCAAAATTTCTTATGTATTTTTATGGAACCAATCAATTTGAAGTTTTTAATGGCTTTTTTAGGATTTGTTTAGTATTTTGGCTGTGACTGTACTAAAAGAAATTGCACTTGAAGACCTAAGAGGGATTCTTAATGCAGTATTTCACAAATGCATGGGGTGTCCAAAAACTTTTTTCCACCACTGTAGAAATAAACCAGAAAACAACATGACTTTGAGCGGCGATACAAAGCTGAAAAAAAAAAAAAAAAAAAAAAAAAAAACATTTTCAAGGATGCACAACAACACACATTGGTTTTGGTTTTATTTTGAGCACTCTCTTCAGCCAGCTGGTTTCCAAAACGGTGGAACTACTTTCTGCCATAGAACTACCACTGTGTCACCTTACAGGTTGAATATGAGACTGCAGTGCCATTGCATGGTGACAAATGGTTTTAGTTGGTTATTCTGTTGCTCTTGTCCCATGAGCAATAGTTTGATTTGCCTGGAAATGTTTGCAGAGCTAATGTAGGAAAGACACAGAATAACAGGACCGTCAGAAGTCATAAAGGCCACTGCTTACGTTTGTCCATATTCAAACACTTTTAGAATGCATCTAGCTTAAAGTGATTGTTCAGGATCTTACCCATACAGTCATATTTTCTGCGCAGTGCGAATCTTATACATCCTTGAAGTTTGGCCCGGCAGCTCCTTCCCTGTTGCGAGAACGAGTGCTTTACCGAGGTCGTGCTGCTCCAAATGAATGAAGTGGGTATAGAAAATGTGGATATAGAAAATTTTGAGCAGTGAAAATACGACTACATGAGTAAGAATCTGAACTTTAAATCTCTTTGAACATACAGAAGGATTACTCACACTCAAGCTCTCCTTCCAACACATTAAACACAGAACACATAAATAGTGTGCATGTCTACATCAATTAGGCCGCCTTACACATTAAGCATTAACGTACACAGTGAATACCCCTTCTGCCAACCGCACCACTACCACACACCAGCAACAAATTAGATGGTATTTTTTATGACTTTCAGCAGAGCAGAGGCCTCTTTAAATAGAGCTCAGCTGCCCCTGGCTGCCCTGTAGCTCTTACCCTGTTCTGCATGAATTTTGAATGCAGCTTGCTCCCCTTTTTTATTGTGCTTCTCTTTGTGCTCATCTTTCAATTGAGTTACTTTACACATTGTGTTACCAGGTGGAATGTATCATTTGGTGTGTTTTGTTTTGTTTTGTTGGGTTTAGTTTCGTTTTGCTCAGAACACATTCCTCACCCTGCTTCTATGTATTGTTGCACACGGAGAAGTTCAAGGTCATCGTCAGTCATGGTGGCCGTGAGCTTTATCTTGCATCCAGCGCTTTGAAGTGCAGCTGTGAACCTGAAATCAATACTTGACTTTTCCAAAACATAGCTTCGAAGAAGACTCGGGATTTTGTGGGTATGTGTGTCTGGGTTTTTGTGTGTGCCTATGTGTGTGTGTGAGCGAAAGAGAGAATTTCTTGCATGACTGTGTGTACTCATGTACGACTGCGGGTCACAGTGCCACTCAGTCCATGGCAGAACAGTCTCAGTGGGGCATTCACGGCGCCAGTGTTACTAAACGAGCTGCTCGCCTAACCACTAGCCGGTACATCACGAGCCGCGGCTGAGCTGTGCCGAGCTGTGACTTTCTGCAGATGTAGCCATTATAAAAAGTCACACTTTCTGGTGCTTGTAGTGCAGATAAGAGCTGGACCAATTTCAGCTTCTCCTTTTGCCTTCATCTAAAAGTAACTGTAAGGAAAGGTCAATTTGGCAACTTTTCAGGCATAAGAAGGCAATTAGAGTGATGTGGTCACTAGTTTTGTCTCCCTTTATTGTGTAAGATTTGTAAAAAAAAAAAAAAAAAAAAAAAAAGCCAACCAAAGTCAGTATGTAGTAGTAGTAGTGGTAGTAGTAGGGGTAGCAGTGGTAGTACTAGTAGGTGTAGGAGTAGTGGCAGTATAAATAATAGCAGTAGTAGCTGTGGAGTGATAATAAGCAGGGTTTAAAACTGTTTTTTTTTTTTTTTTTTTTTCCCATGGGTTCTTTCTGAACACAACCATCTTATTGTTTCTCTCCAAATGTTCGTCTCCCAACCAAATGTTCCTAAACCAGCCACAGCAAAATAAAAGTAATGGCTAATACTGTTATTTTTAACATGCGTGTATGCAACAAGCCTAAACACATTATTATTTCTATGCAGAGCTATTAACAGCAATAAAAAAAAATGGCATAAGCCTACAGTGTAGAGGCCTGGGCTAAAAATAAATAACATGTTTAGCTTTCTTAGCAATTAGTCTCAAAATAGCCAAAATAGCTCCATGAAAATGTTTCCCCTCTACATCGTTTGAAGATTAATGTTAACATAAATAGGTTAACTGAAAAGGCTGCACGGACCGAGGGAACATTGTGGTTTGTTTTACATTCGTTATTCAAAAGGTTGGAATTAGCTGTTTAAGCATTGTAATATATATACACACACATATAGACACACACACACACACACACACACGTATATACCTCACTTGAATGCAAAACACAGAGGCTTCATCTCACTAGCCCTCTCTTCAGCCATTCAAACGAAATGTGTATAATCAAACAGAATTGAAAAACGCCTCTCCACAGTAACTAGGTGTCACATTTCTCCGCGGCTGAGATATGTGATGTTGACGTGATATGTGGGAGTTGTGGAGATCAAAGAAAAAAAATAGTAGCCCAGAAGACAACTTCAACTTTTCATCAAAGATTGAACCGAATGAAAAAATAATGGCCATCGAGATTTCAAAGTAACGTTTCTGCTCTGGAACAATGAAAATCTAATTCTGTTTTCACTTCCACGTTTGGTCCTTTTTAAAATACCGTTTTTTTTTTTCCCCCATTCCTTTCCATGAATTGAGTTGAAGCCTTGATAATACATGTTTGTAATAGTAAGTAATTGTAACTGGAGACCTTGTTGTGTGTGTGTCCTCATCACAGCGACCAAGTGTGACGGGCCTAGAAAGTTCCGCTGTAAGAACGGGGAGTGTATCGACAGCAGCAAAGTGTGTGACAACGTTAAAGACTGCAAGGACTGGTCCGACGAGCCCATGAAGGAGTGCGGTAAGAGAATCGATGCAGCCGCTCACGTGTCCGCCCATGCACACACACACACGCGCTCTCATTAGCGCCTCGGTAACCTCATGCATGCCCAGATAAGTATGTGCACACACGCGGGTGGTCACTCCTCTTAGTAATAGCAGCTTCATTTGATCAAGGCAGAGTAAATCAGGACAATTCTCAGCTGTCTTGTTATGATCAAAGAGCCAGCCGACTCTGCCCTCTAGCGCGTTCTTTGCCAGGAAAACGTGACCAGACTACGTTACCCATAAAGCACCACACAGATTATCCGCACACCGTAGATAATTACCACTTAGTGCGCTTCTGTCACGGCTCTCACATCACAGACGAGGCGATCCAGCCGCCAACAGCTGGAGGTGGCGGAGGAAAAGTACCTGCGAGTTGAATCGCTCTAAGCGAATGCAGCTCGCTCAGAGAGTACTCCGGTAATTACAATTAAAGTAATTACTGTTGTATCAGGGAAATTCTACTCAAGTAGATGTTCAAGCAGTAGTCTACAGAAATACTCGAGGAAATTACTTAACTAATTAAAGGCTGTTACACTTCAGTCATGAACTCGCTCTCAGATGGAGCCGCTTCAAATCACAGAGTGCCACATGGGTGTGAAAGGATCTGATCTTGAGGTGGATGGATATACCCTGTAATGAGATTGCCCTATAGCCATCTCATTAATGTTAAACATGATACTCTGTGTGTATCGTTCTGCAGCCACGCTGCATCTCTTCCTCATTTTAACGATAATTGACAAGTGATGTCGTCCGCTGCCGGGAAAATGTGGTTATTCATGAACGTCCATCCAGGCTGAAGCCCTTGTCCTTCAGTGAAGTACAATGTTACTCAATTGTAACATAATACATTTCTGTAATGCATGTAGTACACAGTTATTCTTTCTTTTTTTTTCAAATTTTCATTTGTTTCCCTTAAGTCAAGACAATTTTCCTTCAAATGCATAGAAGCTGATTTATGGACATCAGATTTGCATATAGTCACAGTTTCTTCATCTCTGTCCAACTGCAAAAAAACATCTCAAACAAACTCCAATGAATTCTCAATTTCATAACTGAACATATTATAGCCTACTATTAATGCATTTCCTTACAGTTTTTTTTCCTGATATATATTTTCTTACATTTTCGGTTTATCTGTGTATCTTTCTTTCTTGTATAAGCTACCGGCTTCCTACCTCTCCGGCGGATGTGCGCCTTTAGGATTGTTTTACATTGCTCTGTTTTTCTCCTCATATTAGCACATAAACACCAAATAAATAATTCAAGAAAAGCTAATCTCCCCTCACCCCGAGGAAAGAGGATGTTCACACACTGAGAGGTAGTTTTAATAACATAAAAGGAGTACAAACACACATGTAGAAACTAAGAAGGAGGAGACAATAAGAGACAACTAATACCTTAAAGAGGAATGTGATTTATGGTTTTGTGGATATGTGGATATTTTTTTTTCTCTCTCCAAACTACTCAGCTGAGGACTCTGAGGTCAAGTCTTATTCTGTGGCTCTTGTGCCACATATAATGGAAACAATTATGTGAGAAGTCTCCACTATGTTGATTCACTTGTCATTTACTAATAGCATTCATCGGTCATCCGCAAAATTACATCCCTGTTTTAAATCAAAACCTCCCTCTAGCATCATGGTAGGCTCTACCTCCATCTCCCTCTCTCACTCTCTTTCCCATTCCCTCTGTCTCACAGCGGTACCTGTAGCCCTGTAGCATAAATCTTTAATGTAAACCGGTAATGAAGTGCCAGCTTTAGCTGTGTGTGCCAGACTCTCTACCCCCTGGAGGGGCGGCTGAAAGACAGAGGGATAAATGGAGGGATAGAAACAGATATAGAAAGGAATGGACAGAGGGAGGAAGGATGATGGAGAGGAAGCACCATCTGTAGCGCTAAAAAAAACAGAAAAATTCAGTGAGTGAGATGAGAGGATGAAGGAGAGGGGGACAGGTGTCTTCATAACAATAGAAAGGAGAGCAGAGCGGCACCTGGCACATGTGGCCAAGCTCCTCAGTGGAAAATGGATCAGTTCCATGTGGGTATAGCCAAGACTGAGCCCACGGGGCGTGCACACACACACACACACACACACACACACGCTCACCTGTACACCTGCACGTTTGCACACACACATGAATATTCTTTCACACACGTCCTGATGTCTTTCTCACTCTCTGCCTCTCTCCCTTGCTCACTGTCTTTGCCTGAGATGAGATTTGATGGGCGCACAAATCCACTTGACAGAGAAAAAAAAAAAAAAAAAAAGGTTAGATCTTAACTGGCAGGAGGATTCAAAATATTTACACACAAGCACAAGCGCACGCAAGCAAACTTTTGACCATGTGTGGCGTTTTGTCTCTCTGTCCAACTCTCTTTCTTTGTGCTTCATCCAGGCTGCATCGTTGTGTCCAATATCCTGCTGGGGCTGTTTCATCAATATTCAACTCTTCTCCCTCTTTGCTTCCCTCCATCGCTCCCTTCCTCTCCCCATCCTTGCCTCCCTACCTCCCTACCTCCCTCCCTCCTATTCCTTTTCTCTGCAGGCCTGAATGAATGTGCAGACAACAATGGGGGCTGCTCCCACATCTGCAGGGACCGGAGAATTGGTTATGAGTGTGACTGTCCCTCAGGGTACAAACTCCTGGACAAAAAGACTTGCGGAGGTAACGAAAAAAAAAAAAAAAAAAGTTGTGCTACAGTGCTGCTGCTTTAATACGGAGGAGCATGACTAACATGGAATTACACCTTGTCTGGCCTGGACCAGATTGGACCGGTCCAGTCTGAAGTGCTGGGCTTCTCTGTTCTCTGCGCCGCTCAGCGCTGTCGGCCTGTGTTGTATTATGAATTACAAAGACTGTGCAACCAACAGAGAGAGAATTGATTATCACATCACTGCTGCACCCTTTGCCTCGCATTCATGTGCAGACCGACTCAACCGCTGACCACATTTGAGTTACGGTCTCACAGTTTACGGGTTAAGCTGTTTACATGCAACTTTGATACCCTGTGACTGACTCTCCCTGTTGCTATAAATAAACCAGTTAACAAATAGTCTTGTGCACCAGCTACGTCCCAGAATAGAGTGATCCATCACCGAAAAAGTTTGAACAGGTTCAGCTGTCAGCTTACCTCCTTCCATCTTTGTCAGGCGTGTTTACCGAATTATCTCACAATTGAAGTATTAGTTTAGATTATCCTAACCAAGTGATTAACTCTCCTATTATGTTTAACGTCTCTAAATAAATGATTAACATCATTTTTTTTGCTTCATATTTAATGAGTGTTCCTAATGTAATGGGCACTACCGGGTAAAGATGAAATTGACATGATGATGTGTTTTCAATGTCCTGTACACACTTTGTAACGCAATGGTTATAAATAACAAAAATCGTTACTTAGAAATAATATAAAGCCATTAAAACACCAAAAATTAATATTTCTATCCAATTTTAGGTCAGTTTTATGGTGATTCACATATTTTTCCATAGTCGCGTACAATAGGAATACTGGATGTATAAGTGGGGGTGGGTGGGAGTTATGTTTTATTTAAAGGGCTATTTAGGTAATCAACAAAGAAACATAAAGTACTTGACACATAAACTTTGATAACAATTTTAGTTATAATAATTTTGTGAAAGTTTAAACTGCAGGGGTCAAATTGACCCCAAACATAAAAGATGTTCAAAAATGTGAACATAACAGGAGGGTTAAGTTTGCAAGTGAAGGAAACCATTGTTTTCTATGGGAAGGATGCATGTCAACATTTTGCATTAGTCTACATAACATCCCTGTGAACTATTCTCATTAATTGTCAGTCACAACACCATCATATTGTCACTGGCTGTGGCTTTCACAGTATGTCTAGCATTTCTAAAAACAACTTCATATACAGCATGTTTCTGCTTTGTATCTGACATGGCACTTTTGTGTTTTTCCCACAAACCCACTGGGAGGTCTTTCATGTTGAGCCGAGCCCGACAGACACCGATCACAGCCACTCGTGTCGATCAATTAACCAGAGCTAAGCAACAACCAGAATCATGTTAAAATGCACTTGCTGTGAAAATGAAAATATTTTTCCGTAGGTTTTTTTTTCTTGGTTTTACTTGTTTCTTTTTCCCCCGCTCTCTTTTTTTTTTGTCCTTTATATTGACGTCATGCAAGTTGCTCAGAATTTCAGGCAAAGCAGGGAGCTTTGTCTAATGATAAACACCCAGGGGAGACCCTGTCATAACTTAGCATGTCCTTAGTTTTTTTAAGTACAAGTTGGATACAAGTGTACCCCAAGTTTCTTTTAAACACTACCAACTATATTATCACTGTCACCTTGTTAGAGTTTTTATTATGCCACCCTCCTTATACAGAAATGACTGCGTGTGTGTGTGTGTCTGCAGTTTTGTCATGCTCATCCTTGTGTCTTTGCTCTTTCTTTCAAACTGTTAGACATCGATGAGTGTGAGAACCCAGACGCCTGCAGTCAGATCTGCATCAACTACAAAGGAGATTATAAGTGTGAATGCTACGAAGGCTATGAGATGGACCCTGTCTCGAAGACCTGTAAGGCCGTGGGTGAGTCATTTATCACACATACACACACAAACACACACACACACACACACACACACACACACCATGTACACCAATTACTCACCCATACCAGCACCCCTAGCTACTAAATCACATCCTACACCATTCTCACACTGCGGGACTCTGTGAAAGGAGGTGCTTGCTTTGTATGCAGGCGCTGCGCAGCAATCTGTGCAAAGGTAAATATTTGCCACCTTTTTCTGCAGTCCTCACTAATGAAAAGTTTGCAGTCAGCTGCCTCCCTCTCCCTGGAGAGGCGAAGCGAGTGTGTAGGAGTGGGGGGAAAAGGCTGCTGGGTCAGTGTAGGACACAGTCGGGGTTTGTGCCCCTCGTTGCCTGGGGTAAACACTTTAAACAACGGCATGAATGGGAATCAAATCTCTTGTCTCAAGCGATGCCTGGAGATTTATGACAGCTGCACCAGGCAAAGAAAAATAGCTCTATCTTATCAGCCTAACTCACAAAGCACTGCTGCAACAGAGAAGAATACCATCTCCCCACTATCTGAGATGCTGTAGATTTGCTCTCTTCGCCCGAATGAAATTCCGATGTCAGGTGTGGTCACTTCCCCGTCCAGAAGTGGGATATGAAAAATGTAAGAGGGTCCTCTAAAGGAGCATCACAAGATTTCCGGACATTGCGGCTCAATTTGTGTCATCCTGTCATTTTTGAGCCTCCAAAGTATGAAGTTGTTTAGTGCAGCTTGAGGAAGCAGAAGAGTAATAGCACTTATAATATTGGTATACAGTGCCAGTACTTGCATAAAAATGGAAGTATTTAACACAAAAAAGCAGTGTATCTGTGGAATAGAAGGAGATACCTAACATGATTTTTGTGTTATTGCAGCTCAAAATTGCAAAATGCAGAAATGCAAAATTGTGTTGTGCAGCTGAGAGAGGCAGAGCGACAATGAGAACTGCTGTATGTAAAACAGAAATAGTCAGAAAATATCAGCGCAATACTTTGCCTGTTGAGTTGCGCAGGGAATAGAACCGCTGAACTTGGCGGCGTTAGTGCCTTGCTCTAAACCTTGACTGGCACAGGGAGTGAAACTCTTAACTGATTGAGTTACACAGCAAATTAACTTTTCTGTGGCAAGAGCGGGGAAGAGTGTTTTTAGTGATTAGCACCATCTGTCTTAGGTTAAGTCATTACAGGGTAAACTGGTGTGGTAATGAGAGCGCTTAAAGCAGGGGACGGACTTCCACTCTGAAGCTAAGTAGTGTAAAAAAAACCATCATTGATTGCTTCTTGTCTCTCAGTGTGAATCTTTATTACTGTGAGACAGAGCAAACAGTTCTTGTCAGAAGCCGGGGCATTTATTAGAGAGGAGGACGGGCGGGCAGAGAGGGGCCGGATGAGCGGATGAACAGTTTTCTGCTTATTTGAGTGATGGAGAGTTGCATCCACGCTGTAGATTGTGGCTCATGCTATCGTGGATAATAAGAGACAGATAGAGAGAGAGAGAGAGAGAGAGAAATGAGAGGAGTGATTATTGTTTATGCCGAGGCTTATTTATTCAGAGGCACGGAACGGGATGGGACCATAAATACAGAGGCGCCTGCTTTGTGAAGCTGAGGTAATGTGGCTTTAATGAAGTCGCATTTGCCCGTGAATTCGTTTATGGGCACGCGCGCGTATACTGTACACCCCAATCACACGCATGCACTCCCATTCCCGCACACAGCCACTCTTAAGTTTGTGGACACGCCGATGCACATGCAATTTTTCTGAGGCGTTACTTCAACACTTGCACACAAACACTCACAAATCCCCCGCGACTGGCCGGCCAGGATGGATGTGCTCTGTGAGGAGATGTCACACATGAGGCGACGATGTCATTTGCGCATATTGCATGTCAGCAGGCGAGATCCTCGGCCTTTATTTTTGCAGCCGTGTAGCTGGAAGCACACGGCAAAGCACAATGCCACATCACATCGCCGGTTTTCCGACTGCTGAAATCACGTGCGCGGCTGCGTATGGGATCATTATTTCAGCGTTCCCTACACATGTTCGCTGCTCACTAACGCCGCGCGAACATACACAGATAATTGCCCGAATCTGATAACCTTTGGAGCGAGAGCGGTGAAAACATATGGTCTCTGTGCACTCCTGCTTTCCTCCAAAGTACGCGCATTTCATTCTAATCCCCGCACCCAAGTGGTTTCGGGCCTCGTAGATTAATTTCAGAGCGATAGACAATCATTAGGCGTGCGACTCTAATTAAAGTCCCAGGTTGGAGTCACATTGCGCTCGCTCTTCTGGGCTGGTGTTTGCGTGCGTGCATGGTTTTATACATAGCAGCATACATTGAGTCCCCCCGAAGAAAACCTTGCTCTACACTAATTGCAGTCATTGTTTTTTTGTGTTTACACCTTTATCGGTGTGATGCCACTCACCGAGTCGTCAACATGAGCTATTAATGTTTTGGGAAGGAGAGAGTGTGGGAGTTCAAATGTGAGAGGGAACGGGAGAGAGAAAGAGCGAAGGAGAGGAGTTTGAGGAAAATAAGACAAAGATGAGATGAGAACATGTATTTCATAGAGAGAGGAGTGGATGCACCTCGTTTTGCCTGGAAGAGCAGATGTCCTTCACTGCCTGACTCCCTGAACGAGTCCCCGGTGTTAAATGACGGGACAAATGCACCAGTTGTGTGACTCACGTTTCCACAGTTCTCCAACAACAAAAATCACTGTGAAGCATTCCCATATTTCATGTAAGCTGCCCACCTACATCCTCTGTTGCCAACAATTAGCCGATACAGCATGATTTCATACGGCAAGGCTTCTTTTAGGTCTGCAATGCCTCATATGCAGAAATCCAGATGATTTCCTGGATTTCTGCAAGGCCGTGAGTCACGTGGTGCTTGTTCTGGGATTGTTAACGGGGCCTCGAGTCAAGCTTGCCCGGCTCAAATTTATCTCCGCTAGTTAGCACTGACTGACTCGGCTTATGCTGACTGATGCTGCTGTCAGAGAGGAGAGGACGGAATCGAAAGTTGCGATTTAGCAGCTCTTTTGGTGCGCAGGCAAAAATCGAAATGTGAATGCTCTTTTCGAGAAATGAATGCAAATACGAATTCAGCCCTCAGCAACAGCCGCGCAGATCGATCATACGGAGACAAAAACACATTGAGCGTTCGGTTTTTGTAATCCCCACTAAAACAATAAGAAGAAATACGAAGGCATATCCTTGTATATGCACATTACTTATACATTCATACCGTTCCTTGTGTATCTGTTGCTGCTTCACTACAGTAAAAAAAAAAAAAAAAGAAGCTCCATTTAGCTTGCCTATAGTTGCCTTTTATCTTTCCCTGACTTGTGTTGGTCTCAGCATTAACTTAAGTGGCATCTTTGTTCTTCTCTTTATATTCTTAATATTATTATTCGCCGTTTATTGGTCAGCACAGCAAGATAACTGCTGCTTGAGGAAACAGGACATTAACAACAAAAAAAAAAATACAATGATAAGCCAGTGTGTAATTATCATAAAGTGATAATACAAACAATGTCAGTGCTGCAATTGGCATTTATCTACAACGGACACGGAAAAAAGAATCTACCAGAGCCCTGACCGCCGCTGTTAGAGAACGATAAAGACGGCATCATTTTATTTACACCACTGCACTGATTTAGTTTTTTATTTTTCTTCTTCCTTTAAGGAAAAAATAATCCTTCTCAAGTAGTTAAATAAGTGTTTATGACAGTTACACAGAAGAGAGCGAGGATAAGGATGAGAGAAATGTGACAGTATGATGGGAAAACAGCGCAGGTAAGTGGGTTGATCCAAGTGGGACGCCCCGTCACAGCAATACAGGGAGAATTTACAAAACGCCTGTGGACCAAACTCCTGCCCTTGTTTCTTGCTTTTGTTTCATCTTCTCTCTCTCTCTGCCATCCACAGTTAAATGCAAGTTTCAGCGCACTGCCAAGAGCAGTTTGTGCTACACATCTGACAGTTTGGGCACACACGTTTCAAAATAAAATAGTGGTCAAACTTTCCACTGTTGTCAAAAGATTTTTCCATGGGACCCGAGATTTCATGGAATGCTGTCAAATCTCATCTAAATATTTTTCTCTATTTTCTCTCTCTCTCTCTCTCTTTTTTTTTTTTTTTTTTTTTGTGTGTGTGTTTAATAGCCCAGCCCATAATGTTTTATTTTGTCTGCTCACAGGATTATGGAAATGTTATTTTGGAACAACTAGTCGCACACAGAGGTGGAAAATAAAGTACCATTAACTCCTACATGTAAAACATAAAATTGGATGCACTATAATTACAGCCAACAGTGCAATGTGTACAGTTAGACCTACGATATTAAAATAACGCTTGCAGGTTAATGCATCAGTAGTTTAATACGGAAACAAACCATTAATAATAATAATAATAATGATAATAATTTTATTTCTATAACACTTTTCTTAGCATTCAAATACATTTTACACTAAAAAAAAAGATAGCAATCACATGGAATAACAAAACAACCATGAAAATAAAGCAGAATAAATCAAAACAAGTAGAGAATATAATAACAGTGAAACAGTTTAATCGAGTTTTGTTGGAGTGTTTTTCTATCTATCCAATATATTTCTCCAGTATATACACTATCTTGCCAAAACGTTCAAGTAAACAGCTTTTTTTTTTTTTTTTTTTTTTTTTTTTCTTTAAATGAAGTTAGACAAGTTTTTCATATACTTGCACATACACGTACAGGAAAATGTAACTATTTTTCATGGAGACTTTGACCTTCCACCTTTGGGATAATGAGGTGTTATGTAATTTTTTTTTTGTAACGGGAAATGCTCGCAAATTGGGGTGACTTTTTGACACAAGTTCCACATTGATTTCTGTAATTGACAGAAAGTTTATCTCGGGGCCCTCGCCGCAGCATCGCCTCGCTCCTGCACGGCGCTGATTGTTTGACCTAACAAGCATGGCCGGCTCCGACATGCGTGTCTATTTCCAGACGTCAAATCGTCTTAATAACCTCACAGAGCGTCAGTCCATTTACGCCGCTTGTCACACAGCATCTGCATCAGCCGGCGGAATATTCACCATCTCGGACTTTTCTTTTTTCGGCCCGGTCCACCTCCGTGCCTTTTGTGCTGGATTTTTTCCGCTCACTTCGCATATCCCCCGTAATAAGAACAACATTTGCTTTGGCGTGAATCAAACTGACGCTCCTATTCTGCGCGATGACATTTCCCCTGCCCGTACTTATCGTCTCAACGCTTTATCTTAATTGGCTGACAGGGCAGAGCAGGCCTGAGTTGGCAGGACAGATTAAAATATATCTAGAAGAGCGTGTTCTTGTTAAGAAAGCTGACTGCTGCAGTGGTGGGATCCACCAGGGACAGATAACGCTGCGCTTTTTGATGACATCTCCAGTGCCTCGGCCTGGGGAGAACAGTGACTCAGCATCTTTTTTTTTTTCTTTTTTTTTCCTCGCCGTGAGGAGTTATTGCTGTGACAATAGTGATGAGGAATATGAGATGCTGTCTTTTGAAAGCGAAGCAGGGGAATTGATGAAAGGGAAGTTAGAGGTCTTTCTTTTTTCCTTATGATCCTTGCTCCAAATCTTTCTCTCACTCTCTCACTCTTTCTGTCTTTTTTCTTTTCCTATCTTCCTAGGGGTTTTTTTTCTTCTTTTCTCTGCTTTCACTTTATCAGCTGATGTCTCTTCCATCCTTTCCTACCTGTGTCCTCTTTTCATATCTACATCACTCCAACTCTCCATCTCTTTATACCTCTGCATCCATCAATCACTCAGTGGTGTGCTTTGTGTTTACCTTTTTTTTCTATCACTCTTTATATATCTCAGCAGGTGAAATTGATGCTTACAAGCCTAGTAGTCAGGGGGAAAATTATTGGATCCCAACAGCTAGTAGAAATATGATATTTTCACTCTGTGCAGTAGCCTGTGATATACTGGGGCTGAGGAAACATTTCCAGGCATGGTTCAGTGTGTGTGTGTGTGTGTGTGTGTGTGTTCCTGTGTGTGTTTGCTAGTGCGTGGCTTGATACAAGAAGAAAGGTCAGAGCACCATGACTTTAAGTCTAGCTCAACTTTGTCTTCTTTAGATTCTGCTCGTGGCATTTCTGCTCTGTTGGACAATGCTGGAGTGGAGAGTGACAAGAAAGATAGGAAGGAGAGGAGGAGATGCGGGAAAGGGAGTGTGTGTGGGAAAGAGAGGGTGAGAGACAGGGAGACTTTGTTCGTTTTTGGGTGTAATATCCATGTCAGGCGGTGCAGTCGCAAGTGGACAGTGTGAAGAACGGTAGGGTTGAACGGACACTCTGTGACGTAATCGCTCAAAACACCTTTTGGAGGTCGTCGGGGACGCACTGACCCACAGAGCGTGTGTGGTGTGAACACTCATGCATCGTGATGTGTCGCAAAAAACATTTCAAGACCGCCTAGTTGCTTCATGGAAGGAAGGACTTTTTTGATAAAATGGACTTTTGCCATGAAATTCAATTTTGAACAAAGTTTTGTGGTGATGTGGCAGCATCATCATCAGGTAATCAATTTAATAGATAGGTGAGGCATAATGGCTTTGTGAACGGCAAAAGGGAATAGGTAGGGGACATTGGGAAGGTAGCAAGAGCACGGAATATGGACATAATGAGGAAGAAGGGACATAAATTTGATACAGAGGAATCACAGTAACAAAAAAAAAAAAAAAACGAAACCACAAGCAGTCACAGACACTCTTGAGATGCATGATGAAGCCGGGGTGAATGGCGATCAGTCTTGGTGAATTGCGATCAGATCACCACTGGCGGATGGCAACACCAAGTGTTCTAGCTCTGTGGTCCGGAAAGCAAAAGAGGGTGAGGGAGAGGGAGAGAGAGAGAGAGAGAGAGGGAGAGCTAGGGCACTGCTTAGTAGCCAAATGAAAGGAAAAATAATTGAGGGCATTTTGGGGAAAAATGGCAAAATGGTTCAGGAGTGCCACAGCAGTCCTCTAATTAGAATGTGTGTGACTGTGCGCATTTTCACACGGTAGTTGTGCATGTTCGCATCCGCGTATTCGCGTAGTATGCATGTGCACGTGTGCGTGTACTGAGATATTTTTGTGTCTGCGTGTGAGTTTAAAGCTGTCGCTGACCCTCTCTCCTGCATGGAAATTAATTCAAATGCTTGAGTCACCTTTGGCCCGATGCAAAAATGCGCCCTAGGTAGCTGACGTGCCAGCAAAAAGCACGAACACACCTGAGGAGAGGAACCCAGAAACACAGTTTTGACTTGCTGTTGCACTAAAAATAGAACAACATGCCATATCAAATTGCCGGGCTACTTTATCTACTAGTGTAGTGCACTTCATTACTTTGGACAGCAGCACACACACACACACATACACACACACACACACAGGAAAACCTAAAGAGTACACTCTGTAAATGGTTGTGCCCTTTTCAACACATTCGTGTGACTAGTTTGGGTCAACTCACATCTGTGCTACTTTTCACCACAGCATAATTATGTGGAGATAAATATTATATTGTGCCGTAATGTCATGCAATCACCCTGTGGTGTTGTGTTGTGCGTTGTAATGTACGAAAGGCAGCGCGCAGATGTGTTCAAAATGATACATTCTTTTTTTAAAAGTCGATTTGGATTATTTATTCATGCTCATATCATCAAAAATACATGCAGTATGGGGCGTCCCAGTTGCTCAACTGGGAGAGTGCGTACCATTAAGGCTGACTCCTTGTCACAGTGGCTCGGGTTCGATTCTGGCCTGGGCCCTTTGATGCATGTCATAGCCGCTCTCTGCCCTGTTGTTACCGTCTCCCCCCACTCGAGACATCCAATAAAGCAGGCAGGCCAAAAATATAGTTGCTATAGGGACCTAAATGGTACAGAAGCATAACGCCTGCCAGTTTGGTCACATTAAGTTCAATTTTAGAGGGAAGAAAAAACAAACTGGCATTATTATCACTACAAAATGTAAGTTTTATACACAGTTATAAATATAGCAGAATAGATCTAATTCCCTTCAATAGCAAACAAAGATTTTGGAAAGCATTCAGGCTTTTGTAGACATAGTATCTATTTCAGTTATCTGTTCATAATTATGAATTATTTGCAAGAACATCTAATGGCCGAGTCGCCCATCCCAACTCCCAAGCAAATACACGTTAAACTCCACAGTGAGTCTGGCTGACACTGTAAAACTTATTTTCTCGTTTGAGAGGAAGGATTAGGTTAGGTTAGCAACGCTGCTGCCATAGTTTTTGCACACATTCACATGTTTATCACTGACACCGACTCTGCAGAAGCTTTCATGGAATAAAAGACTTCCTCACAGGGTCAAGTTTGGAAAATCAAGTGAAGAGGTGTGACTTGTGCTGACCGGAGACTAGAAGCCCCGACCACAGCCCACCTTTGCTTCTGCGCAAAGATTCGCGTGAACAAATTGTGATGAATACATATAAGTTATTCCTTCAGATATACACTACTCACAAAAAGTTAGGGATATTTGGGTTTCGCGTGAAATTTCAGGATGAACCTAAAATGCATTATAACCTTTACAGGTGAACTCAATGTGACCTTCTGTAAACTTTTGAATGCACATGTCCAACTGTTCAGTGTTTCAGTACTTTTGCACAAGTTGCTGTTCTCTAACAAGGAGTTTAACGGCAAAATTCACATCAGGTGTTTGATGCTCCAGCTCATCGAGGTCGTATCATTAGGGAACGGCTGCTGGAGACTGGGGTACCTCAAATGGAGTGGCCTGCACTTTCTCCAGACCTGAATCCCATAGAAAACCTATGGGATCAGCTGAGTCGCCGTGTAGAGGCTCGGAGCTCTGTACCCCAGAACCTCAATGTCCTGAGGGCCGCCCTTCAAGAAGAGTGGGATGCCATGCCTCAGCAGACAATAAGTCGACTTGTGAACAGCATGAGACGTCGTTGTCAAGCTGTAATTGATGCTCAAGGGCACATGACAAGTTATTGACACTGACATTTTTTGTTGTGGTATACCCACCACTGTTGTTGGCTTTTGTTTCAAGAAATTGTTTGAGATGAGGAAATCACCAGTGTATGCTTCTACTTAAATGCCCTACTTTCATGATATAATATCACTGTAGCGTGAACTTTTTACATTTTCCATAAATTTCACCCAAAAGCCAAATATCCCTAACTTTTTGTGAGTAGTGTATACTTCAGTTGTATTTATGTGTCATTGTTAACACATGCATTAGTGCACTTTTCTGTCTCATAACAGGTAATGATTGACAGTATTGCTGTTAATCCATCTCTAGCACATACTGCACTGTGTTGAAAAATATGGAGAGTATGATATCTTCCTTTTAAAGGTGGACTATTTTGGTGTCACGGTATTGTGTTAGTGGGCATCAAGGCTTCCCATCCGCCACATGAGCTTTGTCCCATACGTGTCCCGTCACTACTCCAACTGAGAGCGACTAAATACTTGTGTGACATTATTGTTGTTCGTTTCTCCACCAGGAAAGAGTCCGTACCTGATGTTCACCAACCGTCATGAGATCCGTCGCATCGACCTGCTCAAGAGTGAATACACACAGGTGGTTCCCACACTGAAGAACGCCGTGGCCTTGGATGTGGACGTCTCCACCAACAAAATGTTCTGGTGTGATCTGTATCATCGTAAAATCTACAGGTACATGCACGCACACACACACGCACACACACACAAGGTATACAAAAGATTTTTGTAATCTATACGTCGGTGAAAAAACAGTTAATTCTTCACTTGTTCGGTTATGCTCTCGTTCATTTTTGTTCCTCTTTCCATATATCTACCCTGTCTGCCTCAACCTGTCACACCTTCTGGTAAAGTGTGTCGGGGTGTGTGTGTGTGTGTGTGTGTGTGTGTGTGTGTGTGTGAGAGAGAGAGAGAGAGTGAATCACACCTGGAGGGCTGTGTCATCTATTTGACAGTGGAAGCTAGAGCTGTTTGTCCTTGACACACACACACACACACACACACACACACACACACACACACGCACATTCAAGTACACACAAAGATACACACACTTACATACACATGCTCACATTCACTGCTCTGTGTGTGTGTGTGTGTGTGTGTGTGTGTGTGTCACCCTGATGGTTGGCAGGCAGTGGGAGGGGCCTTCTATCATCTCAGCTGAGCCATATGCTCTCTCTAATTTCACTGCCTCAATAATCACTGCCATTATTCATCTGCACACACATTCAAACCCAACCACACACACACACACACACACACACACACACACACACACACAGATGCAGACACAGTGACTCAAGGGCTTGTGACAGAGAAAGGACAAATAAACTCATTCTCTATGATAAACTATCCTTTGGAAGCAGACAAGGCTCTCTGTCACACACACACACACACACACACACACACACACACACACACACGCACACACACGCACACTTACCTCAAATGGCCAATAGCAAGTGAAATTGTAGTTCGATCTACTTGGGCAACAAAAAATGGGCTTTTTTTCTGTTTTTCATGTCATGTTTCTATTATTCTGTTGATTTGCCTCCTTCTCATCTTCTCTTCGTAAAGGCACATTACACCACTGTTCATGTAGATGTCCAATCAGTGTTGACGGTAAATTTAGTCAACTGAAGCAATAATTTCCTCTCTGTGTGCTAAATTGACAGAGAAATGTCAGCAGAGCCTACATGTACCAGGATACATTGTGCATGACATCGGATAAACCCTTACCTTTATTTCTCTTAAACCTTTTAAGCATTGCTGTGAAGTTCAGAGGAGGCAGTGCTGAAATACCTTTGGAAAGGCTCTTCACTCTTCTAAAAGTGTTGTTTTTTTTCCATTTTAGTTTTCCATCGTTTTTGAATGCTGAAGCCTTCTTTAAACTTCTAACAATGTGTGCCTGCCACTTCACAAACACTTAACATACATTTACATTTACCCAGGTCCATCCTCCCTCCATCCTTCTTCAAAAATCCACTTCCACTCTGCATTGCCTCCAATCTCTCTGATGCTGTTTCCACCTGGTATTAACATCTGTCCCGCGTATACCAATCACAAGCAGACACCTCTTAAATACAGGTGTAAACAGCAGCAACGCATCCTCAATGCATCTTGAGATCCGATCGCTCAGGATGCATTCGGAGACGGCCTGAGACACTTTTGTCGGCATCACATTAGAGGTGTGAGCAGTCATGTGTCCCAGGACGCATTGAAGGACCACCGGCCAGACCGTCACTTTTCCAACAGAAAATATATCTCACCCGACTCTTACCCAGCAGCTGGACTGTTAGCTGAGAGGCCAAATGCATTAATGAATGGAAACACTACCTGGAGGGTGGGAACTACAGGAGGAGCTCAGCTTTCCTTAATAAGACATGAGTTCCCCTAAAAACATGATGCAAGAAATTTCGGGGGTCTGTAGTGATAATTTGCAGGGTTTTTCTTACATATAAAATTCGCAATTAAATATATTCTTTCTAACCCTGCAATAGAGTTACTATAGGAATACTACAGGAATGTTGCAGGCGGCAGTGTGAATGTGTGCGTTGCAGTCACTACAGAAATACTATAGAATAAAAATCAGGTTGATTTATCCACTTAAGTCGAGAACCCCCATTGGAATAAATAAATAATCTGATTTCTGACTAATAAAAATCTATCGTTTTCTACTCCCAACATTCTTATTCTTTCCGTGCCACCTTGTCCAACTCTTTCCAGCTGTTTTAAGCTGATCTAGACGAGGGCACCCACTGAATATGTATGGTAATGAAAAGTGATTCATCACCTCTCTTATCGAGGTATCTTACTTTCCACTTGCGTCATTTTCCCTTTGATAAGGAATATGTAAAAAGTTGAGAATGTGAAAGTGATTCCAACTTTGTGCGTGTGTGTGTGTGTGTGTGTGTCTGTGTGTTGGTTTTCCAGGCTAATTCATAGTGATTAGCATCGTATGGGTCAACGACGTGTTAACTTCTCTCCATGATGAAGATGTTTGTAGCAAACAATAATGCAGCCAATTAACGCTGCAATCTGCTTCCTGGTCTTGCCTCATCTGTCTCTGTCTCGTTCCTCACTCCAGCCACCACTCTCTTCTTTCCTCACACCTCCATACCCCTGTCTTCCTCACTGTTTTCAATTATAAACATTTATTTAATAACTATTAGTAATAATCAGTGACAAATGCTAATGACCCTGGTAAAAGCATAGTCCAAAAATACAGATTTTTGAAATGTTTGATGTTTGTGTGAACTGGCAGCAATATGCATTCTTTCACCATTCAGTTTTGTACGATATAATTATTTATATTATGATATGATGCAATGTAGTGTGATGCAATACTGAAGTATATTCAGTGTTTTTGAACCCACCCTTCTGCCTCTTTAATATATTATATGGTGTTACTGACCCCTGTATGTTAAAAAATTAAACTCATAATTTTTACAAGAAACTCATAATTTTTAAAAAGCTATTTAAAAATAATATTAGTAGTAAATATAAAACAAAATTATATACTTATGGACTGCCTTGGGACCCTTTGTATACATACACATATTTTTGTTTTTGTGTCTTTCATTTACTTTATTTTATTATTTAAGTGAGCTGACGAAATTTTAGCAATGTAAGAAGGATAGGCAAAATAAGCTAAGGCTTCAGCCTATACCTTTTCGGTCAGTGTTTATTTGTATATATTATATATTTGTTTTGGTTTTCCACTGAAAGGAAATGAAATATTATTTATTGTTTAAATATTTGTGCATAAGATATTGTCTATTCATAGGTGTATTTGATTTCTGCCGCTTGAAAATGACCGAAATAAAACATTCATTCATTCATAATTCATAAAGAAAAAAAAGTAATTTAAGGGAAAACAACCCAAAATTTAAAAAGCACCCTTTAAGTGTAGTTTTTCTGTCGACCAAGGAATTTATCAAGAGTTTTTGTGTTCATTTATTCACACATATGCTCTGAATAGGTTAAAAAAATAGACAAACATGTAGAAGAATGACACAAAATCTGGTAAGGGCGCTTAAACACAGGCGTTCTGCTAAAGCGTCAAATAGTCATAATATATCATAATGTGCAATAAATACAATCAAACCAAACTTAAACGCTGTGACTACATGTGGAGACACATGTAGACACATGTTTTTGTAAATGAACTCGCCATACAGTAGTTGAATATCACCTGAAGAGTTGTAATGTTCCCCCTTCATTCACATATAACCCGTTGTCAATAAGTGGAGTACCAGTGTATGATGAGGGGCTGCATCCTCCTCCACCCCGCCTCCATCCCATTTCAGTCCACATTGAAATGACCCCCTAGTAAGAAACAGGTGTTAGATCCATGTTATAGACCATGAGACATGGGGAATAAGCCCTGAATTATCTATTCCAGAGGCAGCGGTGGGCTAATTTTCCCCCGTTGATGAAGAAACGTCTGCAGTGGCAAACAGTAACACAGCCAATTAAAATAACAATGTACCTCCAGGCTCCAGACTCATCCATCTCTGTCTCCAAAACACGTCACCAGCCACCTTCGTTTCTTCAAGATGCTCCTACCATCCTCACCCGCCTCCTGCACTCTCCAACGCCTCGCTAAGAAGCAACGATGGGGTGTAAATTGGGACGCTGCATTTTCTAACCTCTTAACAAGGTTGTCGTGTATTGTCTTGTTTTATAGCCCTCCAGTAATGAAGAGAGTAATGTGCTGCGTCTGATGCAGTGTCACTGAAGGAGGGGGAAGAAGGAGAGGAGGGAGAAACAGGAGTAACAGGAGGGGAGGCATGGACAGAAAGCAGGCTGGGTTGGTAAGAAAGAAGAAGTGGAGGGAAGGAAATGGAAAGAGACTAGAGAGAGAGAGAGAGGCAGAGAGAGAAACCAGGAATGAGAGAGTGACAAAACCAGAGGGAGAGGCAGGTTGTTTTGCAGGCTGCTGATGAAAGAAGACAGGCTCATTCTCCTCAGGAGGTGCCTCTTGGTGGGAGGCCTGAGGTTGTTATGGCAGTGTCAGGTTAGGCTGCCCCTGACAGGGCATTAGTAGCTCTGAAGAATATTCCCCACCCTCTGTAACAAGGCATCAAAGGCAGATACTCATTCACTTGAAAGGAAGGCAGGAAAAAAGAACAACAAAGCTGCCAATTACCCGCTGTCTATTTGTGATGTCGTATCCTCTCGAGTCCCATTTTTCTGCTTGTCCCTTGATTATTGTGTGTTTCACAGCTGTAATTGGGTGCGCAGAACTTCCATATGACTGATACACACCTGATTCTCTCCTGCCATGTCGCCCAACAGCGCATACATCAACAAGGCGAGCGACTCGTCCCAGCAGGTGACGCTGATCGACTCGGCCCTCCACTCCCCCGAGGGACTGGCCGTCGACTGGGTCCACAAGAACATCTACTGGACCGACTCGGGCGACAAGAGCATCTCCGTCGCCACGGGAGATGGCAGGAAGAGGAAGGTGCTGATCGCCACCGAGCTGAGCGAGCCGCGGGCCATCGCAGTGGATCCACGCCACGGGTGAGGAGGAGAGGATGGAGGAATGACAGGGGAGGGATGGACAGATGGAGAGGAGAGAGGGCAGATAGGAGTTGGGTGATCACGCAGGGAGGGAAGGAAGCCAGAGGGGAAGGAAGAGAGAAGAAGGAGGAGTGGGAGGGAGGGAGCAAGCCGAGGCCTTAGCTGTCCTCCACTAAAAAGGGTAAAAGGAAAGGTTACTATAGTTCAGCAAAACATAGACTGAAACTAGGCTTGAAAACACCTTTGTTACACTGAAACAGAAACACTGTTCGCTGTACCTCACCCATCTGCTAAATTAAGCAGCTTATAACAAATATTAAGAATTATTTGCATAGTACGTGACCCAGGTCTCTGTCTCTGCCTCTTCTTCTCTGTCTCTGATGTCTCCAGTTCCCCGAGGACTCTTCACAACACTACAAAGCTAGACTAGCATGAAATGCATGCAAATGAAGCCTAGCCAGTGTATGGACACATACACACACACACACTCACACATAAAGCAGCAGCCCTGCTGTTCTGCACAGTTTCTACGTGCTTTTAATGTTTTTATCATTCGTTTCAGAAGTAAAGTTATTTGATTGTGGAGAGAGGATAAGATGGAGAGAAAGACGCACAGGCAAAACTGTAAGACACGCTCAGTCGATTGAGTCAGAGAGATAGTCCTCTCAAAATTTGCTTTAACATTCCACATTAAACCTGCCCTGTGTGATTTCACTATCTATGAACAATCCAAAAGTGGTGGCACTGACTTGAAAAAGCCACATTCTGAGTTAAAAAGACAGCATGATAAGAAGCACAACAAAACAAGCCACGATTGGTTTTGCTTCTGCCTGTTAACCCACAGGCAAAGAGCTTAGCAAAGTTAGACCAGGTTAGCCTCAGGCTGGCCATCATGTTTACTCTGGAGAGAGAAAGAGAGGAGCGGCTCTGCAAAGAGTGCACATGCAAACTTGTGGCTTTTCTTGATACCACCAGATAAAATAACATAGTGCATGTTTCAAACCACAGGTGGAAGTAACTAATTACTTTCACTCATTTTACTGTAATTGAGTAACTTTTTGTCTTTTGTCTTTTGTCGACTTTTTTTGAGTATTTTTTGAAGTCAGTAATTTAACTTTTACTTAGACAAGTTTTTGCTTGAGTATCACTACATTTTAAATCACGCCTATTACAGAGAACAATCATCAATGACAGATTGTGGAACCTTTCACAATGAACAGTCAGTCCACAGAGAAGAGAGGAGGAATCTGATTCTACTTTACTGGTGCATTCAACCTGATCTCACAGAAATCCGTGAAATGAGCACAACCTCTTAACAACGCATTGCGTGCTCCTGGCACATAACCTGTTATAATTATGTGTGGCCACCACAGAAACAGCGTCCACTGAAAGTCAATTAGGATCCGTGTCGTATGGCCACCACGCAAACGCTGTCCACTGAAAGTCAATTTCATGTGGGTGGTAGTTCATAGATCCCGGAAGTGCAAATTTAATCAAAATAAAATAATAAAATAAAAAATAAAAAATCGCCAGTTTTCTAGACTAGGCCTACCATATTGACCCGCATAAAAGACGACCCTGATTTTAAGATGACCCCTCTTTTTCAAGACCATTTTTGGAAAATAGGCTACTTTTTATATGGACAAAATCTTGTTTGAATAAAAAAGCCACCGGCCTGCATCAGGCGGGTCGGCCGCGGCACCGGCTGGTACCGCGCCCACCCGGTCAGGTCTGCAGGATCTGACAGGTGAGTGGTCAGTGCCGCGGTCGGCCCGCCTGCATGGTGCCATGGCCGGTAGGAGTAGTATCTAACATGGAAGGGCGCAAGCCAGTAATTTCGCCTAGGGCGGCACATAGGCAGAACCGCCACTGTATAGTTTATAATGTCATCATTTTCATATTTTTCTAGTCCACAAAAATCACATTTTAAGCCATTTTGAAATCAATGAACGAAATTTTATTTTAATCTGAAAAACACCGGCGTTACCAAGGCAACGCGCTTCATGCTACCTGGTGACTCCCGGCTTCTCGGCTTCAAAGACGTCACGCCGTGGGTGGTGGTTCATAGATCCCGGAAGTGCAAATTTAATCGGTATTCTGAAAAAAAGGTCTGATTATTAGCCATAACGTTGTAACCACCCAAGGCAGACTTACCACGAGCTATGAGGATGTGTAACGATGGCATGTGTCCACAAGTCCCGTATAATATCAACTTTATTTTAAGAAAACACGTTTTATTTGTGATATCATATCACGGAGAAGCACTACATTACCCATAATCCTAGTGTTTATCAGCGACGTGTCTGAATTGACAGCTTTCATCAATAAAGTCAATAAAATCTAATAAAGTGCATGAAAGTTGATAATGTGCTGATATGTTACGCCATTGAACACAACCCTTTCAGTCAGCGAAACAGAGCGGGTGGAAAACCCGTCGAAACACGTCAAAAATAGCACTAAAGATTTATATAGTCTATATATTTTTTTTTTTTTTCATAACACATCTTTATTCGTGGTATAAACATAGGCTACATGTTACGGTTATGCTTTTGCTGTTGAAAAACTACCGTATGTATGGTTTTTAAACCTAAATTCACAATGTTTATCCTAACCCGGAAGAGGGGTACCAGAACTACAATTCGTGCAGAGTTGCAACACAGAGAGCTGTCCTGCGCCATAGCTTTTGTAGTTCTAACATGTTATGTCTATTATATGAAGTGGTGATCACTAATTTTGCAATCTTAATCAAAGTTTTTGGGTGTGGGGAGAACGCCTGAATAGTCAGATTTTAATTTTTTTTTCTTAAGATAGTGAAATCATGTTTTTTCCATGTTTTGACACTAGTCGGTGGCGCCCCCTATTGGTTTGCCATCGGACATGATAGTAGAGGTCAAGAGCTTTCCAAAAATGTTGACCCCATGTCTCTACCATATTTTGTTGCTGCACTGTAAGCCTTTAAAAGTGTCTTAGGTGGCCATATTAAGTTAATGGGAAAATCTGAAATATGAAACATTGAGTATTTTATGGGGAAAAAAAGCTTTGAAATGGTCCAAATTGAAAAGTATGACTGTGTATATGACTAACATCAATATTCTAAATAAATTTGGCCATTAAATACCCCCTTAAAGAAGTTTGACTGATTTTATCAAGCTTGGCCCTAAAAGAGGTCTGCAGATGTACACCTGAGACAGCCTTGGCTTGGAGCACGATGAAAATCAAACTTTGTCAGAGAACAACAATGAAGACATCGTTTGAAAGGTCTTGACCTATGGAGTAACATATCTCAGTGTGAGACCAGTGCGCAGTTCCTGCTCCCCACAAGTGCCCTTAGAACCTTGCACCTGAGGCCCTTTTAAAGGCTTACAGTGCAGCAACAAAATATGGTAGAGACATGGGGTCAACATTTTTGGAAAGCTCTTGACCTCTACTATCATGTCCGATGGCAAACCAATAGGGGGCGCCACCGACTAGTGTCAAAACATGGAAAAAACATGATTTCACTATCTTAAGAAAAAAAAAATTAAAATCTGACCATTCAGGCGTTCTCCCCACACCCAAAAACTTTGATTAAGATTGCAAAATTAGTGATCACCACTTCATATAATAGACATAACATGTTAGAACTACAAAAGCTATGGCGCAGGACAGCTCTCTGTGTTGCAACTCTGCACGAATTGTAGTTCTGGTACCCCTCTTCCGGGTTAGGATAAACATTGTGAATTTAGGTTTAAAAACCATACATACGGTAGTTTTTCAACAGCAAAAGCATAACCTTAACATGTAGCCTATGTTTATACCACGAGTAAAGATGTGTTATGAAAAAAAAAAATATATATATAGACTATATAAATCTTTAGTGCTATTTTTGACGTGTTTCGACGGGTTTTCCACCCGCTCTGTTTCGCTGACTGAAAGGGTTGTGTTCAATGGCGTAACATATCAGCACATTATCAACTTTCATGCACTTTATTAGATTTTATTGACTTTATTGATGAAAGCTGTCAATTCAGACACGTCGCTGATAAACACTAGGATTATGGGTAATGTAGTGCTTCTCCGTGATATGATATCGCAAATAAAACGTGTTTTCTTAAAATAAAGTTGATATTATACGGGACTTGTGGACACATGCCATCGTTACACATCCTCATAGCTCGTGGTAAGTCTGCCTTGGGTGGTTACAACGTTATGGCTAATAATCAGACCTTTTTTTCAGAATACCGATTAAATTTGCACTTCCGGGATCTATGAACCACCACCCACGGCGTGACGTCTTTGAAGCCGAGAAGCCGGGAGTCACCAGGTAGCATGAAGCGCTTTGCCTTGGTAACGCCGGTGTTTTTCAGATTAAAATAAAATTTCGTTCATTGATTTCAAAATGGCTTAAAATGTGATTTTTGTGGACTAGAAAAATATGAAAATGATGACATTATAAACTATACAGTGGCGGTTCTGCCTATGTGCCGCCCTAGGCGAAATTACTGGCTTGCGCCCTTCCATGTTAGATACTACTCCTACCGGCCATGGCACCAGGCGGGCCGACCGCGGCACTGACCGCTCACCTGTCAGATCCCGCAGACCTGACCGGGTGGGCGCGGTACCAGCCGGTGCCGCGGCCGACCCGCCTGATGCAGGCCGGTGGCTTTTTTATTCAAACAAGATTTTGTCCATATAAAAAGTAGCCTATTTTCCAAAAATGGTCTTGAAAAAGAGGGGTCATCTTAAAATCAGGGTCGTCTTTTATGCGGGTCAATATGGTAGGCCTAGTCTAGAAAACTGGCGATTTTTATTTTTTATTTTATTATTTTATTTTGATTAAATTTGCACTTCCGGGATCTATGAACTACCACCCACATGAAATTGACTTTCAGTGGACAGCGTTTGCGTGGTGGCCATACGACACGGATCCTAATTGACTTTCAGTGGACGCTGTTTCTGTGGTGGCCACACATAATTATAACAGGTTATGTGCCAGGAGCACGCAATGCGTTGTTAAGAGGTTGTGCTCATTTCACGGATTTCTGTGAGATCAGGTTGGGTGCATTTGTCTTTATTTCCAAATTTCATTCAATTCAAATTTCAAGGTGCAGGAGAAATTGCAGATTGTTGATGGCACTGGACTGGCAAATCATGGAATAAGTGTGGAAAAAGGGGAATAATATCAGTGAGTTGGCCTTGCGATGAGAACCATGTAGACTCAACCATCATACTACATGCTTATTCCACATTTCTCAGTTGAGTCTACAGGGTCCTCATGTCATTCAACCCTCAGCAGTTTTGCACAATGCACCTTTAAAAGACACTACTTGGAGCCTCGAACTCTCATTCTTTCATCGCTGCATGGAAAAGATCACACTTAAAGTTTTTGTTTTGTTTTGAAAAAGTAACTCAGCAAGTACATTTTACAGGAGCTACTTTTTACTTTTACTACTTAAAGTAAATTTTACAGCAGTACTTCTGCTTCTACTTAAGTAAATATCAGCAAAGTAACAGTACTTATACTTGAGAAGCAATTTTTAGTACTCTCTCCACCACTGTTTAAAACCTATTGCAGCTCAGGTGCTGAAAATCAGCTGTTGTACCCACCAGACAGCGGCTGCTTCCATCTTTCTGTCCATGTCTAACTGGACTGTGTATCCTCCCGCAGGTTCATGTACTGGTCCGACTGGGGAAGTCAGGCGAAAATAGAGAAGGCTGGGATGAACGGAGTAGATCGTCAGGTGCTGGTGTCTGAACGCATCGAGTGGCCCAATGGAATTACACTGGGTAAGACCTGGAGAGAGGAAGACAAAGAACAATAGAGGAACATATACTTTTGAACATATAGGTATGAGGCTATCATTGAGGAGTACAAAGAAAGGTTAATAGAAGGTGATAAAAGCAGGGATAAAAAAAAAAAAAAAAATCAATCAGTCCTGAAAGCCATTTTGAGAACAAAGTTATAATGCCAGTGAAAGGAAAAACTTTTGGAGATAGAGCTAAAAAAAAAAAAAAAAAAAAAGTTTAATTTGAGTGAGTTCAGCACAAAGAAAGAGACAACAAGAGAAACAGGAGAGGGAGAGAGAGAAACAGAAAGAGAGAGAGAGAGGGACAAAGAAAGAAAGAAAGAAGAAAAGTGTCTAGGGGTGCTGCAGCTCCTGTGTAAGGGTTTATTGTTATAGCTCAGTTTGTGTCTGGCTCTCATCAATCACACCAGCGACTATAGGCCTCCGAATTAATAAGCCAGGCGCTCCGGGCTGTCGATACCTCCCATCATCCCCTTCAACTCCCTCCGCGGCACCAGCCAATTTCTCTCAGCTGCCCTCGCCCGAGGAGAAACAGAGGCACAGAGTCGCCACTATCCAAGTGGAATTGAGGTGTCGCTACATCTGTATGAAAACAAATTATTTTTTAGACTCAGGCGAACGAGAGAGTGGGCCAGACTCGCCTATACGGCTTTTGGAGAATGGGCCGATTATTTTCCCCTGGTCATTGATTTCACACACCGTGCTGAGCAGAGCCGGTGATTGTCTGAGTCAGGTGAGGTGAAGTTGTGAATGAATATTACCCTTTTGTTTCTCTGCTTGTCTTGCATGTTATCTGATGTCGAATCACTTACTGTTAAAGTTTACTGAGCCGACCTGCCTGATACATCCGACAGCGTGTGATCAGACCACTCCCTTTTTACAGGAGGCATTTTGCCGCACTTGTCTAGTCATATAACGTGATATTCAAATAAGCTCATTCAGGCTAATCGATTCGCTCAAGGGCACGTAGACACATTTTCCCCGGCAGAGAAGTCAACTGGCAATATTACAATCACATTTGTGTTTCTTGACGCAAAGGGCTCAGCCGTCGTGTCAAAGAAGATTGATGATAGAACTACTGGCCCATTACATTCATATACCTCTCACCCTAGCCCTTTTCTCTTGAAATGACCTCTTTCTCTGCCTCCATTCATCTCTCCCTCTCTTTCTCTTTCACTCCCTTTGTTTTCCATCATTTCTGTGATTGGGTGCTCTCTTTCCTCCCTCACACACTCCGTACTCTTTCTCATCACCCCCGTCTCTCTCTCTCTACCAATCCCAACTCCCTTGTTCTGTACTCTTCTTTCTCTGCTTCAATCCTCTTACACTTTGATCACTGATTCTATATCCCCTCACTCTCCACCCACTCTCTTCTTCTCCTTCCCTTTCTCTCTCTCTTTCTCCCCCCCTTTCCACTTTTCCGTGTTCCTCTCTCTCAGATCTGTCCAACAGGCGTCTGTACTGGGTGGACTCCAAGCTGCACCTGCTGTCCAGTGTGGACCTGAACGGGGACAATCGCAAAGTGCTGCTGTCCTCTCATCACCACCTGGGACATCCGTTTGCCCTCACTGTGTTTGAGGTAGGAGAATGGGATTGAAATGCAGGTCTAATGGAGCCTCCAGACTGAGGTTTCAGTAATCTTATAAGTTTATTGCAAGTCACACTGCGACATGAATCCAATAAACTCGGGTATGACATCAAGTTTGATGTATGTAGACTGTACGATGATCACACCCTCTGAGTCTTATAGGCTACGATGCAAGTCAATATACAAGAAAACGTCATCAGCGTACATCTGTCTGCACTGCTATAGTGGTAGACAATAAAGCAAAGCAAGACATGAGCCCTTGCAATAGTGATATTAATGTCCAAAATGCAATATAGGACCACTGTTTTGTACCCAGACTCGTGCATCAGGCGCCCAAATGGCTGACCAGAAGTGTGATTCGTCACTCCACAGAACACGTTTCCACCACTCCAGAGTCATTTGGCATCATGCTTGGTGATGCAAGGCTTGCATGCGGCTGCTCAGCCATGGAAACCCATGCCATAAAGCTCCCGGCGCACAGTTTTGTGCTCATGTTAATACCAGAGGAGGTCTGGAGTTCTGTAGTTACTGAGTCAGCAGAGCATTGGCCACTTTTACGCACCTCAGCAATTGGCAACCTCACTCTGTGACGTGGTCTACCACTTGGTGGCTGAGTTGCTGTGGCTCCTAAAAACTTCCGCTTTGTAATAATACCACTTATAGTTGATCGTGGAATATCTAGGAGGGAAGAAATTTTGCAAACTGACTTGTGCAGCGATGGCATCCTATTACATTACTATTACAGTACCATGCAGGAATTCAGCAAGCACGACCCATTCTTTCACAAATGTTTGTACAGGCAAACTGCATGGCTGGGTGCTTGATTTTATGCACCTGTGACAATAGGACTGAATGAAACACCTGAATTCAATGATTATGAGGTGTGCCCCAATACTTTGTCCATATAGTGTATGAAACATGCATATGTAATTTGGTTTAGAGAGCTAGTAGCCACACATATCCCTTCATGAGGCACAGTGCTGGCAATTAATGTTGACCAAAACCAGTTCTTCTAAAAACTGTAGAAGTTCAAAGTGTATTAACACCCCTAAAGTCTATATATTGACAATGATACAGCCCATTAACTCTCAGTATCCTTACCAGTTGTTTCTTTCTCACAATTTGTATCCAATCACAAGACAACTCTGATCGTGATAACACATCCACACTTGTACTGAGTTTTTTATTTTGTTGTTTTTGTTTTAGGTTTCTTTTTTTTTTTTAAACTTTAAGTAAAACTCAATCAACAGTGCCATCTATTACACCTCATCAAAAGCCTCACTGAACAGAAAGTATCTTCCTTCAACAAAATGTCAGGATAATTAAACTTAATTGTGTATATCGATGCAATCAAGTAGATTCAACTTGTTTACGGCAAAAGAGCGAGATTATTTTCAAAGTTGTTTGCTTGAACCGTATAAGAGGAATTGAACACATTTTTATAACATTTGCTCACACAAATTATGAAACTGGGTGCAAAAAAAAAAAAAAAAAAGTGAGTGAAGAAACGATACCTATCTTGTGCACATAAATCAATCAATATAAGGGTATGAGAGCAATATCTTCTGCCATAAATGTAATAAATATATATTGGATATATATTTTTTTTATTTTACATATCTCGACTTGATAAGGGTGAGATGGAGAGGGCGGCAGTAGATATCTTAAAGATCTCCCTACCTGGAAGTGGAAACTAGATGCTGTTGTCCTCATTTGACCTTAAAGTGTAGATGCACACACACACACAGAATTTTTTTCCCCACTTTGCTCCGCCTTGGGTGACACACTCATATCCTGTTCATAGAGTCCCATCCAGGCCATGTATTTTTAGATTGTCAGCGAGCCAGATCTAAGCATTTATTATGAGTTTTTTGTTCCACTGTCAAGATAGTTAGCTTTGATGGCTGTTTGGCTGAACTAGAGGCTGTTGGCTGCCTCAGCTGTCAAGAGATGATCGACTGGAAAAAAAAAAAATAATAATAACAGTAGGACTTAATAAGTAAATGCAAGCCTAAATAGTGACTGGTGGCATTGCTAGTGAGTTTGTTTCACTCTGAAAGTACCCAAATGACCTCAGTGCAGTGATATTGAGTGCTGAGAGCAAGAACAAGGGTGAAAAAGTTGGAACAGAAGTTAAGGAAGACGAAGAGAAAAAAGAGAAAAAGTAGAGTTGCACTGAGGATAAATGAGAGACAGAGATGTTTTGAGGCAAGTTAGGGCAGAGGGAGTCGCAGGACAAACCGAGAAAAGGAATTATCTTCCTCAAAGAGTTGAGCGGTGGAGTGTCAGGGTAGAGTACAGGAATCGATTGAGCTAGTCTGGGTGTATTTATCGAGGTGGGAGAGTGACTGTCTCTTAGACGCCATAAAGTACGGGAAGTTTGGAAGGTGGTAAGGAGTAGCAGAGGACAAGAGGAGACAGGAGAAGAGGGAGGGAGAGGAAGGTGAAGTGTGATCAGTAGGAAATGCTTCCTCCATTCTTCTTTCTCTAGCACACACTGTGATGATGAGGAGCAAGGGGAAGAGGGGGAAATCCATCATGTCCAGCTGAGTGTGTGGGTGCTTGTGTGTATGTGTGTGTGTGTGTGTGTGTGTATGTGTGTGGGAGAGAGAGAGAGAGAGAGGAAAACATTCTTCCTATCTTAACATTATGGCCTGCAGCAAAAGTTAGCCTCTGTAGATTAATAGCCCTCAGCTGTTCTGGTGTCTGTTCTGTTCTGGCTGGGATACAGAAAAAAAAAAAAAAAAAAAAAAAAAAAACATGAGCACAAGTTTTGTGCAGTGCAGCAGACTGTCCTGAACCCAACCTGCTGATAATTAGAAGTTTGTTTATTCTTGTAAGAGTTGACTCTTTAAAAAGTTGTGAACTCCAACAATGAAACTCTTGATTAATTGTTTTGTGTTTTATTTAGTAAAAGGAGCTGCGGGGTATTTTTCCCTACATCTGAGAGCTCACTCGGCCCGTTGTGTTATACCAGCTAACAACAAATAGAAGTTTAGCACACATCGATGGCAGAAATTTGACCCAGTTGCAAAACACGCCATGCTTGACTCCAGATGATGTTGCATTATTTATCAAAATTAGGAGGAAAAAAACAAGAATAGCGCTACAGCTGTAGCCAATCGTCATCACTTTTGAATCATTAAAACCAGAATGCCTGCATTTTCATAACCATCAGGATTGCTGTAGCAGGTTATTATATGTAACATAAAATCAAATGCATTTGTTGCGTTTGATTAAGTCACAACACACATCGAATTTGAGAGTGTATTAATCTAGACACACATAGGCTGGGATTAAATGTTGGTGCATTTTTGCATTTACATTGGTGTGGAGGAGAAATTCAGTTGTGAAGGCATGCAATGTGTTCACTAATAGCATAGTTTGGAAGTTTGCATGCTTGTCATTGGGCTAGCTGCTGTTCACTCATCTGCACTGTAAAGGCTATACACACCAAAGCATTGCAGGTTGATGAAATGCAAACAAAATCTCCAGTCATATGTTTGGATTAGGATAAATGTAAATGAGGACTTTGTGAAATGAATAGGCTAGTCTCAATGAATTTAGACTCATTCTGAGCCTATGTGAGGTTGGCCTACCTGGAACACCTGGCCTTTTTTGGTGAATTTTAAAATTTGCACATGATCAAAATGAATGTCTGCTT
This sequence comes from Myripristis murdjan, assembly GCF_902150065.1. Lineage (NCBI taxonomy): Eukaryota > Metazoa > Chordata > Actinopteri > Holocentriformes > Holocentridae > Myripristis > Myripristis murdjan. Next base: position 25,399,301 of record NC_043983.1, on the reverse strand, counting down.
CAGTATTACTGGTTGCACAGTCATTCAGAATGAACAAATCATCTGTCAGCTTGACATCCTCGTACTACCTGCCGCTCCTTAACACTTCAGAGGCAAGAGGAGAGGGCTCATGCATCAAAGTCTGAATGCCCCACCACACCACAGACACACACACACACACACACAAATGCACACAATCCCTTCTGAACGTCGTCCACCCCCTGCCTAGACAGCGAGCCCTGAGGAGATGTGGATGAAGGAGTCGCGCAGAGAGCAGTGTTTTCTCTCTCTGCTGCTTTTGTTTCATTGCACTGTTTTTCTCCTTCCTCTGTTTGAGTGGAGGGAACTGGGGGAGAGAAGGAGAGATGTTAGAGGAAGAGAAGGAGAGAGGGCAGATGGGGCAATAGAATGAAATGCACAATGGAAGGAAACAATAAAATGGTGACTAGAAGCAAGAAAAGAAAAATCAAGAGGGGAAACAGGGACTGAGTCAGACATTGTGCTGTACGGGCAGGCAGTGTGTCCTTCTGCCATGAACTCAGCACTGTGTGAAGTTTAAACGACTCTGCACTCCTCGCAGCTGAGGGGAGATGAACTCAAAATATCTTCTGCATTCAGTTGATTCCTGGACCAATTAAACACCAAGTGGTTGCCAAGCTCAGCTCTCTGAACTGGGTTGCTGCAAAAAAAAAAAAAGGGGGAGGAAAAACCACATCTTGAAAAGTTAGGTGGGAGGTCTAGACTTGAGCTGTCATTTTTTTTTTGGTGTCTGGCATTAAATTTAGAGGAGGCGATGGAAGCTTATCCTGCCTGTGTGCAAGTTGGAAGGGCCCGGCATGCGTCAGAGAGTTCATTTGGGACCGAATCTTGACAAAATCATCCAGCGCACTTTTGCCCCTTAACCTGAAAAGACTTCACATCAGTTTAGATATCCTCTCATCCCACTGACTACCACAAACAGATAGGGGCTCAGCACCGGAAGCACATGTCCCAGTGCCGTGATGCAATGTCATGTGATCAAAAGTGTGTGCAAGTGTGTGTGTGCGTATGTGTATGTGTGCTTGTCTCTGGGGCTAAGATTTGACACATGAAAGTCTCACCTTGATCTTGCAGTGAGGAGCCTTGACTGGCTTGGGTCGGCACTGCCGTGTGAGGCTTTCAGAAAAAGAGAACGCGACCCATGCAGAGATTCTGACAATGGAGAGAAAAAGAGAAAGAGAGAGAGACATTGGCACAGACAGAGAGCTCTTTTCTGTTGTCAAGGGAGAACCTGGAACTTTCCTTGACCTGCAACTTGCCAGAACCAATGAGGTTCAAGTGCTGCCTTTTTTTTTTTTTTTTTTTTTTTTTTTAACCCTTTTCCACTGCATGGAGAGCAAACCATGCACTGGATGTCCTGCTCGGCCAAATGCAATTAATTTTTTTTTATATACATACTGCTCTATAATATTTTATTATAGATCTATAATATTTTTGTTATAGTGTTTCTTACAGCCAAGTTGAAATCCCACTGAATAGTGTATAACATCAAGTAAAAGCCAAGTTTCATAAAACAGTCATGATGCATCAGGCTATTTAACTAACCTATTTTAATCCCCGCTTGTTGACAGAGTATATCATATAGCCTCTGACGCTTTTTATAGTGTTTTCCCCCCATGAGCAGCAGGCAGCTCTCCCCCATTCTGCCTGCCTCCTCTGGCCGCTGCTGTGTCAGTATAGCTGCAGTGAGGAGACCGTTATCCCATCACGTCCCGCACGCTGCCCCGGGACAGCGGCAGTGCTCCAGCGTTACCAGTATGTTGTTCATTAAAATGTGCACACAAGGAGTTCAAGGAGTTATTCTCCCCAAATACTGAGCAGAATTTGCACCCATTAGTACAGCCTGGCATTTGAATTGTTTTGTCATTTGTTTGTGCAGTTTGTTTTTCGCTGGCTACTTTGTGCTGCCGTCCTCTGATCGTGCACCTCGGTAAGTTCTTGCAGTCGAAAAGGGACAAGAGAGAGACGGGCAAAGGGAGAGATGGAACTAGAGATTTGAGTATTGTCTTATCAACATGGCTGATATTTGTTTTTGTTTTGTTTTTTATTATGTCAGTGCTCCTGTCATATGAGTAAAGGTTATGGGAGTGTGAGTGGAGAGAGGAGATGGGGAGATGGAGAGATAGAGAGCGCAATGAAAGATAGAGAAAAAGGCAAAAGAAAGGTTAAGTCCATTGATAACCCAGTATAAATAGAGTGCCTGGATTACAGCTATGGTTGGACCTCACACAAACACATACACACACCAACACACACACACACACCCTCTCTCTGGTGTACACAAACAAAAGCAAAAATCTGTTTGGACCGATGCAGTTCCTTGACCTTTTAGAAACGCATGAAACTGTAAACAAAGCCTGAGCCTAATGGAGACAATGGAGGCTCACTGGAGACTCACTGCTCTGTCATTTCAGCATCGCATTTGTTTTAATTTACTTATTCGTTTTCACCCTCGCTTCTGTCATTTTCTCTGCTCCTCATAACTGTTGTCAGTCATCACAGACTGCCAGAGCGGAAGTTGCCATAGCAACCACGCAGCATCACCACTTGAACAGTTTATCCTGTTGTACAGTAGTGCAGCATTGCTAAAGAAAATGCTAAGGAATGAATAGCAGCCAATAGAGCGGGAGGGAAAAGGAGAAAGACTGAGAATGAAACAAAAGGAGAGAGAGAGAGAGAGAGAGAGAGAGAGAGAGAGAGAGAGAGGGACTGTCCACATCATCCTGCAATTTTTTTATAAGCAACTTAAAGGAACAGTTTTCCCAAAGTGCAAAAAAAAAAAGATAATTTCACACTGACCCTAGGCTGGATGCGTATTCATTTGTGGAGCTCCAAACAGAGCTCCAAAACTTAAAACAAAGAAACAAAACAAAACAAAACAAAAAAAAAAAACAGCTTGCTGGTGTTCTTTTCAGCGAATAGTTCCCAGTGAAACCCTTTCCCTTTCACGGCTGTGGACTATGATGGATATCTGCGTCATTGTCTGTGGAAAGAGCTGTTGCTGTCGAGTTTTTCCACGTGTCAAGTTTTGACAGCTGGAGGTCCACCGGAGAATACCCATCACTCTCCACCGATGTGGGGAGCCGGGGAAGATGGCAACAGACTGGAAACCTCGCCAAATCATACCGGTTATTTGAATGGACCGCACAATGGTTAAATGGGAATCTTCTGTAATTTTTGGGTGAACTGTTCCTTTAAACTGCATTGCATCTTGACTGGCTTTTTAACACAAGCAAAAAAAAAAGGCATAAGTATCTGTCATGTGAAATGCTTGTACTTGCAGCTCACTTACTGCCAGAGTAACCTTTCCAGCAAAGGTGTTGGGCCTGGTGCATGGCCAGCAATCACTGTAGTCTAAAATAGGCCTAGTTTATTCTGTTAGAGCCACTTACATTGTGGTGGCATTTTTTTTTTCTCACTCTAACAGACTTCAGTTTGCTAATTATGTGGGATTTTTGCCTGTTTGTTTCCTGTGAACTGAGAAAGCTAGCTATTTCACCATGGCTGCAGCTTTAATCATCCCCCATCAGCTGCTGACAAATTTCTTCTGCCTTGATGCCGAGGGAACACACACATATTTAAGCATATTCCCCCGCTTTTAAACCATCTCTTCCAACTAAAACAGCATGCTGAATTATTAAATTGGTGTGTGCAAATAAGGTAAAATTAGAGTCAGCCATATAATTAGGTTGAATAAGCAATGTAGGTGCCATATAATGCCACTGCCACTCTCGCAGAACATTTCACGTCAGCGCCACTTCATATAGCACCGACAAGGCTTTGTTGTTTGGGACTCTGTTTTTTTTTTTTTTTTTTTTTTTTGGGAAGTTGGACATTTTTCATAACATTAATGGAGACAGCTGCAGGTGCAAAAGATAGTGGATAACAATCTTGTGTAATGGTTGCAAACGACTACTGCACTTCATTACCCACAGCAGAGATTTTCTGACGAGGTTTTTAAGACGATTACGATGAGAAACACCGGTTATTCTGGAGAAATCATTGACTTCAGCGTTGGATGATTTCTGACTAACAGATTTTATTTTAAATGTACCTAATACTGGTGTTGTTACCTCCCAACCACCCCTACAGTTAGATTTAGCAGCTTAAATACAGCAGTAATTGTATCCCCATTCATTGCCTTTATTTCCTTTCACAATACGTCCCGGAATCAGTTTGTAATGTGGAACAGATGATTCCTCTCTCCAGTTTACCCAAATCACAATGACAGCTGAGAGTAGTTTGACAAAAAATATCACCATTATCTCTAATCAGTGGCATACAATGATTCAGAAATTGTGTACTCAGTTGGAAGTATTATTTACTAAATTTGGAGTGATTGTAAGGATTGAATGCTGGAGACTGAGAGAACATAACAAGCACAGCGCTCTCCTCATCACAACATAACTTATTCAGTCTGTTTCAACCTCTCCTTGATCAATGTGTCATGCTTTTACCTTACTTCAATAAATAATGTTTCAAATGAAAACTTCCAACCTGTCTTTTCTCATAAGCCTTGAATTAAACATTAAATTAAGTTTAGCTTCCTCAGGCGCAAAACGTCTTCTAAATGAGCAAGGATTTCTCAAGTAACTTTTCAATCCACAAACTTGACTTGAATATAATCGTACGCTATCAGTGAAGAAGTTCTTTTAATGATGGTTGCAGTATTGGTTTTCTTGATTTATAATTTTCCCAAAGAATAATCTTCAGTTTGTTTTAAGTCAGGATTTTCCCTCTTGGGTTTCTTTAGTGACTCAGGTCTGTCTTTTGTTCTCTCTTCCTGTCTAGGACCGTGTGTACTGGACGGACTTGGAGGATGAAGCGATATACAGTGCCAACCGTCTAACTGGGCATGATGTGGCAAAGGTGGCGGAGCATCTCAACAACCCTCTGGACTTGGTGGTGTTTCACGAACAGAGACAGCCCAAGGGTAAGACGCACAGGAAGCATGCTGGGAAACACAGCAAGTAGGCTAAAACATGCAGGGAGTGTTTTTGAAATAAACAGAAAGTATGCAAAGGCACACAAGAAGCATGCAGAGATATACAGAAAACATGCTAATGCTGCATTCGTGAGAAGTGGGAACTGGAAATTTTTGGATTTCCAAGCAAGAAAAACCCACATGAGCAGCCCCTTGAACCTCCTAGTGAGAAGCTCAGCGTTTTCTCAGAGCTTGTATTTATCCGAGATGTAGATTTTTGATGTCAAATAACCAAAATATGCAACATTATATGCATTATACGCAACATTTGTGATGACTGATGAAAGCTGTATATAACAGCACATTTTAAGTAGACTTTCAAGTCCCCGTTAGTGTAGACATGCTTTACATAAAAATACAGAACACAATCTATAGCACAGAGCTGATAACCAGAGGGTTTAATTTTTCAATAGGCTGATGTTAAAATTGCATGGCAAGCCAGTATTTATACAGCCTACTGTTGTAATATTGTGCAATTATCTACAGTCAATGATGTATGAAAATGTCATATACAATATTATGTAATTTTCAGTGTTGATATTGATAGTGTGTTCAATTTGCTCCAATCCCAACCGGCTGAAAGCACCAAGCTGGGAAGTAGGAAGTATGTAGAAAGTACAAAATGACACAAGAGAAGAGTGCAAAAGATGTGTTTGCAGGCAGGGCGGAATATAACACACACAAGTAAAACATACTAAGACATCAGGGACCACAGCTTAATCTCAACTCACCTTCCCCGTCTCAGATACCGACTCCTATTTTTAGCAGCAAAACAAATACACAACAAATTGTGCCAAATTAAAGTGCACAGCAGTTTAGCATACTCATCATCAGATCCTGAATTAGTGTTAATTACCTAATGTGATGTCACCATAAAGTAGGATTACTGTACACTGTGCCAAGTGACACAGTTGGTAATTCTACATTTATTGGCACACTTGATAGGAAGAGTAATTCACTTATACAAAATAAGGTGTGAGATGTATAAAAGTTAGACTATACAGTACGTAAACACCCTCCATCATTCATCATCCATGAGACTTTGGATGTCTGCTTATTCCAGTTTGTTTGGGTGTGTGCATTGGCGGTTTTCTCCTGTGTTTCTGAGTTCTCCCTCTTTGTTTTCCCCCTCTCTCAGTCAGAGCTCATAGCAGTCTTGTCTTGATGCCAGTGGAGGAGCTAATTGCATCCTCATCAATAAATCAGTAGCTCTGCTCAAAGAGATATCACAGAGTTAAACATGTTTTTTTTTTTTTTCCAAAATGCCAACAAAACCAAGACATAGAAAAAGATCGGCTTAACAAGGCAAAACGAGGACATATTCAATGAACTCCTGCTGCCCTATTAAGACACCACTGGTACTGAAAGGTGAAATATTCAGTGACACTTTGGCTTCACTGAAGTGGTTTGGAAGGTCGCCCCACTCTTCCCTTTCTCTCACTTTTTCTCTCTCGCCTCTCTTGCTTTACATGTACATTTCATTGTCTCTCCATGCATACTCTTGTTTAACCAAAACCCCAAATCGAACGATAATCATTTAATGCTAAGGTGGGGGACCTTTTTCCTATCAAGGACCATTTCACTTTCAGAAAATCTTTCAAGGGCCATACAGAATTATTGAATGAAAATGTCTCAGTTGTTGTATCAGAATTTTATCATTGGTAGTAACTGGTAACTGGTAGTAATTTGTGAAATTTACATGCTTTTTACTGGGCAAACTTCACACTAACCTTAATGTGATGGTTGGAACTGCCTCTCCTTGGCGAGACGTCTGATGTCAGATGGTGGTGATGATGATGCTGTTCACAGCTGTTTTTGCAGGTTTGGGTCAGTCAGTCTTTAGTGGAACCAAGTCTTTGCTTCACAGCAGCAGGTCGTCCCAAACAAAGATGCAAACTTCAGTGCACGTCTCCTGAGAATGGGAAAATCTTCAGGACGCTGTTTCATCGTAGGCCAGAGAGAAAAACTGGAAATTTCTTGCGGTGTCCTGCAGTATTTTTTCAGTATCTTGTGCCATGTTAGTAATACAGTCTGCGATGGAACAATTTTACTTTGTCCAGAGCTAGCAACTCCACAAGAGCAACAAGGCACCCAAATTGTCCTGCTTGCCTTTTACTTAAACAAAAACGCCGGGTTCAGACAGGAGACGAGAGTGCTGCACCCATGTTAACCAACTGGGCAGCCGCTCACGGAGCTTTATAGGCAGCTTGAAATCCAAAGTGCCATTTCCGGTGTCCAGTCTATTTTCTGCAATAAGACATACAATTGGAGGACCACCAATTTTATGTTCAGAGCATTCCCGAGCCCTGATTTAATGAGTGGCTGCCACAATAAAACCTCGAGTCACATTCAAAGTATGGCTCCAACCATCTCTGGTTCATTCCCATTGTACATGTCTTGACTTTTTGACATGCTTCTTCAAAGAGCTTCTCTTCTTTGTTGTGTGCTTTTTTCTTTTATTTATGTATTTATTTATTTATGGTGGGGAGTGGAGTTAAACTCATCCCGCAGAATTTTGAAGGTTCAGAGTTTAGGTTTTTATTTCTTAATCGTTGACCAAAGGCAGGAGGTGGAGGAGGGCCGCACGGAGAAGGGTTGTTGCAACCTCTGCAGGCTTTGCAGCACTCAGACAGAACCTCAGAGAATTTAGTGCTTTAGCATTCAGTAATCTCTCATCCCACCTCCTTTTACTCTCTTCTCTCATTTCCTCTCCTGTCCTATATCCTGATATTGCCTCCCCCTGCCTCTTGTCATCTCTCTCCTCATTTCTCACTCATCTTGTTTCCTCTTTCGGTGACTTCATGGCTATCCACTCACCTCCTGTCCACTTACTTTCTCTCCTTTCTTCTTTTCAACTTGACTCACCTCTTCTCTTATTGCCTCTTCCCCTTCTCTTCACACCCCAGTGCAGTACAGAAGAAATTAAAATCTGTTTTTCTGGCTGTCCCTCCCTCCCTGGCATTTTAGAGAGAGGAGACATTTCAAAAACTGGCCCTAATCGTTGTCACACTCATAAAGTGACAATACAGCCTAATATGCAGAACTTGTAACAGCTAGGCGTTGATAGCTTTTTATAATATACGTTTATTGCTACTGAGATACCTTATATGAAGCAAGGATGTATTCCCAACTTATTAAAGCTGTGATCACACTGTGTGTAGTCAGTGATCTTACTGCTTCCTCTGATCACACCATCTCTTACTGTCTAAAACGACCAGTCAGGATGCAGAATCGGCCGCAACCTGACCCAGTTCTGGTGCCTCCCCACATGAGAAGAGCAGCAATATTTTTTCATGAGTCTGAGTCTTGGGTCATGAAACTAAATTTTTCATTTGGGTGCTGAGATATTAAAAAAGTGAACCTCCTGCCCTCAAACACCATTTTTCAAAGATTGGATCTGGACCTGAAAGTGGGTTGCGGATTAAAATAGGTCCCCAGATGGCTCTATAGCAAACGGTATAAGTATCTCCCATCTGTTGTCTTCCTGTTGCAAATGTCTTCACAATTCTATGCATAATGTGAGATAAGATCAGTAGATAGTAATACAAGTTATAATTAGTAAAACCATTTCAGTTGAATTGACTACAATGTCAGAGAAATCCTCTGCATTAACTTGGTGTTTCTGAAAATGAGGTCCAGGATGCTCCTTATTGATGCTTCAGAATATTGTGGCCACAATACCAGGATTTTGATTTTGACATCAATATTAAGTTTAATATCTTACAAAGAAGTACTTTTTATCACACCACAGCAAAGAGTCTTTGCTCTGTTACTTCTGCTATGATGTACACTCGACTCAGACAGTTTTTTATCAACTATTTGCACAGGAGTTTTACTGTGTCAGGTGGCTGCCTTTACTGGCTGTGTAGATTGAACTGCTTCTATATTTTGCTCCTGGCACCAGATTTACTGACCTGGATTCAGCTCGAGATGTGACTGTTTGACACTGTTGCTGTGTTTTTACCTGTTTGACTGTTGAACTTCCTCCAACAAGCACATTAGATCATGCTCTCTCTATTCCAACCCTTCTTCTTTTTCTTCTTTTAACCATTTCTGTCCAAATATACTGTTTATGCGTTGTGGTGGTGATGCTGATACACATCAGTGAATCGCAAACTTTTGGTGGAAGTACTGAACATTAAAAACTTCAGGCATTGACGTAGCATTTGAAATGCTGATTATCGTGACAACACATCTCCAGGGTAGTTGGAAGAGGTTGATGTAGTCCTCAGTCAGATATAATATTCACAGCTCCCTTTTTTTGAAAAGGCAAAGAAATTATACTTTCAAAGAGATGCTCAATCCCTTTTTAATCCTCCTTTCATTTCTTTGTGTGTGTCTCTGCAGCTCCAGATACCTGTAACATGGGCAGTCTGCCTAACGGTGGCTGTGAGTACCTCTGTCTGAAGGCCCCGCAGATTACAGACCACTCCCCCAAATACACCTGCGCCTGTCCTGATGGTATGGAGCTGGGACCCGACATGAGGCGCTGTGCCATAGGTGAGCCTGTCACACTCACTGTCACAGAACCAAACGTCTCGATGCTGTGTCACGCGAAGACATGCAGGACATCATTGCCCAGGGCTGTTATGTTGGTCTGAGATTTCAGCACTGCAAAAAGGAGTCCACCTCATTATTAAATATTTATATGTATCCATAATTAAATATTCAGAGTTCTAGTATTCAGTATTCACTCTGTATATGCCGGGGATGTGCAACTTTATTCATGGACAGCGCCCAGGCCATTGCAGGCTGATATACTGTAGCCTGAAAGAAATGATAATAAACTTCCTCTCACCACAGCTAGACAAAGTCAATACTTTGAACTAACCCTGATTTTAACACATTATTCTCATCAAGTAAATCAAATGCATACCAATTAGTTCTTATCAGTTATCATTTCATTTCAGAGAGCTGACTGAAACATCTTTCCAGAGTGAAAGTTGCCATGAACCCTGCTTCACCCTGTCTTAAAGAAACAGTTCACCCAAAATACACTCTCTCCTATTGCAGTCTTTCCATCCAGATCATTTCTATGTTGATCTGGTGAGGTTTCCAAATCTGCCAGTCTCACCTGTCTCCTGGCACCAAATACACAGAATCCTTGTGAAATGGTCAAACCTGAACATATTCACTTAATTTCTTTCAAAATCATGGTAGAAAAAAAAATGTGATGCGCAAATTACTGAGATCTTACAGTCACTGGAAAGAAAAGAGTAACAAAGTTATAAGAAGATGAGCAGAAAAATAAATAAATAAATAAATTTACCTCAAAAGCTTGTAAAACATTACTGGAAAATAAATTACATGAAAACTATTTACGTTTTAAGTATATATTTGAAATTACGTTGTAAGAATAAGCATGAAATTACCACAAAATTGCCAAACAATAAGCATATGTTAAGCACATGAAATGAAACCTCTCAAAATAAAAGTTCTTGGCCAGGCCCCTGGGTTGCAAAGCATATAAAATATACTGAATATGTCAGCTATTGACAGCTTCAAACAGATGAATGAAAAACCCTTAACAGTTGGACCCTGACACATATTTGAGTCCTCAGTTCACTAGCAAGGACCACATCAACAAGAGGCGTTTAGAGGTTTACTAATTTGAGAGTGAGATGATGTGTGAAATGAACGATGCTTGAATGTAGTTGCTTGTAGCGCTTTGGGTTTGCTGGCTGGAAGCTTCAAATGGGAATGCACTGTAGCTCCTGGGCATGATGGACCCCTTCACGACCCTGTGGGGGAACGGAGAGGAGATAAAGTGAGTAGAAGAGAAATGGGGGGATGGGAGGGATGCAGAATATATGAGAACGGAAAGGAGGAGAGGTTTAAAAGGGTACTGTATATATATAGGAATATCCAAAGTGGTGTGGTTGAGGTGCTGCTTCTGAAACTGTGCTGACAGCTTCAGTGAAGATACTGCAAACCTCCACACACATCACTCAGTCAGACAAGCTGATACTTCAGCTGGCAGTAACACTATCTTGGGTCAGGGTCAAGGATTCTCCTGTCTTACCTGTGTTTCCAGCAGATCTCCATTATTTCACTGACCTCATTTCAACACTCAGCCTCCACAGTTACAGGAGGTGTTAAGTTCTTATCCTTAATAGACTCTCTCTCCCTCTCTGTCTGCACCTTGTGTTTGCACAGGTGAGTAGAAAGGAGCTGACACAGAAAAATGAGGGAGAGAGAGAGAGGATGTATATAGGCCACCATTCAGTGAATCCCTCTGAGAAAAGATGGGAGAGGGAATGTGGCCAGCACACACACACACACACACACACACACATAAAACAGCTATGCACTCTCCAAACGTTTTTGGACTGCAGTACAGGCATTTCTGCTGAGCACTGCTGGCGTTTGGTGCAATAAAAGGCCTCCATGTGTTAAATATGTTGTTCTCTCTCTGCTTCATGTCTCTCTCTGTTTGGGAACAAAGCTTTGTCTCTTTCGTAGCGCCCTGGACAGGTTGTGCGTGCTGCCATTGGCGTAACGAGCAGCAGTTTATAACTTCTGTTACTATATTTGTGAAACACTCTGGTTCACAAAGGCGTTAATCACGCCTGCACATTTTTGATGAGAGTGCTTTTTTTCCTTGTTTGTTTTGTTGTTGCTGTTGTTTTTTCAGTGTTCAGCTTCAATGTTCATTTTTTCTAAGACAGTCAGTCATGATGATATAAACTAGCACGTTCCAAGGACAAAGATGATCCATAAACTAGCAAGTAAGCATCAAAAACGGGCTGGAAAAACTACACTGCCTCCCTAGACATCAGTGGAACAAGTCAGCATGCCCACTCACGCTGACCATTTCCACATTTTGGCAGTGTGCTCAAAACATAACAAATAGTTCTCAATGTCCTCACCCACCTGATGTTGTGAAATTTTTGGCTCAGTATAGTGCCTCCACTCTGGTCTTGGCTAGTGAGGCCTGCTGCTATAAGCTGGAGAGACGGTGCCTCTGACAGTGCATCCTGGTGCACACACTGGAGTGCTGGTGTTGGCAGTTCAAGACTGCAGCTGTGCTTCGAGTTGCAGGAGCGACTGGCAGGTTAGAAGCAGGCGGTGCTTAGGCAACATATTGATGTGGCTGGTTGGCAGGTTGAGGCGACTGGTCAGTCAATGGAGGAGGCCCTCAGGCCTCAGATCTTTGCCAACAGGCCCTCCTTGCTCTTTTGCTGTGATGTTCCCCCCTGGGGCTGCAGGAGCTGCTGGGGGCACCCAGCACCCGTCCTGCTCATCATCTCCCTCTGATAACGATGATGCAGGCCGTACTGGTGGTTGCTGTCTCCTCATGGTGCTCTTGCCGCTGGAAACAGTCTTATGTGCTGCCTTGGAAGGTGTGTTATCTTCTTTCGACTAGCCATCCCACTTCTGTCACCATTTGTCACAAGATTCTATTTATTATACTATGATGGCATGATTTATTATGCTGGCCTTGCAAGGTGCAAACCAAAAAGGGAGTTCTTCAATAAGTCAGATATCATTCAATAATAATAATAATAAATAAATAAATACAGTGAGCAATCAGGAAATTCAGTAGATGTTACCAAGCCAAGTCTGATTCCACCAGGCCCCAACACATCCCCTTTGAAGCAGTAGCCCCTCCCACTGGGTTTAATAATTATGTAAGAAAGTACAATTAACACATTTTCCTATCAAATGAAGCATTTACAACTTCTTAAACCCAAATATATTTTAAGCAGATTATACAGATCTTCATAAACATTTTCCTTAAACCATTAAACATTTTCCTGCTGCAAAAGAAGTTTTTTGCCGCAAAAATAAATATTACAAACATGAAATACAATTATGAAGTTCATGTGACCATAAAGCGTGCAAGAACATACTATTTAACAGAGGAAAATGTCACACCCCTGTTTTGCCAAACACTCATTGATGACAGATGGTGGGAAGAATATGGAAAGCGAATATAATGTTTGTGTGAATGTTATGTCTAAATCACAATAGAACTCTATCAACTATTTAGAGAGAACCGAGGGAAGCAGGGAATGTGTGTGTGTGTGTGTGTGTGTGTGTGTGTGTGTGTGTGTGTACTGCTATAGTCAATGACGGAGTTGCTTTGTCACAGAGGGATATCTCATTTTGGAATGGAACTCTTTTTTTTTTTTAATATTTCAAAGTGGTATTTTTCAAGACAAAGCAATAATTACTGCATAGTTATTTAGTAGCTCAACATAATTCTACTTTCTTCACATCACATTACCCATGATACTTTGCAAACATTAGAGATTACAGATCATTACACGACAGTCCATGGAATAAGCATAATTCATCTTTGTCATGAAATGATGCAAATAAAACTTTGATTTTCAAAGTCACTATAATGAAAAGTCATTGTACAATCCATTGTTTTAGCTTCATATTACCATCTTTACACACCATGAAATTGATTCCTCAACAAAAAGAAACAAATATAAAGCTTGCACAGCTCTATTAACTACAGCACTCTGGGATACTGTCCCACTGATGGCATAATATTGCCCAAGAAGTTAATCAGCACCATCTGCAGCAAAAGTGGGTTGCACTGTGTTTTACGTATGTGCATGTAAAACTAATTAAAAAAGAGTCATAAACTCTCAGGACTACTACCACAATCGCTTCAAACGTGCAGTTCAACACTGATGACAACTCAAAATCCTGCAGTTACTTGATTAACTGAGTATTTGGATAAGAAATACGTTTTGTGTTTTATAAAAGAGCAACAGTGTTTGTGGTTAGCTGCTTTTTGTAGACATGAGAAGACGTGTCTTGTCTTGAAAGTAGTGAGTAAATCTTGATAGCGACCACCAACAAGAAAAGTTAGTTGGGAAGTTAGCCCACTACAATGGCCACAGTTCTTGCACAGTTCTTGAGCCACTATAGTCAGTAGTCGAGTTGTAAAAAAAATTCAGGGGGGATGGTCAATTTTTATTCACTTGATGAAAAGTGAGGATGGCAGTTTTACAGGGGGGATGATTTTGACCGTTTTTATTTCAGGGGGGATGCCATCCACCCTCATCCCCCCTCAACTTGAGTACTGACTATAGTGGCATAAAAATGGCTGCCTCTATGACCAACGTGCAATGTTAATTTGAAGGGGAAAGTCCCTCCCACTCCAGTCGAAGTTCTATGATCCAAGCTCACTCACTAGTTTTGTTCATCTGAGCGTAGCCTTGCCCATGGATGCTCAGCGTAAAGGAGTGGAGTGGAGTGGTAGTGATGCTGTGCTGAGATTAGACGTGGTCATCGGGGCTCTAATTGCAATTACGCAATCTCTCATTTAAATAAACCTCTCATTCGGGTGCTCCCCTCCTCCTGCTTTTGCGCCAAGCCTGGTGTGCAAGCATGAAAAATACCACATAAATGGGCAAAGTGCGTTTCCAGGTCATCAAAATACCAATCTGTCGTGGCGCTGCTTGTGACGGTCGTTGCACACCCATGAAAATAGGGCCCTTTATGTCAGAATGTCAGACGACATGACTTGGAGATTTTTTTTTTGCAGTGTTACAGTATGCAAAACGGGTCTCCTGAAAACTGAAATGAGCCTGCATTCCTGCCATGTGGTCACAATTTGATGCAATTGCCATTTAATTACCGTCCTTCTGTTTCTCCTGTGCAGTTCGGCCCAAAACAACCACAACGGCTGCTCCCACCACCACCGCAACCACCACTACAACCACGACGACAACTACAACAGCAGCCACCACCACGACTCCCACTACCACCACCACCACCACCACGACTGCTTCTACTACCACCACTACACCTGAGCCCACCACCAGGCGATCGACCACCACGTCGTTCCCTCCTCATACCTCCAGGACCTTTTCTTCCACCACACAGTCTCCCCTGCTGCAACGAACCCCTGCTGCCACCAGTACCGGGACAACCAGGCTGAAGAGTACCAGTCAGTCGTCTACATCTACACACACACCCCTACTGGGCCCACTGGTACCCAACAGCATCCAGAGAGAGGGCAATGCCAACCTCTCCCACAGAGGTAAGGAACAGGGGTGGATGCCATTAGGTGGGGTTTAAATGATGGATGGATGTGTGCTAGTGGTGATAGTGGGGTTGTTTTTTGTTTCTGTAAGGGTGTGTGACCTTGTTTCTCCATTTGTGTGTGTGTTACGTGTGTGTGTGTGTGTGTGTGTGTGTGTGTGTGTGTGTGTGTGTGTGTGTGTGTGATGCGTGATGTGCCACTCCATCACTATACTACTACTACCACCAGCCGTTCAAGCAGCATGAAGCTGAACACCCCTTTCTTAAATAAGTGTCCTTCTTCTCCATCCCTTCCTCTCTTTTTCCTCATCTCTCTGTCTGACCATCTGTCTCTCTGTGTCCTCTGTCTCATTTTTTTTGGCTGTTTTTTCCTCGCTTGCACACACACACACACACACACACCACACACACACACACACACACACACACACACACACACACAAACTCCCACTCACTCACTACTGCATCCTCTCAGTCTGCTTGCTGTCGGTCCCTCATGAGCTTGGTAGTGACAGAGCTGTCAAAGCTAACAAACGACAGTCCCCTCCATTCTCCCCTTCCACCTCTCATCACTCATCCTCACTTTCTGACAGCCTCTCTCTCCCTCTATCTCTTTCTCTCTCTCTCTCTCACCCTCTCTCTCACCCTCTCTGAGACTGTGATAATTCTTCGTTCCCTCACGCCAATCAAGCTTTATTGCTGCACCAGAAAATTGCCACATTACAGTTTGCTGCTTTGGCAGTGCAGACAAGACAAGGCCCAAACAATGACAGCAAAAGATAATAGCACTAACAATGGGGTATAAAGGCATCCCGAGGCTGTATGTCTTTTGGAAACAGAGCACAATCCTGGATAGTGAAGCAAAGCAGAACTGATAAACTGCTACGCCAACACCCCGCACACCATGCTGTGATTTGCAGAAATCAGTGTTTTCAGCTTATGAGCCTTTCATCTGTTTTTTTGTGGCTTTTTCTAGATAAAGGCATAACAAGAGATAGTAGTGACTGTCAAACTATTTGGCAGGCTGCATGCGATCTAGTTACTTACTTCTCATAAGGGAAGAAAATGAGGAAAACACTTTAGTGTGACAGAATTTTTCGAGTCCCAGCTCTAAAAAGCGTCCCGTTTCGGGTAAGGGTGAGATTTAGGGTCAAGTTTAATGAAACACAGCTTCCTCACATCTTCTGTAGTAATGTGGGTGTGAGTGTCTCTGTGTGTGTGTGCTCTACTACAGCTCAAATGGCGCCCTCTTCAGACCAAACCAGAACAAAAATGATGAAAAATACATGTAGTTATTTATATACTTTTGAATGCCACTATGTGTCATTTCTTCCACATAAATGATGCACAACAGTGAATAACAAAAGGGATAAGAAAGAGAAAAAGCGAAATAGTTCAAATACAATACAATTCAGTTTACAATCCAACATTTCTTGTTGACCTTGTTCTAACATTCAACTTATTCTGCTTTTGATTTGATTTATTTTTATTTGATTTTATATAACTAATTAACAGTGTTTAATTTCAGCCTGAAAGTGTTTCCCTTCTCTCTATGATCCTTCCTAAGAGTTTTTTAGGCCCCTATGGGGGTTTTTGTGAGGGGCTATCATTTTCATTGCTAGAAACTGTGGACCTGTGAAGCCATTTGAGAATGTATCAGTGATTAAGGGCTAAAAATAAACCTGAACTTGATCTGATACTGTACTTTATAAACAAGTGAAGGAGGTTAAATTTGAAGATGGAGGTAAATGAGAGTTGAAGGAATGATGATGGAAAGAGTTCTAAACATGGGAGCACAAGGAAATGGATGAGAAAGAAATAGGGATGGAAGGATGAGAAAGTGGAGTGAGCCAGACGATGAGGAGGCCATAGAGTAACAGGAATGAATAAAGCGCAAAAAAGAACATGGCAGTCCCATGCCTGAAGAGGGAGGTTGGGAGTTGAAAAATGACACACTGTAGGGAAGGAAAACAGCAGCTCAAGGATAAGAAAAGATGGGACGGGAGGGAGACGGAGAGAGGAAGAGAGAAAGTGGTTTCCTGCAAACTAAAGAGAACAGTTGCTCCCAGTAAGTCGTACCACTTTGGGGCCTCGGTTTACGGAAGTTAAGAAGCAAGAACATGTTTCCTCTAGTCTCAAAACTTGTCAACCTCCTCACCACACCAAAAGTGCTCCAGATGAGAGGTGGAACAGACACGGATGAGAAAATGGGGCATGAACAAGATGCATCTCCAAACCCAGGGGCTATGTGTTATAATTTTCGACTCAGTGCACACCGTCAAGTTTGCCGACATCAGCTGTTACACGTGTGCTGTGTTGCAGCAGGCATAGTGGAGCAGAGAAGAACCAGGAGTTGCAAGGGAGAAAAAAAAAAAAAAAAAAGATGAAAGCCAAACAACAGCTGGTACACCAAGCAAGCTCACATGCTTGTTTGCTCATACAAATTTGAACCTTCTGCGTGTGAAGCCAAGACTTTCTTTAACAACAAAAAAGTATCATTCATCAGTTTTTCAGTGACTCATCTGTGGCCATGATTAGAAAATGTTGCTGTGCACTGTTGTCAACAATAATCCTGACTGTATTCCACTGAACTCTGTTTCCAGATCAGTTTTCCAACTGATGGCAATCAATTCTTCAAAGTACTGTAATGGTAAACTCAGTTGAAAACATGATTTTTTCATGATCTTCATCATCCACCAAGATTGTAGAGTTCATAAAATGTACATGTTTGCACAACGGCATATCAGTGCCATTCCAAGGGGGGGGGGGGGGGGGGGGGGGGGGGGGGTAATGTTCAGAGAAAGAGATTAAAGTTGTAAATTTATGAGAAAAACTAAAAAAAAAAAAAAAAAAAAAAAACTGCTGCCCATAATGAAGCCAAATAAAGGAATGACGTTTTTGTAGAAGCTGTCAACAACAATGCTCTCTGAACTTAAAATCCCCCCAGCAATAACAGCCTTAATGAAATTGAGACTCTTTTCACAGCTCCTTCAGTTCTGGTACGTCTTTCCCTCCTTCCTCTCTCTCTTTCTCTCGCTCTCGCTATCTCTCTCTTGCTCTGCCTTCAATTTCCAGAACTACTTCTTTCATAAGCACTGCTTTAATAAGATTCTATTAATCCTCCTTTTAGAGACTTAGGCCCCATTGGACGTCATTCATGCTTTAGGAAAAGCCGCATTCACTCCACTTTTGCTGACTCAGAGGCCAGGGCTTCACTGCTTGCTTTGGACCGCATCACTCGCGGGTCCATCTGTCTGCGTCTGTGTCTCTGTGTATGTACTTGTGCGTATTTATTGAGAACGAGATAGGGTGTTAGTCTGTGTGCGTGTGTATGAGAGAGAAAATTAGTGTCTAGTTTTTTTCATGTCCCATCCCTCACACCCCATCTGTGCATTTGCCACACATACCAACTACATGGCATCGCTGCCATGATCAGTATGCACGGCCAGCGTTGTGATCTCTCCTGTTAATCTTCCTCACAAGACTTCATTATAACCCTCTGATTACACTGTGGCTAATGGCTGGCCAGCCGCTAATAGCAGTTTTGGGAGCAGGATTAATATCTGAGCTCCACACTGATTTGTTGGTGTGAGAGGTGAAGGGGACTAGGAAGACAGAATAACAGGAAATTTGACACCAAGCATGTCTGATTTTTTTTTTTTTTTTTTTCAGTTATTAGAGAATAACTTATAGTATGTCTGCTTTGTTTGTATTATAATATGTTATATTTCTTATAATATGGAATGAAGTGTGATAGTAAAAATATGCATGAGAAAAAGGATGACTTTGCAACACAAGGTCAAATGCACAATATGGATGTTCACCTTCAAGGTTACTCAGATTCACTGGATGATATGCTGCATCCTACTGCAGCGCCAAATTTGGTTTTGAATGTTGTTAGTCCAAATTCTGATGGATCGCCAGCTGGAAATGCATTTGCTTCCACTTGTAATAAAACGCATCTCATTGCATTTAGATGGTATCCTGATATGATTTATCTGCAACTCATCTACACCTGCTTGGGGAGAAAGAGAGAAAAAATAAAAAGGTCCAGAATCCAAAGTGAAAATCAGATGGATTCCCTGCCCTTGCAAAATGCAAATATGTTTTGCCAGTGCGATGTGTTTCTGTCGCAGCTAATGCAGCCTTATGTTTCTCTTGTTCTTCAGGGAGGGTGTGCTGGGATGAAACTTTTAAACTTGGTTTTATCTGTCTGTCTCTTTATCTGTCTGTTCTCCATTTCAGCAGGGAGCGAGCACTATCTCTTAGGTAACAACATCACAGTAGCTGTTCTAGGGATAGTCATTCCTATTGGTGAGTACTGGTTAACTGTTAACTGCTGTTTTGTCTGAGCTTCTTGCCTGCCTGCTTCTCCCTCCTTGCTTCTCTGTCTCTGCTTGTCGGCTTCAGTCCTGTGTGTGTGTGTGTGTGTGTGTGTGTGTGTGTGTGTGTGTGTATCTGTGTGTGCATATGTATGAGATTTTTATGCGTCTGGATGGTCGTGTGTTTGTGTACATGTGTGTGTATGCGTGAGTGGGTGCATGAGAGTGCATGAATGTGGATGGATGTGTGTGTTTACTCTGCCTCCTGTTGCAATAAACTGAACCAAGTGGGTATTTATTAGTGGGGTGTGCATTTTTTTGCTCAACAGAGATTGTCTGATTTATGAGCCACTCATTGATTTTGTTTTTTTTTTTTCAAGTCAATTCAAATCAAGTTTGTAAACCACAAATTGAGTCAACAATTTGATTCAGTCCTTTCAGCTAAAATTTTAGAACCATTAGGTAAACACAATAATAATGTAAGACTATCCTTTTTCCTATAAAACTTGAAAAAATCAGACAACAAAAGTAGTTGGCCAAAAAAATCATGGTATTATGTTAGCCTAGATTTTTTCAAACAGTCATGTCTTAATTGATTCAAAGCATTTCATATTTGTTCTTGATGATTCATTCTATTAATTTAATTTATTATTTTAATTTTACTATTTTATTTTATCATTTTAATTTATTCTTTAATTTATTATTTTAACTTGTAATCAATGAATGCATCAATGCAATGAAAGAATCATTACACTTCTCTAGTATTTATGATATTATTCATATTTATTATATAGTGTTAACAATATATATTCATATTTTAACTGGCAGCAACATCTATTTTGACATGCAAGCCCAATGACATTTTTGACAGTGATGGATGAACAGGAAATAGCTTCTGTACAAAATAGTTCAATAACAGATGAATTGTATTGAACCGTTGCACTGTTCAACAATTAGAATTGGCCTGAGGCCAATAAAACCTCGCTGATGGCCATGAAGGTCACCAGTCAAGACTGGTCAGCCCTCCATAATGCATTTTGCGGTGATTTGTTTTTTGCATCTAAAAGTATAAGCAAGCATGAATTTTAGCTCCTATTCTCCCTCTCATGAGCTCACAAAATATTCAGTCCAGTGTGACCCATGGGAGGTGGAAGAGGTCACAGACTTGCTGAAATCTGTTCTTGAGTAGAAGGAAACATCAAAGCACTAAATGTTATAAATTAGAACCAAATTATGTTTTTGGCTCAGAGGAAATCCTTTTGACCCTAGGAGATTTCTGACATGGGAAATAACATTGATGCTGGCCTGGGCTAAATAACTAACATCAAGCCTGGAATAAAAATAAGATCTCTACAATCAAACCAGTGTAGCCAACTGATTGAAGATTGTCATTTCTGATAGGGTTGATCAAATAAAGATCTAGATTAGATGAAACAATTCAACATTCACGTCTGTCCAGACTGACAGCAGCTGAATGTGAAAATGACCTTCTGCTAGCAGTGTACATTATGTGGCTAATTGAGATCCTTTCATCCCAACCACTGGCCAGTTTGATAAGTTATGGGAGCTCTAAAAACATTGCAAGGCAATTTTATTTCTTTTTTTAGTCTTAACAATTGAGATATCAGCTCATTAAAATAACCCCCTGAGGCTATTAACCCTATCCCCTCCCGTCCTCTTTCTGTCCTTCTGCCATTCATTCCAGCGATAAATCCCCCATTCTGTAATTTTTGGCAGCTTTGAAACATTAATTAGTGCTGGAGGTCTATGTGGGCCGGATTTCTGCACCCCAGTTTGCTCTCACATCTGCTAGTGCACCACACCCACCCACAGCCTCCACAAGGGGAAACAACCCAACAATGATTTTCAGTATTTAGCCAAAGTCAAGCCGTTACGCAGCTCTCTAATTGGAGTGAAATTTCTAAATGAGACAAAAGCTGATTTTTTTTTTTCTTTACCAATGGAGCGTTTACAGTGGAACAATGGGAGATCTGGGGCTTCCAGCCCAGTCACACAGGGGTCTCAAGTGCCCATCCAACAAAAGCGCAATTAGATTGGGCTTCCTTTGGGGATGCATGCACATCTATGGGTTTGGGTACATACATACATACACACATACATACACACACAAACACACACACACACACACACATATACTCCCCTCTCTACTCTGATTGGCACACACATACTGTTTGTGTACCACCTTCATTTTCACACACACACACACCCCACTTATAACCACTCTCTTTGCCTATTTGCTTTTCAATCTACAGAAACACACACACACACACACACACACACCCACTAGTCCACAGGGCAGCTAGTCAGTCATGCTGATATGGTAATGAGGATTGAGAGAGACAGAGCTTATCTCGACCCCCTGGAGCTCTCTCTCTCTGTCTCTTCCCTCTGTCTCTCTGTTTCTCTGCCTCCCTCCTGTCTTCTTTTACCTCTGTCCATTTTCCTCTCATAACCCAATCAAATAACTTCATAGACTGCTGGTTATGGGGTTCTGTTTGTGCCAGAATAATGTTGTTGCATATGGTATAGTGCTGTTTGTTTATGGTGCTGTACTTTTGTTTTTTTTATACATTACATTAGTTGGTTGTCTATGTCAACAGTCGTTTGTATTTGTCTGTTTTCAGTAAGATGCTTTAAATGAGTGTAAATGAATGTATCATTAAGTCTTGTAGGTTATGGCTTGCCATCCAAAAAAAAAAAAAAATGGACTAAGTCAAACCAATATACATTATAATACAAGGCCCACTGCACATTAAACAATGGCATGATGAATGGACAGACATTAGACAAAAAACAAAAAAACAAAGAAACAGCAGACATTTACAAACAAAAATAACAGTACAGTTTGGCCGAAACCTACTATGTAATGTACAAAGATAAAGATATAGTAGTAGTAGTAGTAGTAACATCACAAACAGCACAATACCACATGCAACAGCATAATTTTTGGCACAAATGGAACCCCAAATGTGGTTTGTATTTTTCGATACAAGCTAGTGCAAAATTACTCTTTCTAACCAGAGATTAGCTCAGTGGATGGCAGTTGTTGGGCTAGTGTCCAAAAGTCAAATTGTTAACTGCAAGACCAGAAAACTGCCAGAATTAATTAAATTCACTCTTTGGTTCATGTGCGTGCATTGTGTGTGTGTGTGTGTGTGTGTGTGTGTGTGTGTGTGTGTGTGTGTGTGTGCAGGAGGTGGGGTTTGTGTGGTTTGGTGTGTGAGGTTTTGTGTGCATGCATGTATTTGCTATTATCAGTTGTGCATGTGCTTTCCTGTTGGTTTCCATGTAGTTTTGATCACTTTGTGTGAATGAGGCTGAGAGGTAGTGTCGTGTGTGTGTGTGTGTGTGTGTGTGTGTGTGTGTGTGTGTGTGTGTGTGTGTGTGTATAGACGAATCTAGTGACAAATCAGTGTTTTCGGCCTTCTAGCAACGTTGTCATGGCTGCGGTGGGGACTTAAGAATCATAATCAGTACGATTGACAGTGAAAGTATTGATTGTTGGATTGATGGCATTAATGGCCCCCACACAATATGGGTGTGCATCTTATTACATTTTTAGATAATCGTTAAAAATTGGTCATGACATCAGCCTTGGAGGAGAAAAAGACTACCTTTTGACCACTTGCTACACGGTGTAGCAGGTAGTGCTGATAGTCCTAGCTTGCAATCTTTCTGGCATATCATTACCAGTCAAAGGGCAGCTGCCATTCAAAATATCTTTTTCACATTTTTCTTTGACCTCCTGGACATTGTGCTTTTGTCAAAGTTGTATTAAAAGGGTAAAGGCAAGAAAAAAAAAAAAAAGTAAAATCCTTCGGAGAGTTTGTATTCAAACTCGCGGCTACAGTGGTGAGATTCCACCACAGTAATGGCACTTTTTTGCCTACTTAGCTGGATTCGTGTATGCATATTACGTGTCTGTGTGTGTTTGTATGTGTGTGCTTGACAAAGAGAAAAGAGAAGTAAAAAGAGCAAGGGACAAGATTGTGGGTGCGTGAGTGCTTAAAGCGCCGCTCTGTGTCCCCCTGGGCTGTGTTAACGCTCCCGCCGTGTGTGTTGTTGTGTGTGTGTTAAACACATGCAGTCCCTATCCTTGCCACAGTGGTCATCGGCTTGCTCTGCACCGGCGGATACCTGGTGTGGCGCAACTGGCGCCGCAAGAACACCAAGAGCATGAACTTCGACAACCCTGTGTACCGCAAGACCACCGAGGATGACGACGACGAAATCCACATCGGGCGACACACCGATACCATCGGCCACGTCTACCCAGCTGTGAGTGGCAGCCACAGTCAGCCATTCATAGCGCTTCCACTAGGGGGTGGTATCACAGACAGCAACTCCCACTGGTACTCAGGGGCGCCGATGCTCTCCAGCGGCAAATGAAAGCAGAAGGAGGGGAAAGGAGGAAGGAACGGGCACGGGATGTTTGGGATACGGGAGGAGGTGTGAGGGTTTGGAAATGCCCTGCTGCCGTACGTGTAGGCCTGGTGGAAAGAAAGGACAGGCTGGCGCACGCACAGACACACACACACACGCACACACACACACACACACAATTGTCATCTTTGCATTTAAAACATCAATGATTCACACATATGAGCCCTTCACCAGTGCACCATATTCACATCACATCCACCTCCATCCACTACAATAATTTTTACATCAGTATCACTTCCTCGTTGCCAACCTGCCATCCCATGTTTGTACATTGTGTGTATTGGTTTTGTTGTTGTTGTTGTATTTGTTTGGTTACTGGGAGACACAGTAGTTCTTTTTGGGAGGGCCCAAAGTGCTACCCAACAAAACGGCTTAAACAGAGACAAATCATGTGTTGGTTTACGGAAGCAGCCAACATACAAGTCACTACACTCTCAACATTAGGAACTCGTCATATGGAAAACAGTTACATTGGATTTTTTTTTCTCTATTTTGCTGCCAAAAGTCAGAACGAAGGGTTTGCAACTATTGAAATGAGATCTGTTCCTGTGATGGAAAGATGCATGCTGGGCGCGTCTGTGTCAGCTGCCAGTTAATAAAACAGAGACAGTAAAGTGATCTTAAAGGTGAGATGCCTTTGAGAAACAGAAACACTGGGTGTCATAGCTTTATACTCAGATTACGTTGGACTATTCTAGCACAGAAATGGGATCTCTAGAGTGGATAGTAACTTCATGGTATTGACTATAGGTATTCAATTTCATCTTTTGTTAGAGTGTCAATAAGATGAAGTAAAAGGAGAGCACAAACTAGAAAACTGACCACATTTTGAAAGGGAATTTATTTAATCTTCTATTACAGTACCACTGTATAAACCATGTATCTCCACTTTTTAGGAATTACAAAAAATAACTTGTTGATCTGCCATTGATGCTGATGTATTTTTTGCAAATCAATTATTTGCCTCAGAGCTGGATTTTATGCACAGGGGAGACAATGCCAGCTTTTATTTGCACTCCGAGTCAAACGGAATGGAAAAATTGGAGAGGCATGGTATGTGCAGGACCCCAATGACATTTATTTGATATATTTTGTTGTCTTAGGAGAACAAGCTGGGTAGAGCAGACCAAAAAAAAAAAAGGATTATGGGGGGATGGGAGTGTAGCGCTTTGATCGGTTGGCATGGTAACACAGATTTCTTTGTGTTGCTCCAGAGAGGGAGAAAGAGAGGAGGCAAAGAATTCTGGGTATCACTGGCACGATGACAGGCTGCAACAGCACACACACACACACACTCACACACACACATACCAGGTGCGCCACTGAGTCATATTAAGATTCAAGGTCGAAGTGGCACCCTGCTCTCAGTGAGGGGGCTGAGGAGAGGGAACGACTGTCTGATTTTATGTCCTTTTTTTTTCTCCTTACAGATGTCTTTTATTCTTTTATTATCCTAACTTCTCTTTCCTGCTCTCTCCTCTTCTCCCCTCCTCTCTCCTCACTTTGTTGTGGCAGTATGATAAGTCAGACAGCCAGAGAAACCAAGTTGGCATTAGGTGGGCCAGGTATTCACTGCATCCTGAATTCCTCACATAACAGCCAGTAAAAGGACAACCAGGGAGTAGAAAGAGAGGATGAGGACAAAAAGGGAGAGAAGGAAGAAGGAGGGCGGTAAGGAGGTGAAGAGAGGAATAACAAACAGGAGAGAATAAGCAAAAAGGAGACAAGAAAGAGGAATGGATTCTGTCTTCTCTGTGTGGCATCCAGTCTTTCACTCCAGTCTTTGTTTCTTTATTTTTTTTTCTGTATCCCTCTACACTTTTCCTTTCTTTCTTTCTTTCTTTCCTCTCTCTCACTCTCTCTGCTTTACTAGCTTCTGTGGTAACAACGGTCTCTTTATCTGCTGTTTGCAGCGCGTGGCGCTCAGTCTGGAGGATGATGGCTACCCCTGAGGGGGGATGCATCCTGCACCCAAGTCCCATCCTGGCCCCTCCTCTCACCATGGCCTCCACACCACTACAGCAAGGCCACTCCAACGCAGAGGAGAAAGAGAGGGAGACCTCAATGTGCCCTCCTTTAAAGGAGCAGGGATGACTTGTACATCTTGTATATCCCCTTCCTCTCCCACTCTCTCTCCTGAAGTAACCTTACTACCACTACTAGCTACTACTACTACTGCTTCCTCTAGAACTAGTTATCGGTGCAAGTCTTACTTGTGCTAATACTACTCCTCTGTTCTCCTCTCTCCCTTTTGTTAGCGGTAGTGGTGTGTGATATGCTGCTTGATGATTTTGTTCGGACTAACCTCATTCAGCTGCCTCAGTGCACATTGTAAATAGGAAGCGGGTCGGCCACTGTGCAAGGTGAACGAGCCGGCATGCATTGTTTTTAATTCTTGATATGTTGTCTTTTTATTTATTTGTATGTTCACTGTTGTAAATATGTAATGAGCGTTTCAAGCGCACAATACACATTTGCGCAAGGTTGTCAAGGACGATAGTACGCAGGTCATTGTTAGGAGGGTGTGTTAAAAATATTTTTGATGACAAGGGGAGTGTCATCTTCTATTACACCCTGCCCCTCAGACCCCACCCTTGACACATGTAAGCAGGCAAAGCTAAAAATAACCAAGGGGAATGGAGACAGAAAAATGGTGGGAGTTGTTATGGATTTCTGGAGGTGATTTGGGGGTGAAAGAGGGGAGGTGGGGCTTGTGTGCCACCAGAGGGTAATGCACCAAGGCAAAAACAAAACAAAAGGCATAAGGATTTATGGGTAATCCTCTCTGCTGGCATTAGAGGTATGCGGAGGTTTGATAATCAACTTTGGATTGTTGCACATATGTGATGCATATTAGCATTCATACATGTGTTTCTCAGTTGCAATCATTTCCGCTTGTTTGTGTGTTGTGTGTTTTGTGGAGGAAAGGAGCCCACACTGCTAAGAAATCACGTCCTGCTGTCATTGACTGTACTGTGTGCTTGTGCATAGTCCTATTATGTACACACAGATGAGTAACACTCTGAGGTTTACCCAACTGAGCTGAGCACTGATTTGATTTGAAAGCCGGACAGAGAGAAAATGTGTAAAGCTGCATAATCAGAGAAAAGAGCTGATCTTCCATTGACTTACCACAGGCACGCTTCCAGCCCACTGAATCAGGGTGAATTTTTGCCTAATGCATAATAGCAATAACAGCTTGTAATGCGCTCTAACAGTGAGTGAACAAGAGGAAGCCTTTACAACAGGTTAATGTGATGGTCGTTTTGTGTCTTCCTATTGGCAAATTAGCAACTACCCCACTGTGGATGCAATTTAGTCTTCAAACTTAAACAGGGCATTTTGCCATAGTTAATCACACTTCCGACGCATTATACAAAGTCAAGAGGGTTTAGAAGAGTTTGTATCCTTCAGGAGAGGTACATGTAACACCAAACTTCCACTCTTGAGAGTAATTCTTTGGAGCATTTTAGCTGAGCTGTGTTGACAAGTGCTTTTGTTTTAGTCCTTATTGTACTACCAGTGATGCCATATGCAGACACATCCTCAGTGTCTTGTAAAAAGCTGTGGTGTGAACGCTGAATGAAAGATAACATGGTAACAGGCTCTTCATCTCAGAGAAGTTGTCTTAATGGTCTTTTTATATGCTTTTTACACTGACAAATCCCACTGCCATCCCGGACTTGAGCTCAGTGTAAACAGGTAACCAAGCATTTTAGTCCCATGTTGAAAACTCTGCAGCAATAGTTGGTAATTATCAGCTTTGAGTCCAATCAGCTGTGGTGAAAATGGGTCACCCACTAATTTTCAACTCAAATTTTCTAATTTTTACTGTACATTTTAGATACCAATCCTAACCTCAGTTTAAGATAATGCAATCTGTTCAATTACCAATAAATTTCTATCTTTTGGATTGGACCTGGACTTGTGTTCCTAAAGTGTATAACGAGAATAACGAGAAACCAACGGACTGGTCTTCAATACAAAATATCAAAAACATCAGTCAGATAAGATTGTGATACCAGTTAACTTGGAAGTGAAAAATAATTTCTGGGATTTCTGGGTGGTCCTAGGTGAAACAAAACCTGTAAAACCATCTGCTTGTTATAAAAGTGATACTAATGAAAAGTGAAAGCCACTCCTTATCCGGTTGGCTGCTGTTTGCTTTCAGTCAAGCACAGAATACTGAAAAGTACGGATAGAATAAGAAGACAGAGTGCATGAGATAGCTATAACAAAGGCAAAAAAGTAAGCTCAAAAAGTATAGTGTGAAGTCTTAAAGATATGTAGTTTGCCCTTGCAGAGTATGTACAGTATGTACTATGTATGACATATATGTTGACATATGGTTGATTAATGATATGCATCAATCATGACTCTTCCTGTCCCAGTGGGAAAGCTTTACTCAGTGGAGATGCCACAGGAGGGAGAGAGAGAGAGAGAGATAAAGAGAGACAGACAGAAACAAGGGTAAGCAGGAAAGTACAGTCCAGGATTAGACCTACACTACATGGGAACAGGACGGTGTGTGTAAGATAAATGGAGGGTCATTTATCCTGAAGGATTTCTGCTGACTTTGTGTCCCAGTAACGTGACACACATTCCCCCATCACCACCCTCAGTGGGATGGTACTGTCCCTCTCTGTACTGCATAACAATACACATGCACAGTGGGCGATTTGTGTGTAGTGGCATGATGGACAGGTGAACTGTCACCCTCCCCCAAACATTACACTTCCCCTGCCTTTCTTCCCCTGGGTCTCTTTAACAAAGGGGAATTGTTGAATAATTTGAGCATACAAGGGAGAAAACATCTCCCCACATCGTGTAACCTTGCACCCTGCAGATGCAGCCAAATGAAATGCATTACACAGTGGGGTAAACTGTGACACAGATCAGCATGTTGCCACACTAGTTTGGAAGATTCCTATAGTGTTTGGCTTTTAGAGACGTGGAGGCATGACTCAGTGTAGTGCTGATATTCTTTGAACAATATAAATGGAAAAAGCTGCAGCCTATATTGTCATTTATCACACAGTACATTTTCGATGCATTAGAAAAATGCATCAGCGAGTTGAACAGTGAATTGAGATGAGTAATAACTACTCCTCAAAATACAATCTCCATCTCAACAAATCCTTTAGTCTCATATTCTATCTAAAAATCCTGTTTTTCTTCAAACAAGGTAAAAAGAATGTGCCAGTGGGATGAGATAATCCCACTTGTTTCCAGTGCTAATCTGCACATTTTCAGAATTTTCTGGAGTCAAGTGTCATTTTCTGGAACCTGCGGGGCTGATCTTCCTTATTCTGCCTTGTATGAACATATTTGTACATGTTCCCAGAACAATTCTGTGAACAAGTGGAATTATCCCATTCTACTGTCTCTTTTCACTGAATATGAGACTAAATATCTTTTTAAGATGTAAGCTAGTTTTCCTGTGTGTCTCAAATTGTGGTCTGTTTGTTGATCAGTTATAAAGTCATGTCCTGGTCTGTGAATTGTGTTCCCTCACAACCCTGTATTTTTACGTAAAATCAAAAAGGAGATACATATAGTAATATCTTATGTTTCAAATTAATGGTTGACCCATTGCTGGATTGAACGACGAGCTACAAGGCAGTTCTGCTATATATATTTGTCCTCATATCTACATTCGCTTCAGTCCAGGTCCAGGGGAGCTGTGGACTAAGGAGAATAAATTGCTTATTTATTGAGGTGACTGAGCGTGGCGCTGTAGAAAAGTTATTATTGCTACAGTGTACAGACAGATTGCTTTGTCCACTTTGTAGACACCTTCAGAGCAGCTGTCTCCACTCAAGGACACTAAAAAGGACACTGAAAAAGTCTGAAAGGAGATTTCATCATTCAACATAAATAGTTCACTTGTAGTAGCTGTGAAATGTAGGTTGTGACTGCATAACTGCTGGAGTCCCGCAGAATAGTTGCCTAACGTTTATACGGATCACTTTGAAATTAATTTATATTCTAACGTCACTGTCATTGTTGGCTTACTATTAGCCAGTCTCATAAACACTTGAAATACAGATCTCCACACTCTAGCCTCTACATGAGGTTTAGCACATGGAGATTGTATGTGTATGCGTGCATTTGTGAGCATATGTTCAGTTATTGGATGACAAGGAGTATGTCTGGAGCTCAAGGTCAGCTTTTCTCTTGATAATTTGCTTGAACCCGTTCACTGTAATAGTTGCTACACTGGAGAGTGTATTGCTACACTGAATAAAATATCTATATGCGCTGTCCCCTATTTAAAAGAGAGACCTTGTGCCAGCAATTTACAGTGCAAGTAAATTCAACATACACTGTATGACAGTAGTCTCAGTGTGCATTTTAGGTGCACAATATGTTGAATTTACCTAAAAAGCACTTAAAATTGGCTATAGTTTTATTACTCAGATACTGTCAAAGGTACCCATCGGTAGGTATCGTCCCCTAAGTAAAATAAAATTATTCTGTAGTGTATTTTTATTTAGATTTGTGAGTACCTCTTTATTTAATGCATATATTTATATAGTATTGGAACAGTCTTCAGAAATCCTCATGCATTATTAGTGGGGTTACTGACGCGTGCAGCTTGCAGAGGCTCACTGGCTCAAACCAGACTAAATTCCACGCATAACGAGGCAATTTCTAATTTATTTCATGGACAGACATTTCACATTATTGACCTGTCATAGGAGATTCTAATAGCCCAAATAACCCATAATCCATTGCGACTGTAAGCCTTAAATAAACTGATCTGTGCTCCCTGTTCTTTCAAACCGTCCTGTCACTCATGCTTCTTTTTTTTAATTTTCTCTCTCTCTATGCATTTCTAATGGTTGCTACCTATCTATTCTGACCAGGGTACCTGACCCTCGCTGCTTTAACCGTGCACTCAATGATTTCTAACATCACTCACATGTCTTCTTCACCTCTTCAGTTCACTGCACTGTACCAAAAGCAACGCTACCTCTGAGGCTTCAAGTACATCCGACCTGCTACGTCGCAGTCTTGTGTGGTTCTTTCACAAAATCTCCTTGTTGCATTGAATTGGCAAAACAAAATGTAACGATAACTGATGCCTGCTGACTTTTAATTTAGAGCGAAATCAGCATTGAAGTTGGCGTTGCTTTTCTCAGTGCGCTCTCATTCTCTCACCCTCCCATGCATCTTCATCTCAACCATCGACATCTTTACTTTGGCAAGGGCTTTCCATCTTTGTGAATGGGTAGACAGACACACACACACACACACACACACACTGGAAGAATAAAAACACTGGAGGAAATAACATGGAACCCCACACATCAACAAGGAACCCCACAGCTGAATAACCCCTCCCCCACTGTGAACCAGCAAACAGGCGAACAAACGCACTCAGAGAGGAGAAGTGGCCCCCAGCTGCAATTCGGGACTCTGGCAGGAACCCTCATTGACTCTCTACTTGGCTGGCTGGCATTTAGTTCTTGTCAACCCAGTGACTTTCCCTCACCAACTGGTTCCTCTTTGTTATCAAGATTTTTGGTTTGTTTGTTTGTTTTTTTGAGTGTAAGTCTGTCAGTGAGTCGTCGGTGTTGCTCTCTCTCCTCTCCTCACTGCACCACTCCATTCCCGGTTTCATATTTGATCTACTTGATGTGTGATTACTTGAAGGACATCTCTGAGGCTCCGACATTTTTCTACCAGTCAATGTAAAGTGAAGGTTGGGGAGGAGAAAATGGGGTTGGGTGGGTTATCATTATAGGATGATGATGTTGATAAAGGTACATTTTGATAAAATGACAGTATTGTACTTAATTTGGACAATTATTGCTTCAAAAGATAGATCACAGATATAAAAGCTAACAAATATTTGGGAAAACTCCGTTTTTGGTGAAGCTGTCAATCCGCATTTTCTCAAAATGTTGCCAATGTGTCATTGCCTGTAAGGAAATCTCAAAAAAACATTCTGGGTTCTGTCCATTCCACAGCCATATCACAGGCATTTTTTACGCTGTTTGTTGCACAAAACTTTTCAAGAAGCCTTCTGCACTGTGTAAAGAGGTACGTACTTAGGAAGGGAGGGAAAGGGGGGGATGATCCAATGGTACAGTCCAATGGTTTTGAATCATGACTTGTAAATACGTTTTCATACAGCAAAAACTTTTTGATAATGTTTTAAATGTATCTGTAAAAAAAAAAAACAACAAAAAAAAAGATGTACATAAACCTCCGGGGGGAAAAAGAGTGTAGACCATATATGAATTTATTTGTACACAAGAGCACTGGATTTCTTTACTACTTGATTGTAACTAAAAATTAATAATCTGCCAAAGTGTTTTTATTTCTTTTTTTTTTCTCTCCTGTCTGTTCTTTTTGTTTGGTTTTTGCTTTTTAACAGTAAAGCATTGCAGAGTTTTAGAGTGTTCATGCTGTATTTAATTCTGTTGAATAAATTTCATTGTTGTGTGTTTTTAAAAAAAAGGGGGTTATCATTTTAATTTATTGGTGCCTTGTTTTGTGCTCCTGTATACTTTTACTCTGTTTCAGTTTTTCTGTGTTATGTGTCTCGGGGGGATTGTTGGTGGGTTGGTAATGGAACGGGTGGCGGGGGGGGAGTGAAACTTAGCGACTTCTGTACTTACATGGAATATCTGTACTGTATGCCAAAATGGTCTCACTCACGTTTCTATGAAATCAAGCTGTTGATAAATATCTCTATATATTGATATATTAAATTTATAAAAACTGCCCAAGCTCTTGTGTGTTTATGTTTTTTTCTCTAATTTCTTCTACCTTTGCTCAAATCTGGAAGCCCTATTGAAAGATTATAAAAACCAGTTCATTATCTGTCAATTTTTTGGGAGTTTGGTCTATTTGTCAACTTAATGGTTAGGCCTAATTGTTAATAACATTGTCAACGAGTCCCCAGTATGTATACACTCTAGTGGTTTGTCCTAACATTTAGTTTAGATCACATACTTGATGAAAGACAAGATGTCACATAATGATACAATAATCAATACAATTTCAAACAAGGCCTATAAAACACCAAAAATCCATACATTGAGCAGAAATGAAGGGGGAATGGATACACAACATGGTAAAGTACTAAAGCATGCCAGCACACAAAACTGGGAAATCCAGGCATTCTATACTGTGTGTAAACTGAGCAGATTTAATGCATGTGGAAGACGTAAAAACCTTGATCTATTGCACTTTGCCTGTGGTATAGCTCCAGCCTGAAGGGAGAGGGTCACATTTGTCAAAGAGTGTGATCTGGACCTGACCTGGCATTTAGAAATGTGCATCAAGGGAAACTGCTGCTCCCAAACAATGTTACTAGTCATCTTAACAGCATTTAAAATTGCAGTCTTTTTTTCTCTTTGAACAATTAAGTTACATGAAGAAGGAACCAATGAAAATCAGAGGACTGCCTCTATAAGAGATTTATAATAAAAGTCAAATCAATCAATCAAAATTAACTTTTTGTCCACACTGTAACCACACTGAGCCATGGCAAGGAATAAAGGCTCTGTTTACATTTCTTACAAATTGTATCTATCTTCATATGAAGGTTCAGTTTCTCATTAATAATAGTTGCCAAGGTACCTATCAACACTTGACCTTTGACCCTGGTCTGAGGAGGAAGAGTGTGCTTGTATTCAGTGACCTTTTTTTCTGTTCTCTTCCATTTTGTTGTTGCATTCCATTTTTCCCTCTTCAGCTGTTTTTTTTTTTTTTTTTTTTTTTTTTTTTCTGGGGTGAGTTTTTTCTGTCCTGTTGTCCTATTTGTTGTAAACATGTGGGCATGTAAAGCTCTCTGAGACTGTTGATACTGGGCTCTGAATAAACCTTAACATAAACTTGTTTCTGAGATACTCAGAATGACTGTCACAGCAACAAACAAACTAGCCACACACATGTGATGTGTGTGGTAACCTGCAGCAGACTGATCATGACCGTATCATGAGTAAATTTAAGGATATGCCTGTGCTCATATTGACCCCTGCAGTCACTGGTAAATAAGATGTTCAGCAGTGGGGACAGGACACACCTCTGAGGCGAGTCTGTGGCCTACCAAACACACATGGATGATTTTGGTGTCAACGTTTTTATCATTTAAGTAACTCCTAAAAAGTTGGTATTGCCCTTAAATGACTGATGAAGAATCCACCCCTCTGTATTCCTCTGTAGCTATATAGAGCCAAAGAGAGAAACTGGGGTGGAAAAAGGGGATAAGAGCTAAAGGGTTAACAAAAAAAAGCAAGAAAGAAACACCGAATAATGTGAGTAAAATGGACTGACAGTGGAGGCAAGAGAGAGAATGAAACAGGAGACAGAGGATGAGTGTGACTCCCAGTGGGAAGAGAGGAGTGACAGCTCGCTGGGAATTTGATGGATGGCCCAGCAGGGAGAGGTGGCTGAGGACGGGGGTGCTCTTTGACCTGCCCATTGTTCCAGGATGCCTGTTGCTCTTCATTGAACATTCAGCCCCACGCCCAGCGCTGTCATATCACCAGGCCCCAGATAAACCAGGGGGGCTGGATGGCTTATACACTCTGCTCTCATTGCAGATTTATGATAACTGGGGTTGTCATAGTGGATCTAAGGGTTATCACGCATGCTATGTACTCCCAATGTTGTGGGTGTGAATGGCAAACTGCAGGAACAGGTCATCCCTTTCTCTCCCATCTTGACTTTCTACTATGTGCTGTCTAGTAGCCATATTTACAATAAACATAATATTAATTATAAATGATTAAACCACAGACACCCATGTCACAAAAATCTGGCTGGGAAATGGCAAGCCACTTGGAGAGAAAAAAGATTTAGAAATAGAAATAGATTTTATTGCAATGACTTTATGATTCTTTTTTTAATGCCTATTTTACAGCCCATGTGTGAAATGATATAATCTCTTTACAGCATGTTTAAATTTTGAAATCTGTTTCTGTATGTTCAGTCTCAGCTGAGTTTTGCTACAATATATTATGCCAAGGTCTATATTTCTACATCTGCCAATGAATTTGAACATTATAAAATATCAAAAACAAATATTTTGTGTCGTTATTACTGTCTGTCCAGTACTCAGATTTATACCATGAATTTGTGAAACTCAGGGCATCCTGGGACTTGGGGCTGATATTTTTGATAATATAAAGTCTGCTGTCAAATTCCATTCCTGCTTCATTACAAATGTCTTAATGTGGCATAATTTTGTCTATGTTAAGCTAGTAATCCCTGGGAATAAAAAAATATATATACATGACTAAACAACACCATGGACCCAGAAACGCAAGGCACATCATCACCGAAAGCATGTTAATTTAACAGTGTTTAAGTGTTTTAGGGTGTTTTGGTTTTTGTTTGTTTTATTCTTTAAACTCACAAACTGTGGAGAATTTAGAGCTTCTAATCCACCAAATGTGCAAGTCATTCGAATGTGGAAGGAAACGATGCAGACACAGGGAGAGCATCCAAAATCCTCCCAGAAGTTTAGCTGTTCTCTGTGAGGTGACAATATAGCCCCTATGTTGAGCGCACTTCTATATTGTTTTCTATTTTTCCTGCATCAGAGTGATAAAGGTCCTGGAAGAGTTTCATTTTATACCAGAGTTTAACCAATCCTACCCAGTTTCCCCTCTCTTTCTGCACAACAGCTGGCATTTTCTCATGTATTCACAAACTTCACTTCTCTACTTTCTTTCTCTCTTGGTGACCTTTTCTGCTCTCACTCATTCTCTGTCCCAGCAAAATATAGCTCATGTCGGACTCTATTAGTTAACTTTTGGAGTTGGTGGGGCATTTGGGTGGCTGAGTGCATAATATCTGCTCACTCCACCTGTCACAAAAAATGAATTAAATATTTCCGGAGCCTGAATTTGCCAGCTCTACTCATGAAAACAATTTAGAAATAGTTGAGCTCACCTCAAGCGACTCACCTTAGTCTTCTGCACTACCATCTGGGAGTCAAGTGTAGGGCAGAAATGTGCCCAAAATTACAATCTATTATTAATATTAGTCATTCACTAACCTTAAAGTAGTTAATTTTTATGACATCAGCATAAAATGCCTCCACACTCATTTACCAGAGATCACCTGTCAGTCAAATAGTGTGGCCTGTATTTCCCTCTGATAGTTTTACTTGTTTCAAACAAACTCTTGAAGCTGTTGTAAATGTAAGTGACACCACTTCCTGTAAGGCAGGGGATTTTTCCCAGGAAAGACCTACCACACACTGACTCCTAGAGCCGCAAATGAGGAAACGTTCACATTTACCCTGGTTGAAAGAAAGCGGGGATGTCACTTATTTTTCAAATAACTGCCACATGCCTAGCCTTACCTCAAACCCTTTCCCCTCACCTCATTTATACTTCACACACATGCACAATCACACAAAGGCTCAGTCTCACCCACTCCATCCTAACCCTTTCAACTCCATCTCCATTTGCAAAGGGCTGCTGCAGGCTTTTCCAAACAAATTAACAGGTAGTGGAAATGCACACTTCCAGAGCAAGTGTGCATCAGTGCTGACTCACTATATTCCACTACACAGAAGTACACATGAAGACAGATGAGGGAAACAATATACAA
Organism: Myripristis murdjan; assembly: GCF_902150065.1. Lineage (NCBI taxonomy): Eukaryota > Metazoa > Chordata > Actinopteri > Holocentriformes > Holocentridae > Myripristis > Myripristis murdjan. Next base: position 25,362,923 of record NC_043983.1, on the reverse strand, counting down.
AACTAGATTCTACTGTTGTTACTTTGTTAAATAATGTTTCAATGTGTGGCAATTACAAGTCATTCAGTTCCTAAATTCAAAATTCAAAGATGTGTACTGTATGGACAACTTAAAACCATTCAGCATATTTAGAGAAAAATGGGGTTTATTTTGGAGAGGTTACATTTTTGCAGAGACAGTTTAAAAGACCACATAGCCTCTATAGCTGAGAACAGAGCACAAGGCTTTTTGCAGGGAAAAAAGGCAACTTGGCAAAAAAAAAAAAATCAGTGTTCACCTGCTTCAGGTACATTTTGGAGTTTACTTGTGTTTCTATTCCCTCCCCCATATCAAGGACTTCCCTCCACAGCTGCAAGTGTGACTCCATGAGGAGCATCACTCCGTAGTGAAGTGGAAGTGGGGATGGATCCATTCAGGAAAGAGCAAGAACAGAGAGGCAAAAAAGTGATGTAGCTCACTTCTGTCTATCTTTTTCTGAAAAAATAAGAACACCTTGGCACCAAAACTCAGGCTGGGTTGGATGTATTATTATCTTCTATCAATAAAAATACATAAAGTTTATTTGTTCAAGCAACACATTTGAAATAAGTTCGATCTCATGAATGTTGTGTTGCGTGTTTAACACTATATCCTGTTTGGTGTCACTCTGTAAAGTGCAAGGGAGTACGGGCCTGTTTAGGAATGGGTCACAGTATTTATTAGCTCTCTAGCTCTGCGCTCTGCTGCCTCTGCTGTCTGGAGGCCTCCTCTGTATGAAAGTTGTGAATGAAGCAGCAAAAACAAAGCCAAGCAGCGTACTAATCTGTTTGGCTCCTTCACCCATGAAAGATTAATCTGCCATTTTGTTTTCAGGGCACTTGCTGTCACACTGAAGGTTAGCGGAGTATATATGCTGATAAATACTGCAGACGTACTGTGGATGTTCTCAGCTCCCTCCGTTTCATTATCACCCTCTCTGCCTCTGTCCCTGCTGTTGCATCAGAGAATTTGGCTTTTGCTAAGGAAGAACAGGTTTACTCTGCAGCTCGTGGCTTTTGAACAATTTTACCACATCAGTAGCTCAGGTGTTTCACAGCCATTGCAAGAAAATTGGATTGTAAAAAGCCGGTGAATATTCTGCCGCCGGACTTTAAGCTCTTGCCTCCCTCCCTCCCTCCCTCTTTCCCTCTCCCTTTCCCTTTCCCCTCTTCATGTCTGCTCTTTCTTTCTTCTCCCCTTTCTTGCTTCATTTGTAACTCTCGTTTCCCTCCATCCTCTTTCCTTCCCCCTTTCTGGCACTTTTTTTTCTCCATTTCTCTTTTTACATCTCTCAATCACCATTTTCACTCTTCAGCTTATCACACTTTCAGAGTGTGGAGCAGTGCGTTTGTCGAGGTGATAAGGTGTTGCAGCTTTGTTGAAGGAGTTATGTCAATAGATGTGCTATTTCTGGCATCATAAAATCATTGCAATTAAGTCATTCTTTCCAAGGTGCAGTGAACACGCAGCCACTCTTTCTGACACTCTCTCTCTCTCTCTCTCTCTCTCTATCTCTCTCTCTCTCTCTCTCTTTCTCTCTCTCTCTGACACACACACCCACACACAGAAGGTATTCGGATAGAGTGGGGATAATGAATAAAAATGATGGTGTAAATGATGGTCCTCTCCCCCCATCAACTCTGATTTGTACTGTAGAGGATGATGAGGCAGCAACTAAAATTTTTAATCTCTTGAACTGCAATTTTCCTTTATACGTCCCCTTACGTAGCCTCAAAGTTACAAAGAAGAGGTGAGAAAACAAAAACAACCACATTTACAAAATTTTCGATGGGATATCATTTGGGATCTCCATGACTTGACCCTACTGCACTAAATTTCTCAATAAGTGGCTTCAAAGTTAGGAAAAAACAAAAACATTTCTGTCTATATTGCATGGCAATGGCATAATTATATTCTGTATCAACACTTCATGGAGGCTTTTTCACGCTTATAATGAGTGAAATATTCAAACCCAAGATGCCACTGTTTTCTCGCTGCACTATTGCGTCAAACAGAAAGTATATGGATGTTTTGTGCATCATTTTATACACATTTCCATGTAATTCAGCAGGAGATAGTTGGGATCTTTGGAAACCCCGGAAAGTCCACTAGAATTTTAAATAAAGATGTGGACCATGCAGCTTGAATTTCTAATGACAAACCCACTGATAGGACCAGCAGAGTTGAAGAGGCTAGAGGCAGAATAACCTCACCAGTCCCAAAAGGTGAGGAAATTAAATTCCACATAATTTCTCCAAAACATGAAAATATGATGTCCATAGCACAATAGAGTAAAAATCATGGGATCATGGGATTTTTTTTTTTTTTTTTTTGCCTCTGTGTCATTGTGACTTCTACATGTACAGGCCTGTGCTGCTGGCTGCTTTTCATTGCCACAGACACCAATTAGGGGGGAAATAAGCCTATCACAGGGAATGAAGAGTGAGCCCATTACATCCCACCGTATATGTACTGTATGGATGCCCTCACACTCAACTCACACTGAGATACAGCACAGGCCAATTACAGTGATATACAGTGTGCATATTTGTTTGTGTATAGACACACACAAACACACCGAACTGAGAAGATACATTCTTATTCAAAATTTGAATCCCTGTACTTAGGCGTAATCCCCTCATCAAATAACATACAAGTACTGAGCACATACACACATGCAGAGACAGAGTGCCTGCAATGGGGTCGTATAGAGTGTATGCACGCACACAAACAAAACACACACACATGCAGACAGACAGTGCACACACAGACAGTCCTAATCTGAATTGCAGATGTTTTCTGTGGCCTCTCTGTCTGCCAGCGCCGTGATGATGAGCCTTCCTCGTTAGCATGGAGACTTTTAGCTGTAATTATCTGGTAATGGCACTCAGCCCATCAACTCCTCCTCTAGTGTGTTTCAGAGCGAGCACATACTCACACACACACACACACAGACACAACAAGACAGAAATACATAGACACAAACGTAGACAAGCAGTCAGACTCACAGCTAGACATGCACTCAGATGCAGACAGATTGAAGGATGCATACACACACACACACACACACAGGTACACAAATGTGCACACATGCACACGAACACATAAACACAGGGAAAAATGCAGAGACAGGAAGGTACACACACAAACTTAAAGAATACACAGACATGCACGCACACACACAGACACTCTTTTCTGCTAATCTGAGCAACAGATTATCCATGAGATAATTGAAACTGTCATCCAGGAGGCAGAGAGAGAGAGAGAGAGAGAGAGAGAGAGCATGTCAAACCCAGAGAGAGAAGAAAACACCCTTTACTCTTCATTACACACATGAAAGACAAGAATCTGCATATGTGCTGTCATGTAAGGACTATCATTTCTTCATTATCTGCAAAAATCCTTTATGAATGTGTGCAGGTATTTGTGCATATGTGCATGTGTATTGCTGTGCTTGTGCACACCAATTCATATAATGTGTGTGTGTGTATGTGCAATGACTGCAGCTGTGACAACTCAACAAAACAGCACAAGCACATCATCCACTCGAGTTAAGAGCAGATCACTCTACAACAGAGATTAATGACCAGCTGTCTTTTGCACAATTCCAGTTTCCTTTAAGGTTAATTTGCAAATGGCTGCAATACATTTTTATTATGGTAAAATGCAATTTTACCATAATCATCCACCCATCATCATCCCTCCTCTGTACAAAACCATTCAATATAATCACACACACACACATACAAGTGTAGATTATCAGACCAAAGTAACTGAACAGACCTCATAATCTCAGTAAACACCTATTTCAACAGCACACTTTTCCAACACAATCAAATACTGTGACTCCAGTCCATCAAGCAACAGGTGAGCCCTGTCACCTTAGCAGCCAGCAGGAACAAACTCATTAATGACCTCGAAATACCCTTTTCATTTTCCATTACAAGTTCTTCCAAACATCCCATTGTGTCCTCTGATAAAACGTGAAAACTGTGATCACTCCTTTCAAAATTTCAGTCAAATATTCATATTGTACAGCAAACTGCTTTTATGTTTACCTCCAAATATATTGAAATTACAAGGTTCTATCTGACATCTTGGCCAAAATTAAGTTATTATCCTGTGACAATCATTTATCATTATGTTGTTTATTTTCTCTGTCCTCGATTTTCATGCATTTTTGGACTTTTATTTAGAGAGAATTGTGTTACATGGGATCCCAAAGGTTTGAAGCTCAATATCTCAAAACCACTTAGGATGCAGAAAGAACCTTATAACTACAATGTGTTTAAGAAATCACCGTCTCTATGTGAATCTCCATGCTGACTGGGGAGCGGGTGGGGAGGGTTTCATTTCCTTTTAGTTTTTTTTTTTTTTTTTTTTTTTTTTTTGTTGTTTTTGTTTTGTTTTGTTTTGTGTTAGTCTCTGTTTACTGTTTGTTTTCTGTTCTTGTCCTGATTGTGTTGTTGTATTTTCTAGTAAGAAGATATTTAAGGGTTTATTGTGCCTAAAGGGTAGGCACAATAAGCTTAGGGTAGGCACAATAAGCTTAGGCTTCAGCCTACACCTTTTTGGTCTGTTCTTTCTAAGAAACTGAAAGAAAATTGTAGTGTATTAACTCACCCTCAAATGACCAAATAAACTACTACTACTAGGTGCGGCTGCTCACCTGTGAACGCGGCTCCTCATGAGAGAAAACGTCCTCAGGTGTTGGAAGTGTTGCTCTGATGCCTTTACATCTGCTTCTTTATTTCGGTTTATTTTACCCCATTAAGCCCACGCGGCACCGTCCATTTCTCCCAGGTACACAGCATCCGAGGTGTATGAATCCGCATGGACATTACTGGGTGACAGGCAGGTGTAGCGGCTGTGCTTGACTCCTCTTCCTCCGACTGTGGCTCTTGTGTTGGGAAGTCACTGGAACCCCGGAGCCGCCGGGCTGTCGGGGCTAACGTCGCTAAACTAGCAGCTAACGTCTCTAAGCTAACAGCTAACGTCAGTGAGCTAGCAGCTGTCGGGGCTAACGTCTCTAAGCTAACAGCTAACGTCAGTGAGCTAGCAGCTGTCGGGGCTGACGTCGCTAAGCTAACAGCTAACGTCAGTGAGCTAGCAGCTGTCGGGGCTAACGTCTCTAAGCTAACAGCTAACGTCAGTGAGCTAGCAGCTGTCGGGGCTGACGTCGCTAAGCTAACAGCTAACGTCAGTGAGCTAGCAGCTGTCGGGGCTAACGTCTCTAAGCTAACAGCTAATGTCAGTGAGCTAGCAGCTATCGGGGCTAACGTCGCTATGTTTACAGCTATCGAGGCTAACGTCGCTAAGCTAACAGCTATCGGGGTAACGTCGCTAAGCTAACAGCTATCGGGCTAACGTCGCTAAGCTAACAGCTATCGGGGCTAACGTTGCTAAGCTAGCGGCAACGGAGGTAGCATCCCTTGTTGTCGTCGGGAGCTGCTGGCTTTGTCTGGTATCTGTAGCCTTAAAATATCCGCTGAGCTTCAGGACCTCTTTTTTTTTTTTAATTATCCGGTCATTAAACTCATATTGTCTGAGAAATGTTCGCTTTTATGCTCCAGTCCCAAATATTTTCTGCTCATGTAACGCTCAAGCTCCAAATCTCACTGATGATGCAGGTTTGGCCTCTAAGCAGGCACTTCCAAATAGAAAACGGATTAATCAATCAATCAATAATTACAAATAAAATAAAGAGTAAAATTGACATTGTATCATTTGGTTTCATTTGACCACAGTAATTTAAATCTCGAGAAAAGTGATTTATAATAATAATAATAATAATTAAAAAAATGTTACCCGAGTTTATGCGTCAGGTACTTGATGTGTCTTGCAGACTGCTTAAATAGCTGTTCAGATAAAACATAACCTCCCCACTGACCCTACAGTAGGCCTACATGAATCTCTGTGTTTTTTGTGGAAGAGGGTTTGGGGTCTTTGCAACTGGAGGTGACATTTTAAAACGTTTTACTGGTACTCATTTTTATTTGTGAATGGAAAGGTATGTAAGTTTAGATAACAAGGCGACTTCACATTTTAGTGCTCCCAAGTGCCTGCAGCAGATAATTTTTTGAATCCTAAAGTTACATATTTTCACATCAGAAAACTTTGTACGCCTTGGACTTTGATTTCTTCCTCTTGGAAGATGTTTGTGGTGGGAAATAGTCTCCCAAGTTCAGCCATTATTGGAGAGTCCATCTTCCTGTAGGTTGAGAGTTCATTCAGTGCTTGAACTTTTCTTCCTGAACCTCTTATTCCACTAGTGGCCTTTAAAAAATTAACATCCCATCACAACTATAGGATGATGCATAAGATGCTCTTATTTTGCTACCCTGCAAGTGCCAGTTTAAGACACAAGAAGGCAGATTACTTAAGAATAGTTTAAAACAGAAATCAGCACTGTCAGTTTCTTCATCATAAACCTGATGTTACTCCTAAAATGCATGTGGTCAGATGAAGACATACCCCTGCAAGGTAGATGTCAACATAAAGCAATTTGGGATTATCGAATTATCACTTCCAGGCATTTTATCCTGATGGGCATAAAATGAAAGGGTCCGAGTAGCTATTGAATGGTTTCAAGAGCATGACAGCAGCACAAACCACACACACACACACACACACACACACACACACACACACACACACATACCAGTTTCCAGATTGACAAAATTCTGGATCTCCTCCTGACACTGTCCTCCAGCAGCATCATCACATGGTGCCTCCCAGACCCCCTTTACTTACGGTTTCCCCTTTTATCATCATGCAACCTCCTGTCTTACAGACTCATGTAAACTCTGTCAGAGCACACAGTGATATTTGTCATGGTTAACACATTTGTAATATAAGACACTTTATGTTGGTCCCTCTGTGATTTCCGTAGCCACCTGTAGGTTTCTGTAATGTGGTCTGATTTTCATTCACTCTTGATCTGAGTCATAGTAAGGGAACTCACAGAAATCAATTAATATATAGGTCAGGGCAGATAATGTACATCTCTATAACTACATAATGGCTTTGATATCTTATCCAGCATTGTTTGGTGGGAATTCTCAGATAATGGCATAACATTTTTCTTTTGATCTTTTTTCTAGACCCCAATTTAAATAAGTAGGAAGCAGGTCAATGGGAAGGCAGATGTGGAACAAGAGAGATAATTGTCTTCCCTGGAGAAGAAAATACCACATTATAGTACAGTATGTGTATGTTGTTAACCTCCTCTCTGAAGTCAGGCTTTAAAGTTAAGCGTAAAGCTGGCAGCATTTCTATGTATCTCTGTATGACAGAGTACTGGTGACATCTGCTGGTCATTATTGTTCATTACATTGTACACTGAATGAGCTGAAGTTCACTTGTAGCCAACCTCCCTTCTCTTTCTGTAGAGCAGCTGCTGCTTTATCTATCTTTTTTATATATCTTTCACACACACACACACACACACGCACACGCACACACACACACACACGCACACGCACACGCACACGCACACGCACACGCACACACACACACACACACACACACACACACACACACACACAACTTTCAAATTTGATGCCAGAACCATCCAGCTGAGACTGTTGAGATATCAGGAAGAAAATCCAGTGCAAAACTGTCTCAAACAGGAGGGAACTGAAGTGCATCAGTTCACACATGCATATGAGTGCATTCAACCTTTTTTTTATTTATTTATTTATTTTTTTTTACACTAAAATGATATTTTGCAGTAGGAGTCCTTATCCCCATACTGTGTTTGTGTTTGTTGAAATAGGTTTAAAAAAAGATGTTATTAACAGTGAAAGTGTTTTGTTTCAAAGTTGCATTCACTTTCTTATCTTCCACCCGCCTGCCCCATCAGTCAGTTCTTTGAATTTTGTTCAAACCCGCAAGACTTTATTGTAAACTGTAGTGGAGATCCCGAGGTTTCCAAAGATTCCAAATATGTTCTGCTGAATTACAGGGAAATGTGTATAAAATGATGCACGAGAGGATATTTTCCATTTGATGTGATGGCGCATATTTTATCTGAATATTTCACTTGGTATAAAGTGTGATTTTGTTTCATTGAAGTGCTACAACCAACAGACACAGGATATGTATAATGTACAATATGGGGAAAAACTTTAAATCCACTTACTGACTGAAGGGAAATCAAAGAATTCAAGAAATTAAGTCATGGAGATGCTAAGGAATATCTAATCAAGCATTTTGTAAATAGATTTTTTCCTCACCTCCTCACGAGAGGGGAGAAGTGATGTATGGCACTGACACTGTCAGTGTTTTAACTTTGCACCAGCTTATGTTTTTCCTTGGAAGCAACTGCTGGCAACATGATAGAGGCACATACTTTTATATCTTCATATTTATTTATTTATTTATTTAGAAGTAGTTCTCTGGTTTGTAACATACAAGCCCATTGTACAAGGAATATTACATAGAGGTACAGGTTTTTACATTTGACTGTCATGTACAGACTCTCATATTCAGACACGTATTCAAACAGGGTGAGGTTGTCCCTACAGCTCAAGCCAGTGTTGGGTCAGCTTCATAATATCTCCGCCAATGATCAAGGTTAGCACTCAAGGGCACATGACACAGTCCGCCACTTTGTCCAATCACAAACACATACCACTCAGCCAACCAACGGGATGCCAAATCATCACATAGTCCGGGAACACTCAGCATTATATCCCATCACCCTTTGCAGGATCCCCAAACTCCCTTCCATCACAATCATTGGAATATTTGTCCATGCATACATGTATACGGTAAAAAATATAGCATTTTGGAATAAATACTAAATATCATTTAAGAGCAAACTGCCAGACAATACTTGGAATATATTTTCACAATACTGTATGTACATGTATTTGGCTGGATTTACAGGAACAGATGCAAACCTATCTTTAACCCTGTGTGACCCAGATTTGATTTGACATTTTTGTTATTCAGCCAGTTATGAAAACCCATAAAATCTGGGTCACATAGGATTAGAGATGCGGACCCAGTTTCCATAAAGACCGAATACACAGGCACGGAAGATCAGATGTTTAATCTTTAGTGGCTCAGGTCATCTTACCGCTGTTTAAAATGAGGAAAACGACAGAGACTCTACTTCCCCCATATTCAGACAGCCATGAAAGCGTAAGACATGCTGTGAAGGGTTCAAACTTAGATTTTCTGATCCTGTGATCATGCAATCTTATTGCTAAGAAAATCTTTGTTCCATTGTAAGTCAACACATGAAAATGACCTGATCACTAAGAGGATGTTGTGAATCTTTTTTGTTCCTGTGTAAATACAGCCACGGTATATAGTACTATATATCTCTAATATACTTTATATAATATAAGTATTTTTTAGATCAGTCTATACAGTCCCATGTCAGCACCCATATTTATAAAGTGTCTGGGAATGATAAAGTACTGGGTTAGGATTACTGGTCGGACTACAGCCCATATAAAACAACATGTGCGCTTGCAAGACAGCACAACATAAACAAGGCAATATAAATTTGGCATGACGTGGATTCATAATAACAACTTTTCAAAAGAGAGCCGAGATGCTGCGTTTCTCATTAAGACACAAATCCTGATGTTTCTCCAAAGGGAGCTGAACCTTTAGTTGTCTGGACTGTCATAGACCATGGATCTGGCAGTTGTTAAATTGAGTGGTATTCCCCTTTAAATCCCACCTTCAGTGACCCTATCAGCTTTCTTTATCCCACTCTAATATCTTTTTTTTTTTTAATCATTCATCTCATAAAGTCATAAAGTATTGTGATGTCCGCCAGTTATGATCCCAATCTGAATGAAGCTGGAGGTAAAGAAGGTGACAGGAGGCACCCAGGTGCATCTGCTCAGATAAAACTGGTAACTGTGTCCTGCGTCCTCCATTGTGTCCTGTAAACCGACGATTTACTCACGACGTCTGGACGTTTGTCGGATTGTTGATGAGGTCACTGGAGGGGAACTTGGAAGTTGTAAACACGGTGTCAGACCAGTAATCCTGTCTTAAGATACTTTGTGAATATGGGTCTAGGCGTCTGGTAAACAGGAGAGAGAGAAAAGACCACCCTCCCTAGAACACATGGATGGCTGTCTGATTAAGGCTAGACATACAGCCAATCAACCTGCTTGGTTTCTTATTTTCCCTAAATATTGCTCCTCCTTGATGTGCATTCAAAAAAAGAAAGAAAGAAAGAAAAAAAGACACTTTCTTGGACTGGGCTGTAGGCACCATAGGGCAGCATACATTGTCCTGGGGTTTAGCATATTGCCAGTTTAACATTTTGAAGTGCGCATGCCTGGAGGTGTGACCAGAACAGCCCAGCCGTTACTTGAGACACCCTTCTCTTGCTAATTTAAAGACCGGCTGGAGCTAATATACAATATCACTCAGTATCACTCAGTCTATCTCAGTCTGAAAGTCTGTGCAGATCAGATCTGTGTACTTGGATTCTTCTAATATATGAAATGTCAAATAAGAGTGACATAGGGCCCAAACAAACGTGTTTATGTGTGTGTGTGTGTGTGTGTGTGTGTGTGTGTGTGTGTGGGTGGGTGGGTGGGTGTGTGTGTGTGAGAGAGAGAGTGTATCAGTCCTATATCTGACCTATCCTGCGCATGCCTAGATCTATCTGTGCTTCAGCAGGCTCGGGGACTCCCATGGTCCATGCCAGCACAGTTAGTCTTGCTACATTTTCTCTTGGAATGTATCACAGCCAGCCTGACATTCATTGTGCATTTTGTAGCAGTTGCATACATGACTGGATTTGGAACAAGCAGGCGAACAAGACATACATTACATTTGAACTGGAGGAGAGAAGGAGTTAAGAGAGAAAGAGAGAGATGTCGATCATGATAACAGGCAGTATTACAACATACTGTGGTTTAGTACACCAAGACAGCCAGCAGGGGGAGTTACTGTAAATTGGCATGCAGCACCTTCTGTACGATACAACCTTCCCTTTGGAAGACTTGAATCTTTCTGTGGTCTGGTTATAATCTTGATATATATATATATATATAAAAAAATTACTTCTCTGGTGTCCAACAGAAACCTTTTATCTCCAAATATGCCTTTTGTTTGTCAGTAGGAATTGACAGATGATGTCATCACCTGTGTAAATGTCAAATATCCTTTGGGAATCAATAGGCCACACAACCTGACATATTTACTGAAGTCGTAACATAATGGACTCTTAGAGATATAAGGTTTCCACTAAGCACTGATAATATGAGAGGACTATTTTACACAATAAACACCATAAAACAAAGTGCAGTAGAAAATATATTTTGTGTGTGCATTTGATTATAATCTGTTAGAATAACATTCTATATATATTCTATGATTTAAATAATGGCTTCTGTCCAAATATGACAAGAATGATGTCAGTGATGTAAAAAAGAAAAGAAAGAATAGCATAGTTTTTTTCAGTATTATAATATTTGGAAGGTAGATCATGTGCTTAATACTTCGCCTGAAGAGCTTGTTGATGATATGAAGCAGCTATTCATCTGTGCGTCATTCCATTTACTTGCCGCTCCACCTCACCCATCCATCCATCCTGGGCCCTACTTTATATCCTGTCAATCATCCGTGTCACTATGGCAATGTCTTTTCATCACGGTGACCGGTCCCTCTCTCTTTTAGCTGTCTGCCCACTGAATGGCTGAAGCGGCACAGGTGTAAACACCCACGGGCCATGTTGGCAGAGATATGGAAGGAAGAGGTGGGCGTGTGCGGTTTGAAGCTGTAGTCTCAGAAGTTTGTCTGCAAGCTCTCATAGCAGTGGCATGGCTGAGGATATACAGAATAAATCCACCTTTTCCACTGGGCATGTAAAGCATGTCCAAATGTTTTTCAGACACATATTTGAAGGCTGTGGTCACGGTATAGTCATCTCTTGAACTGCTGCTGTACCACAACCATGAGGTGTCGGAGGCAAATAGAGAGGTGAATTCAGCCTGTTCCCTCTAGGTTGGTGGGCTGGTAAGGGGGGGTTAGGGGATCAGGAGGTTTGGGTGGGTGGATGGGTCCTGGAATGGTATAGATTAGTCAGTGGGGTTGTCCTGGCTCAGTGGAGGTGTGTGGCAGAGGGGGTTCAGAGGCTTTGGCCTCAGTGTGGGCCTTTAGAAGGTCAAATATGTCCTGGTGGGAGGCGGCAGCAGCCACCGCCAGCGCTGTCTGGCCATTCTGGAGGATAAACAGAGAGAAAATGTCAAGAGTTTCACATCAAAGATGTTGCAGTTGCATTTCTTATCCTGACAGTGGCAGTGTTGTGCTGATGTGGACCTGCTCCTGTAGCAGCTGGACTTTACAATATATGCAGCACATGCCCTCGCACAAGCAGTGTTATACCATATGCAGGAGTATGAGACCTGAGGTAAATATTTAAAAACAGTTTTTAGTGTCTTAGCTTTCTTAGAGTGCCAGAAGGATGGATTATTCTGTGCATATGTTTATGTGAGTTGAGATAATGACTATAATATGTCACATGTCTCTGAAAATTGCCATGCATCCCATGGCAATGCATATTTTTTTTTTTTTTTTTTATAAATATCCACTGAGAGGTTTACTGAATGTACCAAGTGAGTACACCAAACACTGGCTCAACGAAGTAGCCCTGAAAGGCATGTCGTCAGAAATTCAAGGCATAAAACATCAGTGACAAAGTGGTTATATCCAATTTATCTTTACCTCCATATAGAACAAGTAACACAGGTCTGAAGAACTTCTCAGAAAATTCTGGTCAGTGAGATCTTGTGATGCTAATGAAGTACACTAACTAAAGCAGCCCTTTGATTGGCATTTGAGGACATTCCTCCTGGAAACAGCAGCTCTGGTTTGTTATTCTGCCCAGGCAGATACACTTTTATTGGTTTGAAGTTGTCTGAATCATGACGACAGCCCCCAGTGTCTGTGATCCTTTCTAACTAACTGCTCCACTTGCACCTCTTCAAACCTCCTTTGTTTTATACAGAGGTCTGGCTACACAAGATTAGTGTCCAGTAAGGTAAAATAATTTTCTACAACCTCTTTTCCATGGCTGTCACCACAACATAACCTATGACAGCTGACCAGCTTTGAAAAAAAGTCATTCTCAGTATGGCTGCACTTTGGGGAAAAACATATCTGGCGATACTTTTCAATCCGGCATGCACTCAAGTATGAACACCTTATCAGTGCCACAGCGGGTTGTCCCCAGCACTCAGCTATGTTTGCACTTACCAGAACTGTCAGGCCATTTTTCTCTCATATGAAGCAATGTATCTAAACTTAAACAAATATAGGATCTTTGGGAAACTGGCTCACTAAACTCATGTGACCCCAGTAGATCATTTACTCCGTGCTAACCTTTAGGGTGCACTAGTACCCGAAAGAAGTAATTAGCATCATCCAAAAACTTGGCTCTGTATTATGGCGATGTGTCCATTAATGTGTCATTCTCATACTGAATCTTGAATCTTTCCTTCCCTATGACAAAGTCACCATCCAATTCTTCTGTGTTTGGCAAGTAAACTTTATCGATAATCTTCATCCATCCTCCATTTTTAGTGCTTTTCTATGGAATATCCTACATCGTGAAAGAACGATTTGATATTTAGTTAAAATTTTACAAAATCAAGGAACCTAACAAAGGTAATGAGATGGTATAATGAGATGGTCCTAAGCAGCTGAAGAAGTACAGATACTTGTGTAAAAAAGACTAGTGAAAGTCAAAGTATTGCTTCAACTTCTTTACTCAAGTAAAAGTAAAAAGTACGAGTTTTGAAATTTACTCTGCATGTTAAAGTAAAAAGTACCCCTCTGAAGGACATTTACAGCACTTTCTCTGACAACTGGCTGTTTCTGTTAATTGCTGCTCTGAATCTTCTCTGTTGGCACTGGTGGCTGGTTCACTTTCATCAGTGTCGCTACGAGTTCTCCTTGTCACGGTCACCGCATTCACTTGACGCCATTTCTCCACAGTCAAGTCTCTTTGTCTTGTCTGTTTCATCTTACTACGTATGTTGTGCACGATATCCACATATATCGTGCACAACAAAGGATCGTGTTTTCTATGTGCTGTTGTCCCATCCATTTAGGTTGAAATCAGTCTTGATGTTGGGAGGAGGCGTACTGCAAAATAGATATTTCATCAAACTTGTCATGGAGGACACAAGAATGCACAGGAACATGTCCTGAGTAAGGGCTCTTGTTTCATGGAGAGAGAACATTTCACAGGAAAAGTAGTCCCTGCAGAGTTTTAAGTGATTTACCATTTAACATGAGAACTGCTTCAAGTTCTTATACGTTTTGAGATAACACTTGTCTTCTGCTTTCACTCAGTATGGTGATAACAATCTACCACGGACATCAAGGACGCTTTTGGTGTGTATGTGCCCGTCTCTGAACTTGCAGGTTGACCAAACAGACCAGTCCCCTAGAAACTTTGTGTATTCCTTCAACAGTGTACCTTATCTGTGAGGCTGGTGTCACAGCGTCCGGTCTCCAGCAGCAGACGGGCGATGTGTAAGTGTCCGTGCTCGCAAGCGCACATCAGGGCCGTGGAGCTGTCACGGTCCTGGGCGTTTACATCTGCACCACAGCTCAACAGCAGTTTCACCATGGCAATGCGGCCATGGCTCACTGCAAGCATGAGTGCTGTCTGTCCCGCCTTGAGATGGAGAGATGCAGAGAGAGAGACACACAGTGAGAGAGAGAGACACACACACACAGACAGACACACACAGAGAGACACACAGAGAGAGAGGGAGCAGGTGTGAAAAAGAGATACAAGCAGGTATGGAGAGAGAGGGAGGGAGTAAGGGAGGGAAGGGCAGATGCAGGAAAAAATGGAGATAAGTTAGATGGAGTGGAAAGAAATGTTCCTGGAGGTATTTGCAACTGTATATCTGAATCGAGGTAAAAAAAAAAAAAAAACTTAACTTACATTTGTTGTATCTATTATTCCTATTTTATCTTTTTTTAATTGTTTACTTACTTTTTGATTTGTAGGTATTTATGGAAATTTCTCTCTTTGATGTTAACTATATTCCCTTGTACTGCTGTGTCAAATTGAATTTCCTTTACGAGGGATCAATATAGGCACATCTTATCTTATCTTATCTTATCTTATCTTATCTCTTATTTAAGCCCTAGACTAACAAAGATCTCCATTGAAGGAAACTTCTCACAGTGTCTTAATCTATTCAGAATGTGCATAATGTGCATTTGTGTATATCAGGGTTCCCTTGCGGCCTTGACGTAAAAACTCCATGACGTTTCCAAGACTCTCCATAACGAAGTCAGTTTTTCCTCTCGGTTTTGTTAATGTTAGTTTTCTAAAGGGGTAAACAATCTGTTTTCCATTAGAGCTTGGCTTGCTGTGCAGCTCAAAACAACCATCTAATGCAATGAATGTGTGAAACTAGTTGGAAAATACATTCTGGTATGTTCCTGTAAAGGGACATTCCTTGATTTTTCTTGAATTCCCAAGACTACCAAATGTCTCTTGCATGGAACACACAAGATTTCATGATATTCCCAAAATTTCATGACCATAGGAATCCTGGTAAGGAGCATAATAAGTGGAATGTGTGCAGCTTTTCAAGTGTGGCTGTGTGCATGTTTGAGTCATATCTGCATGCAGACTGTGTGTGCAGGAGTGTATTCATGTGGCTATGTGTGTGTGTTTGAATATGTAAATGTATTTGTGTATGGAAAGGCATACATGCAGTTTGAAAACTTGTGCATTTACTTAATCTACTATGTACATACCAGACTAGAGCGTGCATTGACATCACCCTGTCTCAACAGCTGTAGCGCCACCTCCAGATCGTCAGGACTATCTGCAGCTGTCAGCGCAGCCAGCATCACAGCAGTGTACCCCGCCTTGTTCACATTGTCTGTCTCACAGAGACCTAAATACACACACAAACACACAGTTTTCAAGTGAGTAATTTTTATTAGAGTAAGAGCCATGAGAGAAAGTTTTTATGAGGTTTTCAGCAGAGTTGTGATATATTGCACCAATATTGGCCTTTTATTAAAGGAAAAGCACACCCCGAAAAAAAAAAACAAAAACTAGAAAACCTATTTTCCCAATTACCTCTAATGCAGTATACTGTATCCATCCCAATCTATCCAAATAGTTTCTGTGATTTGGCAAGGTTTCCAGGCTGCTGTTATCTTCCCTTCTCCTGGCATTGCAAGGAATATAAATTACCCCCTCACATTCCTCACGGTGCCAGGACTATGAATTTTGCTGCTGTTCTTCAGCATGAAATAGCTCCCAGTTGTTTTACCCCAATACAATCGTACAGGTGTGAAGGGAGACAGGGACAACCACAACAAACTGGAAACCCTGCCAAATCACGCAAAAACTATCTAGATCAGTGCTCAGGATAATTTTTTATGATAAGGATGAACTATTCCTGTAAATATCTGTGTATGTGTTTTCGTATTTGTTCCCGCACAGTTGTGGATGTGCGACTCTCACCTGTGTCCAGAAGCAGTTTGACCACGGGGAAATTAGAGTGCGACACACTGTAGTGGAGCGCCGTGTTCCCGTTGCCGTCCGTCAAGTTGACAACATACGGCAGAAGAGTGGGCGTGGTCAGGCTCACCTGGCGCAGGTATAACGTGACCGTCTCGGCCTGGGAGCTTTTCTGACTGGAAACTCTGAACCACTCCTGGTAGAGCACCAGTAATACTTGACGCTGAGAGCAGGGGAAAGAGACAGATGATGCAAATGAAATAGCTGCCAGTAGCGGCATTGTTATTGTTCCCGACACTCCAGTTTTACTCTTTTGGATGTTAAGCAGTTTGCATCCTCAGCTTATTGTGACTTGAGGAATAGCACTGTAAACTACACCACTGTACTCACTGAAGGCACTGAAATAAAAATCAACAAAATATGAAGCAGTTTCCCTCACCACAAAATCATTTTTACCACTGCTACACACAGTGGAGTTCCCTAAAGTGTGTGATGCATGAGCATACATACACTACTTCACATTGACAACCACTTAATGTTATATCACTTCCACGTTTTACCTTTTCCAGTCAAATCAGCATGAAGTTCAGGGATCTATAGACCTTTGAAGAGTGAAAGAAACAGCCGAAGGAATCCTTACCATTTCTTTGTCTGGGGATGAAACCTCTTCCATTCGGTCTTTAACGTAGAGGCAAGCATCAATAAACCCCTGGTCAACCTGCTCCCTGAATAAAAAGACCAGATGATACAGAATGTATTTTTGACTCATCCTGGATACATTTCTCAATACAACCCATTTTTTTGTGTCAGCAACCTCCAGTTTGTCTACGAGCTCAGCAATAGCATTTTTTTTTTTTCAATTTGTCTCATTTTTTTTAAATTGTATATATTTATGTCTGTTGAGCCCCCAGTTTTTTGTTTTTTTTTTTAATTTTATTTTTAAGACAACATTAATAAGATCTGTGGATAGTATAATATTCTGTCTGGAGACCCATATTTTTTAATAATAAATTCACAGAGAAATTCAATTTGCACTTTCTGTCTTTTTTGATGATCTATGGTACCAAAACATGCCTCAGTATCTTCCTCTGTGTTGTTTCCACAGATATGCGGGTCTTATATACTGCAGTGAGTGAAAACGTGTAGATTGATGGTTTTGTGTGTTAAAATAAATGTAGATTCAGAAGTATCCAGAAAAATCTCACTTTAACCCAGTGTGCTCCACATCTGCTCTTTTCATTGTTTTCTTTCTTTCTTTCTTTCTTTTTTGTGTTAACATTGGAAATACCACCAGGTCTGGATGACATATGGCCAGCTATTTTGGTTCCTGTCTAAATTCTTCCTGGCAAGAAAACAAAAGATAAAAGATGCCCCGTGCCGTGCCATAACTTGCACATGCATTAGTTACAGTCTGACACATTGATAGCACATGCAAACTGTAATGGTAACAGTTTACATTGATTCACTGCCCAATAATATCCACACTGCACTCATGCACAATCATCCATCATACATTTTCATACAACTCAGGCTTCACTAAGACTGAGTGGACCACAGCCTACTGTGATCTGTGCTGGTATCCCAGATATAATGAGCTATAATGCAACACACACATCAGACAGGTGCTGAGAGATTCTTTAATATAAGTCCTCCTTCCACCCATGGGACCCATCTACTGTCTGGCCCCTGGGCCCCAGCTCTGCCTACATACCTGAGACAGATGAGTGACTCAGGAATTCGACAGTGCCAGGAAGGACAACACTGCTGGTTATTTGCTTTTTGTCTCCGACCCCTGAGACTTGAAGGAACAGTATGTGTTTTTGTGGCTGAGTGTGCGGGTGAGAGCAGCGCATATTGAAGCATCCTTCAGCACCTGTCTCATACAGAGCTTGTAGGCTGCAGCTGGACACAGACAAAGCACTTGATTGTGTCTTGCTGACATGTGTCACGCTGTCAACTCTATGGGAAAAATCACTGATACGACACTATCAGCTCACTGGCCATCTGTCTGTCTCACCCTGCGGCCTCCTCCTCCTGGCTGTCCTCTGGAAGCTGCAGGTCTCCTTCGCTCTCCTTCTCCTCAGCTACCGCTTGTTCTTCTTGGGGTAAAGCCTCTCTGTCCATCTCCTGGGTCTCTGCTTCCTCTTGAGGCTCCTCTGCAGGCTGCAGCGCCTTCTCCTTCCCCTCCTCTGGCTCAGAGCTGTCCTCCTCCACCCCAACCTTGGTCTTCTCATCTCCGCTGGACTCCTCGCTGGATGTGGTCTCGTAGCTGGAGGAGGGTACGTATAAGTCGGCATGGGAAACACAGGCTTATATGTACTACACAACTATTTTAAAATTAAGAATTAGGTTAGGTTAGAATTAGGATATTTATTGACTAACATATACTCCTATTAGCTTTTTAAAGGAATACACCATGTTTTTAGAGTGGGAACATAATCACCAAAATCATCCATGTGTCTCCTGTAGACTGTTTATTCTGTGACCCGTGCTTATACTGATTGTAGGTGAACATCATTATTTCAGTGAAATAAGTGAAATTATGGAATTTGTACAGATTAAAATTTACATGAAATGACATCTAAAATAAACTTAAAAATTAATTAATTCATTCATCTTCTAAACCGCCTATCCTCACTAGGGTCGCGGGGGGGTGCTGGAGCCTATCCCAGCGCTCATAGGGTGAAGGCAAGGAAACACCCTGGACAGGTCGCCAGTCCATCGCAGGGCATAAACTTAAAAATTTAAATAAATAAATAAATAAAAAACACTGTTTTGAATGACCGGAGACCTTGGTCAGTGATGGGATACTGTGTACAGCTAAAAATGACCACACAGCAGGTAAGAATGAGACTGCTCAGCCAAAAAGTCTTCCAGAAATAAACCAGGCTGCATCAGCTCTGTTGAGTTTTGTTTTGGGATGCATAATTTTTAAAACATTATAGCTCTACAGGCCATACTATAGAAAAAAATAACAACTGTTTATTTGTTAAAGAACTGTCTCCTTTGGATAGTGATAATGTCACTGAAAAGGTAAGCTGACCAGTAGGCCAGTCTCCCTGAACATGATGTATCCTTATTTTAAACATATAAAGCCCAGCTTTAAAATAAGAACACACAAGGGGGTTTGCCTCATGTCTCTTTACTACAAAATAAACATGTGAGCAAAGATAGACATGTACACACACACACACACACACACACACCACATCAGTGGCTGTCTAAACGGTTAAAGGTACTGTGAAAGCACTGAAAGTCACCACGTGGGCAAAGGCTAAATAAATAAGAACAGGTCGGTCCCTTCTGTAACATAAACATGATAATGAAAGTGTATTTGTCTAATACAACCTTGGCCCAAACATCGAAAACATCCTTCACACAGACAAACATACACACAAATACATCAGCATGTTTGGCACAGACGCACACACACAACCTTGGAGAAAATGCAGCCTTGTTCAGTAAAAGAGGTTTTATGTTCAGTGCTGTATGGGGGATGCTGATGTAGTGTGCATATAGGTGTGTGTGTGTGGGGGTGTGTATGAGATCATCGGGGTGGCTGATGAAGGAACCTCTTTGGACCCAAGATCAGATCAGGTTTTGTACTGAATGCTACCACTTCATACTTATTTGTGGATACACACACACACACACACACACACACACACACTGCAAGGAGTGTTCAGGGGCCACAACATTCTCAAGATTCCACATGAGCTCAAGGGAAAGCAAAGATAGACTATATGACCACAGATTTGTGTGTGTGTGTGTGTGTGTGTGTGTGTGTGTGTGTGTGTGTGTGTGTGTGTGTGTGTGTGTCTGTGTATGTGTGTGTGGTTTGTTAAGATCATGTACAGACCATCTAAAGAGGAGAAAAATAAATGACACCCCACTTGTTGGTGTTTAAAAACTGATGTTGCCCTTGTAACCAACCATGTGTGTCCTTGTAACCAAAACATGCTCGATTTTTTTTTTTAGAAAAAAAAAAAAAAAGCATAACATAACATATTGCACACATCTATCACCATCTCTGTGAGGAAAATTGCTTCATAGCTTCAACAGACAAAATGAAATATGACAAACCAGATGAGGTTGATCTTATAAAAAAAAAAGTGTTCTGAATATTCCTGCGAGAGAGAGTGGGTCGATGCAGTAATTAGCAATATTAATCATCATTAGTTTAAGAGGATTGTGGCATTATGAATACAAAGGAACGGCTTATGCCACCAGCATCTTTGCATGAGAAATAAACTCATATCAAAATTAACTTCTCTGGATCTGGACAAAATTCAGGACCAAGCCATAACAAAGTGCAGGCTGCGGTGTAACTCGAGTCCACTGATATACATCACAGGAAAAGCATCCAGTCCTGAATCAAAATGTTTCAGTTGTGACACTGAGTCATGACGCACGCTGCGGTGCCTGCTGTGTTTTGGCCTCATGTCCTCCACCTCCCTAATCGTTTTGCCTCTCCTCACTCTCCACTACACAAAACACAGAGATGCTATGATGTACTACTCAAAGAGGGTGTTGCTCTGTCTTGACAAATATTGTACACTGATGTAAGGGAGACTTTGTTGTAAACTGAAATGCATGGTCAAGTAAAGGATATATGAAAAAAATGGAAATAACATCTACCATGCAAATAATTTTATTGTACCAAAATTAGTGACATTTCAAGCCAGGTGCTCCTCATACTCAGTGTTTTCATGTACTGTGTTGTGTTTTAGTTTGGCACCCGTGTCTTTTTTGGATGCCACTATTTTTCTAAAGAAAAGTTCAACTTCAAGTTCAAGCTAATTTAAAGCCCAATATCACTGCTTACAGTCTCACAGGGCACAAAAAATGAGCTGTAACTGGGAAAAGTTATTTAAAAAACTAAAATAAAACACCCATAGTGACAAAAGAGAGTGGGACTTCTCCATACGGTGAGCCTATGAAATACATTTTCAAACTGTTTTCAAGTGTTTATGACAGCAAGGCTATGAGCTGGGACTGTTTATGTTGAGGTGCCACAACAAAAATTAGTAATAAGAGAAGTCCCAAGGCAATGTGTTTGATCTGTGTCCCGGCTGAAAAAAAATAACTTTCTGAACTGTCACTACAGGGTGAAATATTTACACTCAGACAAAAGCATAGCATTAGTTACTCAACATAACAAAACTTTCAATTGCCTTGCTCCTTCCTCCTTTTTTCCCTAACACTATTTATTTTGTTTTTTAACAAAATGTAGAGGGAGTGTGTAGACTGTATTTCCCCATATCTTCTCCCTGCTGTGCCAGAAAAGATAAAAATTCACAGATCGTAAATGTTCTGAGGCAATACTCGAGGATATAAAATACAGATCAAGAGCCTGAACCATGTGTTCAAATAGTACGCCACAGTGTAAAAAGTTTGTGTATCCCTTCCAGAATAGCTCCCTCCCAAGAAAACATCTAGAGGCATCCTAAAAATGAGTTTCAGCATATATGGAGAAACTCCAAGATGAAAGAGAAGTTGTTCTTAGGTTCCCCTCTGAGGTTTCGTGGAAACAGAAAAAAGTAACTGAGCTGACAAACAGTTTGGGTGCTGTTTCTTTGATGAGAGAGGTAGATCACTGTCAAGCTCACTGTGCAAGGATGAAGTAATTACAGTGTGTGTGTGTGTGTGTGTGTGTGTGTGTGTGTGTGTGTGTGTGTGCGAGCGCGTGCGTGTGTGCAGGTGTTGCATGCTAAATGCAGGGCCAGGCAGCGCTCTAGCATCAGGCCAGCCAAGATGAATAATCTCCCTGCCTAGAGATATATCTTTGTTCTTTCAGCCACCACCATCTGCTCACTTAAAACTCTTTAAAGCTTTACACACACACACGGACACACACCCACACACACACCATTGGGCACTAATGAATACTGACACAAGCATGCATGCGCACAAGCTGAGGTGAATGATAAAAATATGCTCACACATCACCAAGCATGCGATATATTTTGAACACACACACACACACACACACACACACACACACACACACACACACAGTAGCCTAGGTGGGGTCAGATTCAGGGCAACATGTCTATAAAGGAGCGCAGGTGATAGACATGAAATGGTAGAGTTGTGAAACCCTGCTGAGCTCATCTCACTTGTTACATAATCAAATCTGACAGATTTTGAAAAATTCAACAAACATCTGTCATGAAAATGCTGTCAAACTGCATAACCTGCTGAAAAATAATTATGAACAAAATTTCTATAAATAACAAATGCACCATACAATTTTATTTTGAACTGATGATGTGAAAGGACCAGTGTTCCTGTATCCTAATCCCGCTCTTACTGTATAAGAGAACCTGGTATGATAATCATTCATATTGTTTGGAGGTATAAATGACAATTTTGGGTATGAAGGTATAAAATACATCCATTGTATCCTGTCTTTGTTGTTAATCCAAACTATTAATTCTCTTGTTAGCTATGGATTTCCAAGACAATGTGAGGAAGAACATAAATTTGCCTGTCCACCGTTCTATCTGGATACATTCTGCACACATATAAAAGGAAACAGAATTGGAGAAAAGGATCACTTTAACGATCTATATTTGTGACTGAAATGCCTATATTTGAAGCAGTTTCAGTATCTGGAGAGGAGCATACTGTATCACTGCACTCATTCATACTGCCTCATTGCTCCATCTTTATCATAGGATAATGCAGAGAATGCATGACTAGACATCAAAGGACCAATATCCAGTGAGGATGCACTGGAAAGCCCAGCACAATGCCTGTGTTAAATTATTTTCTGCACACATTTCGTTGTGCATTTTCCTTAGAAAAAAAAAACAAATATCCAGGTATCATTTGACATACCTCCAAGGATTACCTGCAGTGATTTTCCACAGTTTCCTGGCTAACTGGCTAATCCTTCTGAAGCCCCTTTGGAGAATGTAACACATTAAACCTGACAACTCTGAAAAGGAAAGATATGTAATCCCTGTATTTTTGAATAATTTGTCAAATTAAGTCTGAATGAATTAGAATATGATGCTTAATAACTTGTGGATGTCTACAATGGATGCCTAAAGGTTAATTCTCCTGGGGGGGAAAAAAAAAGTTTTTTGAGCAAAATGTGCAAACACGGACAACGAAATGCACAAGTCACAAAGCCACTAACACTGAAATATAGATCACATGGACACTGGCTGCTGATTACTGTAAAAAGGAAACCTTACCCTCCATTCACCCCAACAAATTTCAGATTTTTCTTGGCTCCTCCATTGCCCTGCTTGTCAGCAACACCATTTTTCTTCATAATCGATTTGAGACCTGGCAGAGAGGCGAGAGAAGGAAAAAGAGTGATGAACAGGGCGAAAGAGAGTCATCAGGTTCATGTGGAGTTTGTGTGTGTGTGTGAGAGTGTGTGTGCATGTGTGTACACAATGTCAAGAAATTCATAAACATATCAAAGCTTTTTCCCCAAATCAGCCTAAGAGATCAAGTGTTACAAGACCAACCCCCCCTTAAAATCATCACCCATCTCTTCCATCCTTAAAAGTCTTCACTTTCACTCATTGCCAAAATCGTTTACATTGCCAAAATACATATTGTGAATGGATGGTAGTGAGACAGAGAAATTCAGAGAAAACCAGCTGCAGCATTCTTATGTGATAAACAACTGCAATGTGTAAAATATTTTAGGTACTTTTAGGCGCACTTTACATGTAGTGCACTTAATCAACCTCAAAAGCAGAAAACTTTGTAAGGCACAGTAAATCAAGAGGACTGTTTTCAGCTCTTAAAATAGAAATCCAGATAAGCAAGATGAGCTAAAATATGCAGAAAATATAAATGTACTGTAATGACTGGAATTTGTCAGCCGCCCCTTCCAAGGCTTATCCGCCCACCTCGAGATGCACAGGCACTGATACAGGCTACACTGCAGTATATGTGAATTCCCCCGCACAAAAATCCTTCAGAGTCACATGTGACACATCCAATATCAAGACAGAGCAACTCTGGCTTTCACACATACAAGAAAGATGATTTCACCAAAGACGCATTGCATTTTTCTCCACCAATTATACTCAGTGAAGACAAACAGAGGGTCTGACTCTGTAGTTTTCAGTAAAGGTTATAAATCAGATTGGCATCAGTAGCTCCAGTAAGATAGACAGCAGTAATGGTATGCACATGGTGGCTGTGTATCAGTTTAGCCGCGTTTGTGTATGTCTATGTGCATGTGTGTATATGCATGTGCATTCCTTGTACAGGTGGATACGTCTGCCCGCCCGCCTGCCTGTGTGTGTGCGCCTGTCCGTGTGTGCAAGTCTGTGCATTTCCTAGAAAACGTATCAGGCCTGGAAGACATTGTGGAGCCTCTGGATGCAATTACAAGCCAGCAGAGCTCATCAAATGGTGTGGAAACCCTGTGTTGGCACAGAAACAGGCTTCTGAGGCCCCATCTGTACATTCCAAACAGAGACCCTAATGAGACCAATGTGAGTAAACAATACCACACACACAGGAAAAAAATGAGCTTTCTTCATAAGGGCACACAGCTACAATGGGTTAACATGAGTAATCTATATTAAGTATGAAAGCAACATGCAAAAGCTGTACGATGCCCTTGAAAAATGGGTTTACTATACAGTATATAGGACTCTTCAGTATTTGACACCCACTTTTGTTGCTCCACAGTGTTGAAAAGACCAAACTGCCAGTATGAGCTGGGTAAATATTCATCCAACGATCCTAACATGTCAGTAGTAATGAGGCGGCAAGGTTGATTGTTGGGTTTATTTTATCATGTGCAACCATGAAGGGTGTGGAAAAAGGCCACGGGTTCCCAAAGAGC
The DNA here is from genome assembly GCF_902150065.1 of Myripristis murdjan. NCBI lineage: Eukaryota > Metazoa > Chordata > Actinopteri > Holocentriformes > Holocentridae > Myripristis > Myripristis murdjan. The sequence continues at coordinate 25,337,589 of NC_043983.1, read as the reverse complement.
TCAAAATACAAGAAAAATAAGGAGAGGAAAACTGATTTAATGAAAAAAACACATATTCAACTGTCAGATGAAAATGCATACATAAACTATGAAATGGTAAATATGAGTACACTAGACGCACACTTTAGGCAATGCATTCTGAGTGGATACACTCGCCCGCCCCCCTCTATTGTTCTGTGGAAAAGAAGCATTTCATTTTTGGGACTTTTACGGTGTGAATAAACAATGTACTATTTGCATTGGAGTTAGATCTGTATTTTTATCTGTAGTTTTTCTGTTTTACTTTATTATGACCATAAAAAAGAAGTGTTTTGGAGCTCTGCATACCTGCCTTTATGTCTTCAACTACATTACCACACACTGCTGTGCTCCAGACACTTGTGATTTTATGACAATGGGTTGGGTATCATGAAAGCACAGCGACAGATTGAAAATTGTGTTTCTTCAAATGGTAATGCATAGGACAGGAACACCCTAATCATTCCATGGCCAAGGTACAAGATTGGACATTATAAGCCCTATTGACAATAAACAACCTTGACTTTATTGGGCATACGTATGTATATAAGTACCCTGTCATTGATTTGCCCCTCACTCTGGCGCCAAGCCCAGTTTGGCAATTTTAGGATGGATGGATAAATGTTTCATGTCAAGGACACACAGCAAGTCGTGCCCACAAAGGGCTGCGAAGATGCTGACCCAGGGACCACCATCGTAGAAAAACCGTGCTTTTGAATATAACACAGTTTGGAAAATTAATGGATTTGACATTTTTATACATCCCCTTGCTAACTTGTAGTATGTCAATAGCGTAATTTAACCTTTCATTATTTTGTCAAGAGGCCGCCTGAGATGTTCCCAGCTTCCCTGGAAGTCTGCAGAGCTTAATACAAGTCTTTGATAACTGACATCGCAATGACTTGTTACAGATGGAGGAGTTGTCAGTGCGATAGTAGTGGTTTCTGTTTCCAATATTTGTAGGAGGGGAACACTGTTGTAACTCAAGGTAATTGGAGCCAGACTGGGAATCTCAGATGTCAAAGATGCACACAGCGACCACACTGAAATACTGAGAATAATACAAAACAATTGTATAATACTTGCGAGAATGCATATATATCCTGGCAAACACAGACACACAGACACACAGACACACACACGCTTGTATACTTCCCCACTAAACATAAAATAAATGTGATGGCAGAGTGATTCTGTACTTTAGCTCCTGGGCCAAAAACACAAGGAGACATCATGGGAAGGATGTGTCGGTGAGGGTTTGTGCATGACTGTCAATGCGACTGGGTACTTCATTTGTGTGTTTGCATGCATGTGCGTCCACATGCCTGTGTGCATATGTAGCTATTATGTCTGGGGTAAAAAATATGTATTTGATGTGCTCCTGGAGGCCATCCAACCAAGTCATTTAGTCTGTGCTCAGCAACATCTGATGTTCCACCTCTGCTTTTGACAGCCAATAGCTATGTTACACTCAAAGGCCCTTGGTCTATCAAGGTCAATATAGCCAATCTATGATATGTCGTAGGCTGTGCTGCCAGGAGAAATGATCTAACGTTTAATAACATCATATAGTGAGATGCAAACTAGGAGACATGGACCCTTGGAGCCATGCCATGAAACACTGTATAGGAAATTCTGATTTACTATTTGGTAGCCAAAGTTCAGAGACAAGCTCAGAACGACTTGAAAATTACACTCGAGAAAGACAAGGCTTCAAAAAGTATGAAGCAGTAGCTCATCCTGAAAATCACTGTCATATCTGTCATGAACGGGAGGCTTACGGTAATACTAAAACTCCAGGCTTCCATGTATATGCTCAAGTACAGCACTGAGGGTTGTGCCAAGAGTGTTCATAATGTTGGCACCTGCAACACTGGCACAGCCTCAGAAGAAGAAGCCACAGCACAGTGGGCTGAGGTGGATGAAATACAGATGGGTGAAAAATTAAACGAAAAACCAACATAAAGTGTTTTGGTAAGGTTTTGGGGCATGATGAATTGCCAGAACAGCTTCAGCTTGGCTTTGATTCCACAAGTCACTGGAACACTGCTGGAGGGAAGCAATACCATTCTTCCAAAAGATATCGGGAAATGGCATAATAGCATAGTTAAGGCATCGTTTTTCATCCCTCTTGCATTTCAACATAAAATGTCAATTGAAATCCAGGTCATTTTATAGATGTGACAATGAATTATTAAGTCCATGTGAGTAGTTAGAACACAGACAGAGCATCACACAGAGGCAACCAATAAAAGTATAAACTGAATTAGAATTATGAATTATTTTACCCAGGAGGGAAAAAAACAACAACTTGCTGATTTTTTTTTTTTTTTTTTTTTAACCCGGATATTAAAATTGAGACCAGAGCACAGAAACTGAAAACGCTCAGAGCATTTTGCATGCTGTTGCATCATGTCTCAACACGCTTTCAATCAAGAAACTCTTTCATCGTTAAGTTTTGGCCATTTATTGGAACAAATGATCAGAACAAATGGCTATACATGTATATTTAGCTTCAAATGCTGTCCTCAGAGTGCACCAATCAGATTTGAAGCAAGCCCCCTTCAATTCGTAGGACAAACAATAACGCCTGCATACATAATGTAACCAAGTACACACTAATCCTCATGTTGATATTGTACTGGCGACAGACGTGTCACAAGACATGATGAGAGCATAACATATGGGGTAGAGAGCTTCTCTAAATAATAGAATACAGGCAGTGTGATTTCAAGCTGGGTTTAACGGAGCTAATTCAGCTTCAACAGCTCTAGCACAAGTGTCTAGCTTCAGTGTCCAACTTAAATACACCATCCCATTGTGTGTTTGATTGTGAGGGTGTGTGTCATAGATAAGCAAGATAAGCATGGTAGTACAGGGGTGAGCGCTCTGCCCTAACTACTGGCAAGCACCATACAACAGGCACCATAGACAGGTATCTATCTAGACAGACTAAGTCTTGTCTAGGTTTCTGTGCAGTGCCAGTATTTGGCTGCTTCAGTAAGCCTTTGGGAACAAGAGAGAGAAGTAAGGAAGGCAGGATGAATGTATACATCCACAGAATTCTCTGTCTCCATATTAATCAGAGATATGACACTTCTGGTAAAGAATCAGAAGGAAAATGGTATAACAAAGGAGAGAGTATCAGCTGAGGAAATATATTATTATCCGATGTGAAGGAATTATGTCAGTAAATATGAAAGTAAAATGATTTACACTCAAAGTTTGCTGTATACATAGTAAACACATACATACATACATATATACATATAGAGATCATTTTAGTGTGATTCTAACTGGTCCATCGGCTTACCCTGTTCTTGCTGTTTGCTGGCTGCTGCAGCTTTCTGGCCCGGGGAGTAGAAGGCAGACAGAACACTGAGGGAGCTAACCAGCTGGCTCTGAATAGAGCTCATCTTAGAAGGACCAGGTTTCCCCGATGGCTTTCCTGCGGCTGCTGCTGGCGCTGGTTTCCCCACAGGCTTAGCTGATGCTCCTTTCCCTGCACCAGCTCTTTTCCCTGCAGTCTGTTTCTGTGGCGTGGGGGTGTCCTGCTGAGTGGCTGTCTGCTGAACTCCAGAGCTGCTCCCCAACTGTGCCCACTGCTCTCCCAGAAGCCCTGTTAAACGGGTTACGACTTGGCCTAGAGCTGCAGGTGAGGTTGGTGACTCACTGGAGCCTCTGCGTGGAGGCTGGGTCTCACCTGATTCCCGACGGGAAGCTTGGGCTTCATTTGAACCATGCTGCTTGGCAGCTTCACTGGAGCCCTTGCGAAGGGGTTGTGACTCGCTGGAGCCTCGGCGAGGAGTCTCACCTGAACCCCTACGAGTGCCCTGAAACTGAGCCTCACTTGATCCCCGGCGAACAGTGCGGGACTGAGCTTCACCTGATCCACGACCAACAGGTTGTGATTCACTGGATCCCCTGCGTGGGGCTTGTAGCTCTTTGGAGCCCCGGCGGGTTCCAGCTGTCTGGGGCTGGGTCTCAGTTGTTTGGGGCTGGGTTTGTTTTTCACTGGGACCTGGAGATGGGACCTGAGGCTCGGCCTGAGTCTGAACCTGAGGCTGATCCTCGCTAGATATCTCAGACAGCCTCTGGGCTGGGGGATGATGTTCCACTTTAAGAGGAGTCTGGACTGGTGATGTCTGTGGTTCAGACAGCTTGATTTGTGTCTCACTAGAGCCCCCAGAGTTACTCTGGGGTGGGGTTTGAACTCGGGGCTGAGATGTGGCCTGTGCCTGAGCTTGAGCCTGTGTTTTTTTCTGCGTCTGGGGTGACTGGGGTTGAGTTTCACTGGATCCCCTGCGAGGACGCACAGGTGGAGCCTGAAGCTGAGGCTGAGAGGGCTGGGACTGCTCAGCTGTGGGCTTCCGGCCTCTCTGTGGTCTCACTGGAGCTGCTGTCTTCACAGCTGAATTCTCTGCTGCTACCACAACACTGTCAGTGACCACAGTCTCTTTGGCTGTAACACTCACAATCTCACTGTCTATCACTGTTTGTTGTGTCTCTACAGTTTCCAATGCAGCTTGCTCTGTTTTAACAATTTCTGTTACTACAGTCTTTGCTTCTGAATCACTCTCTGCAGCGCTCTCTTTAATCTCAGATACAGTATCTCTGCTTTCTCCTGTTGCAGTAATTTGACTGGTAAGCTCTTCATCTTGGGACACACTGCCTGGAACTAAACTTTGTTTGAAAACACTTTCTGTAACTGCAACTGAACTCTCTGTGACAACTTCTTTTGTGATCACACTTTGACTGCCTGTATTGTCTCTTGCAGTTCTTTCATTATCATTCTTATCTTGCACTGTTTCACTGACCACTTGTACATCTGCTCCTTGGCTGCCCTCACTTTCTGTTACTTGACTCTCTGCACCAACTTCTCTGGCTGGATTGTTGTCTGTTCGTCTCTCTATCTCTGTTTCAGTCTGCTGGTCTGCTCTCTGTGCTGCCACTGTCTCTGTCACCCTGTCCACAGTGTCCACCCTCTCTGTTTCTGTCCCCTGGTCCACGCTGCTGGCCCTCGGCCTCAATGGATGATTTGTTACCATGTCTGCCTCTGTCTCTGTGACTTGATTGACCCTATCTGTCACTGGTGTTTCAGTCATCTGATCCTGAGTGTCAACCTTCTCAGTTTCTGTGCCCTGATCCATGCTGTTGGCCCTCGGTCTTGCTGCAGCCTCTGCTCCCATCTCTGTCAGCTGGTCATACGTGTCAACTTTCTCAGTCTCTGGTACATGATCCACACTTCGAGGCCTTACACTGGGTACACACACTTCAATACATATTTTTTCTGTATCTGTTCCCTGATCTACAGTGCCAGGTGATTCTGTCGCCGTTTCCTGGTTGGCCAAGCCTACTCTCTCTGTCTCTGTCCCCCTGTCTATGCTTTCTCTCCTTGGCCTGCTCTCTGTCTCAGTAGTACACACCTCCACTCTCATTCCCTCACTCAGCTGTAGTATCCTCTCTTCTTTCAGCTTGTTCTCTTCTATTTGTTCTCTCAAGAGGCTGTTAGTTCTCTCAAGCTCTTGGCTAGCGTGGGTTAATTTAGACTCCAGCGCTGATAGTTTGTCCTGCAACTGCTGGACACTTACTAGGTCCTCATCACTACTGATATGATAGCACACAATTTTTCCATCTTCCACTGCACTAGCACCTTGAACATTGCTAACTCCCTCAATTTGTTTCATGGCCATATTAAGTGATGTTAATTCCTGCACTGCAATGTCCTGTGATAGTTTTTTCACTGCATGCTGTAACTGGTTTTCTAATGTCTCTCTTTGTCTGTCTGATTTTTCTGATGGCTGTGTTTGTCTTTCCCTTTCCTTCTCTGAAAGCCCACCCAATTCTCCTTGTACCAAGGAACTTGTTGCAGATTCAGCCCTCATCTCTCTTTCTGTCTGTGACACTCCACTTGCTTGTATTACACCTTGTTTGTCCTCCTGTATTGCCTGCTCCACTGACAAACAAGCTGTAGCTTCCAAAACACCCTTGGGTAGAGCTGTCAGGCCTGAGTTCAACCCTCCTCCTTGTGGTTGGGCGTGTGTCCCACCATCAGAGATCGAATCTGGAATAGAGGATAAGGTGGAAGCCTGGGCTTGGGTCTGGACTTGGAGCTGAAGCAGTAGTTGCTCCCTCTCTTCTCTGAGTGAGCAGATCTGAGCCTTCAGTTCTGGGATGGTTTTGACCTGCTCCTCAAGCTCTCTCACTCGCTTCAATGCAACTGTGATCTGCTGGTGGAGTCCTGTCCGGTCCTGAGGAACACACCGTCTGTCTGTTATGTCTGGCGAAGCACGGAACACATTCTCTGATGAGCCATTCTCTGGTGTCCCCACAACCCGGTCCGGACTGCTGGAGTCAGAGCCTTTCCGGTGCTGTAGGGTGATGGGCATGCTGGAGGCTCGGAGCAGGTTCGGCCGAGCCTGAAGGCTCACAGGCTTCTCTTCCAGTCCCCGAGCTCCAGCGCCAACTTCTTCTCTGGGCTTCACCGATACATAGCCACCTCCCTGGCTGGTTGTCCCCCTGCTGGGTGTCCCCCCATCACTGGGTCTGAAGTCAAAAATCTGTTGAACTTCCGTCACCCGTGATTTGGGTTTGGGCCCCAGGGTGGAGGTACCAGACCAAGCGCTGTCCTTTTCCTTGGGGGCAGGCCTGGCCCCATGCCCAGGGAGGCTGAAATTCCTGGGAAGAGTGCTGAATTTTGGAGGACCCTTGACCCTTCGCTGAATGTGGACCCTCTTGATGGTGTTGCCTTTTTCGATGTCATCAACATATTTGAGGAAATCTAGGTCCAGGTGGAAGCCATAGGGTGTCTCCACCGAGTAAGGGAGTTGCTTTCTCTGAACTCCTCCCTCCCCGGCCTTGGATGGAAAGCCATTCGCTGTAAGAAATGAACACATCACTCAATCAATCAATCAATCAATCAATCAATCAATCACCACTTCCTCCTCCTACCTGTATTATTGCTATTACCACTACTAATCCTACTCTTACTATGACAACTACTTATAATAATAACCATAATAATAGCAGCAGTAGTGGTAATGAAATCATCAATAAAATTGATTGATCAACAGCTGCATTCAGAACAGATTAATAATTGTAAGTGTCAACTACTTGATTCAAACAGGTCACACTTCCATAATATCAGACAACAAAACTATGAAAAAATGAACATGAACCAAATCTCAGATTATTATTAATAAAATTATTATTCACATTCACCCCCTTGGGCAGACAGGCTGTACTGTGCTGCACACATGGTGCTTCATTATGTAAAACCATATCACTTACTGGGGTGTAATTATCATGCAGTGATTGCGCCAAAACAACTAATCGGTATGCAAAACGCTGCTCATGCTGTGTCAACTTATGAATACAGTATGAGACAGGGGGCGGTTAACACCAGAAGGAACTTTGGCTGTATTTAGCTGGATACTGGAACGAGAAGTAACCCTCCATGGCACAGATTTGATATAATGGCTGTACAAACAGGGAAAAAACACATGACACATGTGCCTGTTCATACAGCCATAAGAAGATCAGATCTGTACCACCAGTAAATAGTGAAACATTTTGCAGCTGTGTAAATGCAGTCTTAGTGATCCTCACCACTTTTCTTGTCCATCATTGGAGGAGGAGTTCACGGTCATCGACTTGTGTTTGGTACTGTTAGCACTGGCAGCCTGGATAACAGAGAAATGAGAGTTGTGTGAGAAGCTGAAATAACACTTTCTATCACCACCTGGACAGAACTCAACCCCTCTATTAAATAGAAGAGTAAATATTTGTGCCAATAACATCATGTAAAAATCTGCCATGTCCAATTTTTACAGAAGGAAAATGACAAGAGCTGTGAGAGCAAATGAAGTAAGGAAAACAGTCTGACTCAGCCTATCAAATGCTCTCCTGAGGTTCTTGAATCATGCAGTCGTGGATGAAAACGAGGACAGAAAATGCTGTTTTTAACAGATATCAAAAAGTTTCCTGTTTACATTACTCGTTCCCCAGGTGTGGTTGAATATTTTAGTCATTTCGTTTAAGTGAAATGATCACCATCTGTAACATGACTCAACCTTTCCATACAAGAGAACAAATATTTGCCTCTCTGAGATAAGACGTATTTATATTAGACCATGCCAGAGGCGAGGCGAGGCTGCCAGGAAAAGAGAAAACCAAATATGCTGACTTTAATCAAAAGTAATCTCGATAGTTTGCAACAGCTTTGTAAATAAACCCAACATGATATAGTTTATTGTGTGTACAATATAAAAAAAAAAAATAGTAACCAAACAAAACACAGCTAAACTGTTTTACAAAAAAAACGTTATGATGCAAATGCCCAAAAATTTGAGCTATGCAGCCGTGCAGGGGTAGTCATACTGAAGAGATGATGCAGGGGATTTCACTGGAGTTAGACTGATGTAAAAGGTATATCAGATATGTCCAGAAGAAAAGGTGAGTATGCAATTGAAACCTTTATTCCATCAATAGTTACTCTATCTCTACTCTATCTAGCCAAGATTGCTTTTTGTAGTAAGCTGTATCAAGCACAAGCAATAACTGTATGTTGTGGAGGGCAGAGTCGTTGTGTCCATTAACTCCATTTTCCTTTATTGTCTTGCTGACTAAAACCCTGGGAGGCCATTTAGAGTCACCACAAAATTAGACAGACTCAAAGCTTCATTTTACTGAGTGGGAACATGTTCTATTTGGTGCCATTTTGTGTCATTTGTTCCAGTTGTAGAAGCCAAGAAACCAGAGCAACTTGGACACTTTTTTTTTTTTTTTTTTTACAAGACGGGTCTTGCAGAGTGGAGGTAAGTGAGATGGAAAACAATTCAACAAGGGGAGTCAAAACTTTTAAAGGCTTATATAAAGCTTCCTAATAAAATATCTAATACTAATTATAAACCCTGGCAATTCTCCCAGCCTTGAGTGAGCTGCACAGTTCAAATCCATATTAAATGAATACCTAAGCCCTTACAGCCAAATATCAACTCTAAAGCTATTTAGCAAATAGGCACACATTATTCACACAATTTCCATGCAAATTTGTGGCAGTGGAGAAAATATCTGCAATGTAGGAGGGCACAGTGTGTGAGTGCCCGAGGCTCTGGTTTAATAAATGCTGGAGTGCAATTTCAGAGGTGTAAATTTACCTTTTCATTATTTTTAGTGGGTGGTCCACTGTAACTAATACAACAGACACAACAGTTTTTGAAGCAGTCTTTAAAACTATTGCTGTATCCTGAGGGAACATATTAAAATCAAACTGTAAATGTTCTCACACGTTAGGGTTATAATGATTCCACACTACACTCTTTTTGCTTTTGGAGTGTTTCCTCTGTCACTTATCATTTCATTTCCTATTTTGATGCTATCGAAGACAGATTTTTAGAGAAAAGAAAAATACAGTTGTAGACTTTGAGGGAATATATGAAAACACCGGGTCTGTCTCAATTCAAAGGTTGTACGCTACCGTCGTATTTGTAGGCTGCTTACGTCATGGTGACAAGTGCTGTCCCAATTCAATTTTACCGCGCGGGGTCCTCCAACCGATCCAGCCTATTTTTGACTAATTTGCAGGATACACCTCCAGGATTCTTCGGTCCAGTTGAATTTCTGGATCAGCCACCATTGGAATTATGAAGCATGTTTTAGACCGTCTTCATGTTTATATCATGACGTTTTGATAAGTTTTCATGCCTACAATTACCACCATAGATTCGGTTTAGCTATTAACTGTATCCGAACAACGCCTGTAAATGCAAGTTTAGTTAGTTGACTTAGATAGGCATTTTGCATGATGTTTCCATAGCAACCATCAGCGCATCAGGTACGTTACAATGTAGCCATGTTTACAATTACTTTAATTGGGATAGTCTGTAGGTCTGAGGTGTGAGATGAAATATAAGTCGGCCTAAGTAAATAAATAACCAATTAGGCTATGCCAACGGGTGCTGCTATAATAAATGTTGCATCACTCGAATGCGCTTCGGGAAGCCTCGATAATAATGACGTAGGAATCCTCCTACACCGTTCCAGTTCACTAAACTTTTAGTCCTGATATCGGCACCTACATAGGACACCTCCTACGGGACCGTAGGCTGCGACCCAGTAGTCAACTAGCCCTTCGATTGAGACAGACCCACAGACATTTGAGAGGCAGTTTGCACCTCAAATGTCTGCTTTGATGCCTGCAGAAACAACAGGAACACCACTCTGCTACTTCACTACATGCTGTATGTGTTACTAGAAAAGAATAGCCCACTCTCTGCTGGAAACTTCATACTGTCAAATCATTTGACATTCATTATGACAGAGTACAGGTAGTGGTGGGCAATATATTGATGATGTATTGTTATTGTGATAAGGGGCCAAAATATCATCGTGGATTTTGGATACTGTAATATTGCAAAGTGACATAACTATTGTCTTTTCCTGATTTGAAAGGCTGCATTACAGAAAAGGAATGTAATTTTCTAATATTTGCTTCTAACCACTTCATTACCATATCCCCTTTACTAATGCCTGTTTATCCAAAATCTCTTGTGTGTAATTAAAGTACCAACAGTGATCCTTACAACATTGATATCAAGGTATTCGGTCAAAGATGTCAGTCAACACAGTAACACATCCATCCATCACTTCTCTATACACACACTCCCTAGTCAGGGTAATAAGGTGGCTCAAGCCTATCCCAGAATTCAAAGGGGGGAAGGCAGGGAAACACCCTGGATTGGTTGACAGTCCATTTTAGGGCTAACAAACAAACAAACACACACACAAACACGCCTGGGGGCAATTTAAAATATCCATTGCACCTGTGCGAGGAAACCTGAACATCTTGAGAAAACCCATGCAAACACAGGGAGAACATGCAAATCCTACACATAAAGGAGCGAGGCAGGTGTTTGAACCTAGGACCTTACAGCTGCGAGGCGACAGTGCTACCCACTGAGCTACTGTGCCACCCCAAATAACATCTCCTTTAACACATTTAGATTCACTTTTGTGTGTTCCTCCTGCTCAACATTCAGCTGATATAGTCAGCAGTATGAGCACTGAGTCCCGACCACTGTGTAAAGCTGTGTGTTGCGCAGCGTTGATCAGGGACATATTGCAAGGCAAGCACTACATTGGCTGGCAGCGTAATCAATCAAAATGACAGCCAGTCCACCCAGGGATCTAAACAGGAACTGTGACAAGTTCTATTTGGCCCCTGTCCCATCTTCATAGATTGAGCCTTAACAATGAAAAGAGCTGGTGACCTGGAACGGAAACTGCTCCTCCTATCTACGGGCTCTCTATTTTTGTCTCTGTTACAGATGAGCAGACACACATATAGTCCACACGAGACTCCGAGACATCATAACGTTGCGGAGCCACTACATTAACGATGGCAGTTACACACACAGGATTTGACACCATGTGATTGCTGCCATGGCAACCACTCTTCAATCCACGACTTCTGCCTGTCCCAGGAGTGTGGAGAGCAGGGGCATCCCTGGCTCCTACTGATGCCTAATGCGACTACAATCGGCTCGCTGTCCTTAAGGCTTAATTAGCTGATTTGTGAGCGAAGGAATGCTGCTCGTAATTGCTGAGTTGAAGTAAAGGCAGACCCCGCTGGCAATTATACGCAGTGGGCAGGCAACAAAAACCCCCTTAATTAGATCCTTACCAAACAGAGAGAAAGGTAGAGGCGGAGAGAGGGGAGGGAGGACAGAGAAAGTGAGGAGGGAAAAGAGGAGGGCGGAGAGAAGAATAAAGAGTGAGAGAGGAGGAGAAAAGAGGAAGAGAACAGACTGAAAGAGCGGGATGACAAGAAAATGAGAAAATGCCAGAAAAGACAACACTGAAAAAAATGAGGGGATAATAATAATAATAATAATAATAACCCATGACTTGGCAGAACGGTTAGGAATTCCTTTAATGAGGAAGGTGCTAGCTGACCTTCCTACTATCTAATTTTAAGGAATTTTAAAGTTTCCTCTTTTAATTAGTCACCCCAAAAGTTCTTGTTGCTAATGAAGGCCTTGGAGCAACAGGAGAAGCACGCTGCTCGGTGTGAGTTTCAGAAGAGCAATATGCATGATCAACAATAATGATGTCACAAGGGGCCATAAATTTTGCCTGTTAACATCTAGAGCACATGTCTGTTTGTGTGTGTAAGCTTGCCTGCATGCACAGGGATACAGTATCAGTTCATTTTAGTAACATTCATGCATATGCCGCAGCACACAGTATTATTTCAGCAAAGTAACTAGTAGAATTTATAGCTCACCAGTCCATGTCAGTGATTAAATATAGCAAGCTACTGATGATGCTGATGATGCCCAATCCACACTGGATTAGAGTGATAATGACTTTGAGCAGAAAGCTCATAAAGGACACACTAATGCAAATTGATAGCCCTGGCTGGCGGCTATGTTAGGCTAAAAGGCGAGTGTGAGTGTTTGTGTACAGCCACTGGTTTTTGTATGCAAAGCTGTGTTTGTGTGTAAGCATCATGTTCATCACTTTGTTAGTCACTTGGTTTATATGTGCATGTTTATGTTTATGAACAGCATGTGAGTTTTTGCATCCAAAAATGCATTTTTGTGTGAGCGCATTCATATTACCCCTTAGAGGACAAGCCTCGATCTCTTAACACCAATCCAATAAGTCTGACAGCTGATGCAGCGGTGATGACATGTATAATGAGAAGGCTGGAAGATATTGTGAGCATAGTAAATAAGATCTTACTGACAGTCAGGCTTTTATATCCATCACTGTTATGTTGTCATGTGGAAACTGCAAACCCATTAATACCATGTTTACACAAACCAAACAGATTCTTTTTACCTGGGACTACCTTCTCATTCAAAATGGGTGACATTGGTGATGATAGCAAAAGCCCTGTGTGCATATTTCACTTCTTGGCAGTCTCTCATTAAAACTAGAACACGTGGCCAATTCAAAAGGCGGTTCATTTATTGACAATTTATCACAAAACAAAGGCTTAAGATGCACTGGGGTTAACTATGCCATCCTAAAATATAGAGCATGTCCTGTAATCACACTTACATGTGTCATAAATTAACAAGTGACCCACTTACACTTCTGCCAATCGGGCCAATGACAATAATTTCCGCAGGACTGTTGCAAGGTTCAGAATAAAGGTCCAAAATGCTGGGTTAACCAGCTGGGTTTACTCTGAGAAAATATCTGAGGTCCAAGGAACCAGACAAATGATTGTCAGTGTATTGTAAAATGCCAAAAACGTGCATTGCTATTATTGGGAAAGTTCTTTAAAAACTGGTGTTTGAGACATGAGACCAGTTCGAGAGTAAAAGTCAGAAAAACAGAATGAAAAAGATAAAAAACAGAATTTTTTTAGATTTATTAGGTGTCCGGATGATTTAGTATGCGATGACGTCAAATATGCTTGCAATGACAGTAAGCCTGTTTTTTAAATTTACACAGACACACACGCACGCACGCACACACACACACACACACACACACACACACACACACACACACACACACACACACAGCTTATTTAGAAATGAACCTCTTTAAATGCTTGCTGACCCAGCCTATCAAGAGGAGGGAAAGCATTAATTGAATGTCATGGGTCATTTCAGAGGAGTGCCTGTGTGCTGCAGATTGAATTAGACTGATGCGTTGACACACAGCAGGCTAAGATGGAAGACAGGACAACAGGAAATAAGATTGGAGAGGGCGAGCAAGGGACAGGAGGTAGGTGGGCGGGAGAGAGAGAGAGAGAGAGAGAGAGAGAGAGAGAGAGGCAGAGACGGGAGTGGCAGCTGTGTACGCTCATATCTCATACAAACAGAGAGACATTGCTGTCATACCCCCCCCCCCCCCCCCCCCCCCCCTTGTTTTTTTGCTCCAGCTCCCCTTGTCATTTTCTGTCTCCCACTCCATCTCATTAAAAACACACACTTTTACATGAATGCATTATGATCTCCCTGTTGTTTTTTTTCTCCTAAACACACACACACACAAAAGATACACACAAAAACTGATGTGCACTGGCTGCACCTCTAAATATAAGTGTTCATCAGCAGAATCGCTAGCAGCAGCAGAAAACAGTGGAACAGGCGAGGCAACAACAATAACACAGGTCCCAGGATCCTTATCAGAGCCCTGACATGGGACCAGCTATCTCTGTTTACCCTTGTACCACCCTGAGAAAGTAGGCAGGACTGTCCAGCTTAATATCTAAACTCTCAGTCAGGGGTAGAAACCGACTAATACTGACAAGGGCACGTATGTAGACACACACAAGGGCACAGACATAGACACACGTACACAACAAACTGCACTTAAGTTGAGAGGACACCTTGCCAAAAATACAAAAATAGTAATTTCCCCATTTTCTGCATTTTCCCATGTTTAAGATTTAGTGCAGTCGATCCATCCAGGAAGCTCCTATGTGAATTGATGGGGTTTAAAGTCTTCCAGAATGATTTTTTAGGTGGATAAATAGGGCCTGCTTGTGTTTTTTTTTTTTTTTTTTTTTTTTTTGACAGGACATAGTTCATGACAAAACTCTTTGCCCCCAAGGGCTATGGATTATATTGGGTGCTACTGCTATTAAGCTGAGCTTTTTGCATGTAAATCTGTTTGAGCTCCACAAGCCAATACCCATCCAACCCAGTGTAGTGGGGAGCCAGGAGACAGCAGACTGGAAACCTCATCATATCACATAAATATCCCATACTGCACTCTCTGGATGGATAGGCTGTGCTACGAGAAAATGGGAAAATACAGTATCTTGTTTTGTGTTTTTGGGTGACCTATTTCTTTAAATTCTACAGTGGCACAATCTTATGTTCATGCAATTTTAACACAGCATTAAAATGTGATAGCTCCAGGTTGTACCAAAAGCAAGGTTTAGCTTGAAACCTAATGTGATATTAAAGTGGCCACATTTTAGAAAATCTTTCTTTTCTTTATTTATTGTATATGATTTAAGATGTTTTGTGAAGACTTAAATTTAATAAATCCAAACAATTGTATAGGCAGTTTTGAACTAACTCCAAAATACACAACCCGCTCCCCTTACTGAAGAATTACTGAGATCAATCTGCAGCATTCGAGCTGAAAAAAAAAATCAGCAGTTTTGCCTCATTTGAATTTGGAAAGTTGGTGTTATTGACCAATCAGAGTCCAGTATTGTGACTGTTATGCCTGTGAGGACTTTAAATTCATTCATTGTAGCTGAACCAATTCAACTATAAACAAAAAAACCCATCTACATTTAGTTGCAAAACATATTGAAGAATGTTACTCTTATCCTGTGTCATAGCATATTTGAAAATAAAATCATGACTAGATACTCAGTAATGTGGGCACTTTAAAGCGATTCTTCCAATTACCTTACATCTGATGTTTGTGTGTCCATTTTGTATTAGCCCATTGTCCTGTTACAGAGTAGAATATCATGTAATTCAAAGACATTCCCTGTGGTACGAATGAGAGTGATGCTGTTAATGGTGCAATTAATTCCCTCTAGTGAGTTGCCAGTGTGAATGTCAATGTTGCAGATGATACACTACAGAAAGGAGAGGCTCCACACCAATGAACTGGGAAAATTATAGACAAAGAGTTTATACAAGACAACTCGGAGCTAGGAAGTTTCTGATTGCTAAACTAGATTGGATAAAAGATGGTGCTGGCACCAGAGCATGAAGAGAGAACCGAGAAACATTTATCTGATATGTCAGTGTTTATCTCAGTCTGTCGGCGTGCTCTGCAGGGCCAGATCAATCCCACCGTCGTACATCTATCTGAGCACAATCAAGTCCGTCCCACTCCAGTCTTTGGCTAAGTTCACATTACAGGGTTTAACACTCAATTCCAATTTTTGCTCAGATCCAATCTCTTTGCCTTGACTATCCACATTCATGGTTGTATGTAATCCATAGCTGACATCAGTGAGAACAGATCTCTGCATTGAAAGGTCCTGCATGCACACATTTATAACAAGAACATATGCTGCATTTCATCTCCCAGATTATTAGCTGTGCAGGGTGGATGACAGTTTGTCATTGTGATAAGTGCTTGTATCTTAGATTCATGCATGTCTGCATAATTTGCCGTCTCTCCACTATCCCTTGTCGCTCTGGCTACTATCATTCCTTTAATTCCACTAGATGATAATACGTTGACAGTGATGTTAGCTTGCTGGGAACTAGAATGTATCCTAACTAAGAAACATATACAAAAGTGACTCAAATCTAATTTTACAAGATCGGATTTTTCTAAATTTTCTTATTGCTCAGCAAAAATCCCATCCGCATTACATGTGTGAAAAAAACTTTAATTTGCAAAGAGTGCAAAGGCCAGATTGTCCTCTTTCACTACACACTTCAACAGTAGTGGGCCACATAATTTGTTCTCAGTCAATCTGAGTCCTTTCTAGCCCAGTCAATACCAGCTCACGCATAACCTTGGCACTTCATTTCTAGTGAATCCAGTATAACAGTCCTGTATTTGTATTTTTTGTGCTGCACACGGCACCTGGCTCTGAACCCCAGGGAGAAAACGAGCGAGGGAACTTCTGTCTGCAGGCAGTAGCAAGATTACCCTGGAGGGCTGCTGTGGCACAGGTCAATACAAACTTTAATTTTTAACTTCGAGTTAAGGTTATAGGCTGCGCTGGTGTAATAGGAGTTTGAGTGTAACTGTAATGAACACAAGTCTGTAGAATTTTTCTTCCAACTATTAGATAGGCATAAAAACAGTGGAAACCCGTGAAGCTGTATTAACTCCAGTAGTTTTGCTGGTTATCTCTAATTTGCAGAGCTCTGGAGAGACAAAAACAACTTTTTAGGGAGGCTCTGCTTGTGTTTGACAAAATCTATTGGCACTGCTTTGTTTTAGTTTGCATTAACCAGTATGTTCTGCATCTGACTGCTGGATATAAATTAATTTCTTTCGATGCTTGAGGCAAATAAAAGAAACTCACACTTTTGCAAAAAATAATATACACTTTTACAAAAAATAAATACACCAAAAGGCACAGAAGGCACCTCCTGATGTCTAAGACGGTATTTCCAGTGAGTTTACTTTGTTTTCTGAGGCAATAATTTGGTAGGATTTGCACAGGGATTATGCTATGACGTTATGCAAGATAATAAGAGTGGATAGGCTGCATATTAATGGCAGCCTCGTAGATTTACAACCTGTTAAATACATCCTCAGATATTCTACATTGTTAGACAAGAACAACTTAGGATGTTCAGTACATTCCTGGAGTTATTTTGTGATTAAGTGTTGTAAATTACTACTGTGGTGTTGGTTTACCAATTTCCCTCACATTCCCTCATCTAACTTTAGTGATTTCCTGTTTTCCCCGGTATACCTTTCAACAAAGCTAACAAAGCTGTCCTGTATATACTGTAAATTGATAGGAAAAGCAATGCCATGGTGGGTTCTACCCAGCTGTTCAAATTACAAAAACAGCCACCAAAGAGGGTGCTATATTTCACATGCTATTGATCGGTCTCACTGCATTGCATTCTGGGCCGCACTGGGGCTGCTGTTGCTGAACAAAGTGGTATTTCTGCCTCTTAAATACTGATTTCCCCCCCTGTATACTGGTTGATCTTTGGTTAAAAATGGTAGACACAGGGAAGAAACCTTTGTTCTCTGATTCTGAGGGACTGACACCAAATCTGACATTTTCGATTGATGTTTTAGATCGCTGGAAAGGTTTCTGCTGTCATACGACATTATAGCTACAGTGAAAACATCTCGACATGATAAAATGTTGCCTATACTTAACCAGTTATCCTATACCTAAAGAAGAGGCAAAAGAGGCTCAGGAATGCAAAGTAGATCACCAATAGCTGTTCTTTTTTTCTTTTTGTGTGGCTGGGCTGTAGGCACAGCTGTTTAAGCTGCCATCATTAGGGACACCTTATCTTTTTTAAAGCCCTGGGAAACAGGACTTTAAAAACCTATATTTTCTCCAGCAGTCACAGTTGAGTATCTTAGTAGAAATTCACCGAGGTTCAAAAGAATACTTGAAGAGTAGTAGAAGCTGAGGTGTCCTGAGGTGTATTTGTAACCGAGAGCGGCATGGATTTGCAGTCTTGTCGGGAAATTCTTATTTGTGCATATATGGCACATGCAAATAATTCCTCATGATGCTATTTGCTCACTAAGCGGTCCACGTCCTGACAGTAACATGTTTGTTGCTGCCAGCTGGCAGAATGCACTCCATTTCAGTATGTTTTTCTCCACTTGCCACTGAAAAATGAGTAGCACACCAGCGCACCTAACAGAGTAGATCCAAAGGCTCGTGAAGGCTGATGAACAGAGGATGCTGAAAGAGGAACTCAAAGACGTAGACTGAATGATATGAAGGGTCTGGTTTTGACCAGTTATATTTACTATTAGTGATTTATAAAACCACAGTTGCTAACTAGGTTGGGTAAGATTAGTTGTAACATTAGGAAGTAAAGCACGGGCTAATTTTGCTCTTGCACTTCAGTTATAATTGTATTTTCACACTGGTTTATTGCAGCTGGCAAGAACAGGAGGTGTAAACTAGTCAGCAGTTGACAGTCTGAGCATATCCACCCTACAAAAACCCAAGATGGGGGAGGGAATCATCTAATTACAAGGGGGAAAAAAAACAACAAAAAAAAAAAACACTTCTATGTGTAGAAATACTGCTTCTTTTTGAAACCTTGATCATCAATCCCAAAAGGGAATGAAACAAGACAACCTGAGGAAAAATTAAAGATTTCAGTTTCACGTGGCTTTCACAGTGAAAAGATGTTTGATTGGTGATTTTTTTCCCCTTTAGTGTCAGGTAATCCTTTTCCATCAGGGCCAGCCATAATGAATATGTATTAACTCATCGTTAACCTTGGACCTTGATGGTAAAGCCCCTTTGAATTCCCATAACTAAGAAGCAGTTTAAGAAGAAGAAAGAGGAAGAACGGGATTAATCATACAGAATAAGACACCTATAAAAACCTGTCTAGTGCATGTACAGTAGTTTGAAAATATGGGAGGGGTGACAGAAACTGAAAGAGAGCAAGAGATTCCTTGAGGCCTCCAGCAGCAGCATAACATCTCAGTGTTACTACCCTTGTTCTGCCTCTATCTTGTCACTCTCCAAAGGACAGATAACACTACACCCCGCGCGCCCTGCATCTGTTTTCTTGTCGCCTTATCCCTCCATCCCTCCATCTTTCCATCCCTCCTCACAGAGCTGCTCTTTGATACGGCCCTCCTCGCGCCCCGTGGTGGCGTTTCAGCAAAAGGAGCAGCTGCCTGCTTTCATTAACGATAAAGCAAGCGACACGCCATCCATTATTTATTGTAGGAACGCAGCCAGCCGGTTCCAGCTAGCATCGAGCCACTTTAGCGAGATGGCTAGCGCCTCTCCCCATGCAAATTAACGAAGGTCCCGGAGCTAGTGCTACTGCTAATTAACATGCGGGCTAGCTGACGATCCCTGCATGGGAAGTCAATATTAACCGTTATTAAAGGAGGTTGAAAAATAGATAAAGGGAGATGGAGGAGGATGGTGGAGGGTGAGGGAAGGAGAGCGGGGAGGGTGGATTAAGGAAAGCTGTGGAAGAAGTGAAAGAAAGCCAGAGAGTGGAAGCTGTTAGAGGGGATATGAACCAGGGATGGCAAAAGGAGGAACCAGATGAGCGATGTGATGAAAAGAAGAGTGAATGTGTGTGTGTGTGTGTGTGTGTGTGTGGTGGTGCAGGTGGGGGTTTCCTGTGCACCGCCATAGGAGAGTGGATCAGTTACAGCACTGCCATGTCACATCACATCTGCTTCTCCTAGATCTGACAGGTAAAAAGAACACATAGCCACAACACACACACACACACACACACACCCCACACTCACACAAGGAAGTTAAAGCTGATGTTTGAACCCATTAACACAGAAACATGAGGTATAAATAACCCCGAACCCCCTTGCTCATTAATTACCGCTTTCTAATTACACAGCAAACGCCAGAAGGACACACACACACACACACACACACACACACACACACACACAGACTCATGTGCAAACAGGAAATAGTAACACACACGTTCAGAGGCACAGAGAGAGCATGGACATGAAATGGAAATTCAAACATGCGTGCACACATATATGTAGGCAACTGCACACATACACACCCTTTCCATCCACCCACAAACAAACGACACACACACACACACACACACACACACCTCCTGCTTGACAGATATTGAAGGCAGGCGGCCGACAGCGGTAATGTACAGCATCACTTTCTGTAGAGGAGGCAGGATGACTCTGGGAGAAATCATCACTTTTTAAATTCACACTCTACTGATCTTAAGAGTGATGACAGCTACCCAGCTCCTCTTCTGCTTGCACACACACACACACACACACGCACACACATACACACACACACACACACACACACAGAAAACTACAGAGAGGCACAAACGTGGGTAAACACACAAACACATGCGCACACGCTGGTGACTGGGAAAAGCGCTGGATGCTTGCCAGAGAGGGTAGATGGGCTGTATGTTCACTTTCCTATGTTGCATTTGTGTGTGTATGTGTGTGTGTGTGTGTGTGTGTGTGTGTGTGTGTGTGCGTGTGTGTGTGTGTGTTGCCTAATTACCAGCCTGCCTCCCTGTTTCTCCAGCATTGCACCAGCTGCAAAAGCTCAGTGTGAACAGTGCTAAAGCTCTGCTAACAGAGGAACCCCCCACCCTCATGCTCTCTCTCTCTCCCTCTCTCTCTCTCACTCTCTTTCTCACACACACACACACACACACACACAACCACACACTTTGCACTTTTTCTCACACATCCCAGACAAACACATCTGACCCATGTTCCACCCTGTAGGTAGACTGAGACAGGCAGCGAGAGAGAGAGAGAAGTGAGAAAAGACGGGTAAACAAATCAAGTGAGAGAAGAAAGGCGAAGACAGGTAAACAAGATGGAATGGAAAGAAGATGAAAACAGAAATATAAAGAACATAGTTCATGGGAGGAAGAAAGAGAGACAGAGAAATGAAGAGAAACAGACTAAGGGAAAACAGCTAAAAAAAAAATGATGAGATGAAGTCAAACGTGAGGGGTGAGAGTGAGAAAAAGGGGAAAAAAAATCTGATGGAAGAGGGGCTCCTCTCACCTGCCAGGCAGCTGTCCTCCTCCTGTCCTTTCTGTTTCTGTCTCTGGGAGTCTTACTAACCCTGTCTCTTAACTTCAGCAGCAAAAGAACAGAAAAAGGAGGGAGGGAGGAAGGAGGGGAGGGACGGAGAAAAGAGGGTGGGGGTATTGTGGAAAGAGAAGAGAAGAGAAGAGAAGAGAAGAGAAAGAAAAGAGAAGAGCAGAGTCTCACTGCTCTGAGTGTGATGGATTCACCCGGCCTGCCCACAGCAACCAACTGGCCCAGAAAAATAACACCCCATAAGACAAATGGGCTCTGTGAAGAAACACACACAAACACACACACAAACACACACACATGTCAAACAGAGCGCTCTCTCTGTTGTTACATGTGTGTGTGTGCGCGCGCCTTTGTGGTTTTATGCATATGCATGTGTTTTTAGTAGAAGCACGCATCTAATGTAGGCTAATTGTGTGTGTGTGTGTGTGTGTGTGTGTGTGTGTGTGTGTGTGTGTGTGTGTGTGTGTGTGTGTGTGTGTGTGTGATAAGCTGTTCTCTGACCATAACACTGGGATTTCCTCAAGTGCAAATGACCCAGCAGGATGACCAGGGTGCCACACTCAGAAACATGAGACCTGTGAGTGTGTGAGTATGTGTGTGTGTGTGTGTGTGTGTGTG
The DNA here is from genome assembly GCF_902150065.1 of Myripristis murdjan. NCBI lineage: Eukaryota > Metazoa > Chordata > Actinopteri > Holocentriformes > Holocentridae > Myripristis > Myripristis murdjan. Next base: position 25,315,737 of record NC_043983.1, on the reverse strand, counting down.
TGTGTGTGTGTGTGTGCGTATGCATGTGAACTTGTATGTTTACATGAGCATACGTGTCTACTTGTGGGTGTCCATATGCGGGTGTATATGCATGCATGCATCCATTAGTGTGTTCATGCATGTGTGTTTCTCAGCATGTGCATGTGTATCAGTGTATGTGTGTGTGTGAGTGTGTGTGTGTGAGTGTGCAGCCTGAAGGTACCCGGCTGGCCCTACAGTGAACTCCCACCATGCACCACTCTAATTACTACAGCAGGACTAAAAGTCGACCACCACCATTGTGCCACGGGGGCCAAATGAGGCTTTCTACAGCCAAGTTGATCCCAGAACAGGATCAAAAATACCTTTTTTATTTAAGCCAGTGAGCTAGCCTTGCTGGGGAATTACCTTTATGAAATGTGAGTAATGAGTAAACCCTAGTTAGCGCTGTCCAGCCTCAAAGTGGAAAGCAGGCTGATGAGTAAACCTTGGCTTGTCCAGTCTGGCTCTGTAGTGTAAATGAGGTAAATAATTAACCGCCTTTAAACAGTCAAACTGCCCGGGCTAATGGCTCCTATCTCTTATCTCGCCCCTGCACCAATCCCTCAGACCACCACTGCTAACTCCCTCGAACTGTGCAGATCACATTGTTAAAGCAAACATCCACCCCTAAAACAGCAGGGCGGCAAGCGCATGGTGAAAAGCGCAGGACTTCCACAAAAAAAACAAAAACAAAAAAAAACAGCATGTGTAAATTCAGCCTCTGCACTTTGGCTTGACATGCTTTCAAAGTACATAGATGTGTGGAGCACACAAAATATTCATAGGGATATATGGCATCCCACTTCTGTGATTAAAGACAAAGCTCAGCCATGGCAGCCCCCTAAATCAAACCAGTTCCACTTTATGTTTCTGTGTGGGTGTGTTGTGAGGCCAAAGGACCCATTTTAATTAAGACTAAAAGGACTCAAAGTAAGTTTTCAGATAGATGACTTCAACAACAACCGGAGGGATGTTTTAGCAAGTACACTGAGTTACTATCAACACCGCTGAGGGATTAAATGCTAATTTAAGGCCACACACAGTTTATGTAGTACCTTTGCTTTCTATGCTTATGAAACAGAATGAAGACTATTTCAATATAGACATATGACCTGAATGAAATGAACAGGGAACAGAGTGATCAGTCAGTGACCAGCAGCTGTATCTACAAATAACTCCCATTCAGGCTTTTTTAACGTAGAGGACACACACCACACACACACACACACACAAACACTTGCAGTTCCTTCTTCTTAAACATTATTTACGTATATGATAATATCTGTACTAATGTTTGTTATTTTGTTTGTTTTGCCTCTCCTCAAATCCAACTTCCCCACTAGATCATAATGACCAATAAAGCAGCAGTTATTAGTCGAATAATTGATTAAACTACTAAGTTATTTCAGTCTATCAACTATTTCAATCATTGATTAATAGTTTTGAAATTTCCATTTCCAATTATCCGATTCCAGCTTCTCAATTGTGAATATTTTCTTATTTAGTCTTATTTACTGAAAGGAAACTAAATTTGGACTGTTTGTTTGGACAGGACAAGACATTTGAGGATCTCACCTCTTTTATGGGTCAAACAGCTAATCGATTAATCGAGAAAACAATTGACACATAAATCGATAACGAAAATAATGATTATAGTTGCAGCTGCAGACATTAGCAGACACAAAACTTATTTCTGAGCCTCTCTCCCGGCCATAACCTTTTGCATCAACATTCATGCATGTGAATGTGCAGGTGTGTGTGTGTGTATGTGTGTGTGTGTGTGTGGGAGCATGTTTACTTGTGTGAAAGGAATAGTTCACAGTGTGCCTCATAAGCCCCATACAGGATCTACGCTGCAGAGTGGTGTGCTTTATCGGTGCCTCCACTTAACCCTCTAATAGCAGAGGGAGCTCTCCTGAAGAGAAAAAGCTATTAACAATCTGATACACGAGTCGCACCAACTCACACACACGCTACTGTAACTAAAATTGCACACACACACACACATGCATGCACACACCACTACACTTGGGCAATTCATCAAGGTATGGCTCATAAAATCAGTGACACAGCAACATAAATAAGAGCCTGCAGAGCCATAAAACAGCAGGGGAGTTTATGTTGTGTATGATCAGCTGTACAGATATGTTAACATATAGCCTCCATATCTGTCCACTCTAATGTCTGTAATATTCTGTGCACAAATTATGCCACGCTCTTGGTACATACGTACAGTACAGGCCAAAAGTTTGGACACACCTTCTCATTCAATGCGTTTTCTTTATTTTCATGACTATTTACATTGTAGATTCTCACTGAAGCAATCAAAACTATGAATGAACACATGTGGAGTTATGTACTTAACAAAAAAAGGTGAAATAACTGAAAACATGTTTTATATTCTAGTTTCTTCAAAATAGCCACCCTTTGCTCTGATTACTGCTTGCACACTCTTGGCATTCTCTCGATGAGCTTCAAGAGGTAGTCACCTGAAATGGTTTTCACTTCACAGGTGTGCCTTATCAGGGTTAATTAGTGGAATTTCTTGCTTTATCAATGGGGTTGGGACCATCAGATGTGTTGTGCAGAAGTCAGGTTACTACACAACCGACAGCCCTATTGGACAACTGTTAAAATTCATATTATGGCAAGAACCAATCAGCTAACTAAAGAAAAACGAGTGGCCATCATTACTTTAAGAAATGAAGGTCAGTCAGTCCGGAAAATTGCAAAAACTTTAAATGTGTCCCCAAGTGGAGTCGCAAAAACCATCAAGCGCTACAACAAAACTGGCACACATGAGGACCGACCCAGGAAAGGAAGACCAAGAGTCACCTCTGCTTCTGAGGACAAGTTCATCCGAGTCACCAGCCTCAGAAATCGCAAGTTAACAGCAGCTCAGATCAGAGACCAGATAAATGCCACACAGAGTTCTAGCAGCAGACCCATCTCTAGAACAACTGTTAAGAGGAGACTGCGCCAATCAGGCCTTCATGGTCAAATAGCTGCTAGGAAACCACTGCTAAGGAGAGGCAACAAGCAGAAGAGATTTGTTTGGGCCAAGAAACACAAGGAATGGACATTAGACCAGTGGAAATCTGTACTTTGGTCTGATGAGTCCAAATTTGAGATCTTTGGTTCCAACCGCCGTGTCTTTGTGAGACGCAGAAAAGGTGAACGGATGGATTCCACATGCCTGGTTCCCACTGTGAAGCATGGAGGAGGAGGTGTGATGGTGTGGGGGTGTTTTGCTGGTGACACTGTTGGGGATTTATTCAAAATTGAAGGCACACTGAACCAGCATGGCTACCACAGCATCCTGCAGCGACATGCCATCCCATCTGGTTTGCGTTAGTTGGACGATCATTTATTTCTCAACAGGACAATGAGCCCAAACACACCTCCAGGCTGTGTAAGGGCTATTTGACCAAGAAGGAGAGTGATGGAGTGCTGCGGCAGATGACCTGGCCTCCACAGTCACCGGACCTGAACCCAATCGAGATGGTTGGGGTGAGCTGGACCGCAGAGTGAAGGCAAAGGGGCCAACAAGTGCTAAACACCTCTGGGAACTCCTTCAAGACTGTTGGAAAACCATTTCAGGTGACTACCTCTTGAAGCTCATCGAGAGAATGCCAAGAGTGTGCAAAGCAGTAATCAGAGCAAAGGGTGGCTATTTTGAAGAAACTAGAATATAAAACATGTTTTCAGTTATTTCACCTTTTTTTGTTAAGTACATAACTCCACGTGTTCATTCATAGTTTTGATTCCTTCAGTGAGAATCTACAATGTAAATAGTCATGAAAATAAAGAAAACGCATTGAATGAGAAGGTGTATCCAAACTTTTGGCCTGTATAATTTTGTGGGCACAGCTCCAGTTCTCTGTTCATATTACGTTTGACCAGCGTAAGGAACCTTTGCAGTGTTTGCAATCAGAAGTGAGAAAATCTGAGGATGAAAAAAAGTTCACAGGTCCTGTGAATGTGCCTAAAGCCTCCCCTCTTTGCCCCTATATGTCTGACACAACGCTTAAAATTAACGCACATGCTTTCATGTAAAGCGCTGGAGTGAGAGAGAGTGTATGACGCGGCCTGGGGGGGGTTAAGCTTCCCTGTTTGACGATCACATGAACCTTCTGCTGTCAGGAGAGATCAGATCCCACCTCGGACCAACGGGACTTCCAGAGTCTCACTCCCTGCTTGTCGACTCGCTGCGTGCCGGGATGAGACACTGTCTGTCTACCTCACTTCTTCTTATGTTTAAAAAAAAAAAAGGTATGATGTCAAAACAGAGTACGCTGAAATAAAACTGTGCTGCTGGGCTGCAGCTCGTAGCCCATTTTCTTCTAGAAGAGAGCAGAATGGGACAGATGAGAATGGAAAACACGACTGATAATTAATTGGATTTCTTATTAATAAAAGGTTTGTGCCGGTAGAGTCTGAGTGTTTTATTTTACATCGTTTCAGCAGCACAAAACGTTTTTGGCTCTGCAGCCTTCATCAGTGTGTGATCCTTGAGGGGAAACAGCCCCCCTTTTGTTCTTTTCTATTCTACACTGCTCCATTCTATTCTACTGTGTGCTGTTCTATTCTGTCTTGCGCTATTCTATTCTATTCCATTGTATTCTATATACTCTGCTCCATTCTCTTTTGCTCTATTGTATTCTATACTACTCTGTTCTATTCTAATGTTTTGCTCTATTCTATTCTACTCTGTTCTGTTCTACTCTGTTCTACACTATTCTATTTTTTTCTATTCTATTTGTTCTCTTCTATCCTGTTCTGTTCTATTCCATTCTACACTGCTCCATTCTGTTCTACTCTGTTCTATTCTAATGTTTTGCTTTATTGTATTCTTTTATTCTATTCTATTCTACTCCGTTCTGCTCTATTCTATTCCGATCTGTTCTAAATCTATTTTCATCCAATCTATTCCATTGTATTGAGTTATATTCTATTCTAATGAACCCTTCTATTACATATTACTCTGTTCTGTTCTATTCAATTAAAAACTCTATTCTATTGTCTATCAATCTGTTCTGTTCTATGATATTATGTTCTATTGTATTGCATTGTATAACATTCTAATAAACTACTCTACTCTGTATTACTCTATCCTGTTATATTCTGTTCTATTCCACTGTATTGTATTGTGGTATTGTATTTTATTCTGCTCAGAAAAAGTGCTGGGGGGTTGGAAACAGGCTTCACTTGGCCACAGACGGACTTGACCAGTGTCAAGGTGAGAGACTGTGACACTGCCTCTGTGAGTACACGGTTCTGTGCCAGCAATCTCACAGCAACAGAGCGCTGTTGACGTAGGTGGAAAACAACATTGTTAAATTGTTAAAAAAAAAAAAAAAAAAGTTAAGTTAACATCAAGTCAGTCCATGATGCTGAAAGTGTGTGTGTGTGTGTGTGTGTGTGTGTATGTGTGTGTCTGACTGGGAGTAAGAGTGACAATAAAAAAAAAAAAAAAAATGTTTTAACTGCTTTACTCCTCAGCTCATAAATATACAGCTCAAACTAACAGCTTGGAGTTGTATGCAGAATGTTTTCATAGCTCTCCCAGCGAGCCAAACTTATCTAGCCAAAGAAAGTATTTTGGAATACATGTAAGTAATGGTTAGTGACCGCTGGTGAGCTCTTTGTAGTCATCACTCAGCCTCAGCCGGGCTTAAGTAACAAATCCACCACTCAGCTGGTCCATGTGACTACAAAAGTTGAATACACACTGCATTATCTGCCTATATAGGATTGAGTTTCCACGGAGTTTCACATGCTCTAAAATCATGTTACAGCATCCAAGATTTGGGCTTTTAATGCATCCTCTTAAAGGAATAGTCCACCCAAAAGAGCTATTTTCCCACTTACCAATAGTGTAATCTGTCCATCCAGATAGTTTCTGTGTGATTTGGTGAGGTCTGCTGTCTGCTGCAATTTTCCCTGTTTCCCAGCACAGTACCCAGTACAGTGGAGGTGGATGGGTGTTGTTTTGTGGAGCTCAAACTGTCAAAAATTTACATATGAAAAACTCAACAGCAACATCTCTTTCCAAAAACAATGACACGGACACGCGGCATAATCCACAGCCCTTGGGGACAAAGACTTTTGTTTAAAGAGAAGAGACTGCCACAGAACACCGGCAAACTGTCTCCATCCACCCCAAGGAGTATGAATTTGTGGCGGAAAGATGCAGTTCTGAGTCTCATAAAATCATACAGACACTGTCTGGATGGATAGATAGCACTGGGGTGGGTGGAGAAACATCTTTGTTGTTGTTGTTGTTGTTGTGTTTTGGATGAACAGCTCCTTTAAATAACCTGTGTTTTGGAATCAAATTCAATTTCCCTTTTCAACATATGGATATTCATTATTTTTAGGAAACTGCTGCCATGTCTAGCACCGCTGTTTTGTCTGGGCTATTGTTTAAAAGTTTTAAAATAACACTGGTAGTGTGAAACTTATGCCAAGTCTTGCAACACATAATTGTCTGTGCCAGTGCAGCCTATGCATGTGCGGTGCCTGTGTCTGAGTGGGTGTATGTGTGAAAATCCCAGATTGTTTTAACTGGCTAGCAGCTTGGAGCCTTATGAAACAATATTTTTCCTCTTCTCAAACTGAACTTTATTAAACTAAATAAACACACAAAAATGTAGGAAGTGCCATTTGACATAGCATGACTCTAATATCAAACACTTCTGCGATGTTGACATTTAATCAAGTTTGATGAAGAGTGAAACGATGCGCAGCTGCTGACATTTTGCTTGTTGATTGAGCAGTAAATCAGAGCATGTTGGGCTGTAAAGACAGTACAGTATGCGTCTTCACTAGAAAACCATACACAGACTGGGAATTCCTCAGGAACAGTTTATTTATATATGGGTCAGTGCCCAAAATGGCTCACAGGGCTACTGCTGGTGGATCTCCATATGACAAGATTACCATTAAATTACCAGCCCCAAGCTGCAGAGAGTAGAGAATAAATTTATTAATTTCAGTTTATCCTTCCTGTCAAGCAACAGTGGAGGCAGTAAAGCCTAAGTAAATTATGTAAATTCAAGGCAGAGAATATAATCAATGTTATGCTATATCAAGTGTAACACCAAATGACCATTAGTAAGATGGCTTTAGGATTAAAAAAAAAATGAATTAAATATGACCACATCTTCCAGCACTAACACGATGTGTGCACACATATGTATCTGTGTGTGTGTGTGTGTGTGTGTGTGTGTGTGTGTGTGTGTGTGTGTGTGTGTGAGTGGGCTGAGACTGGACAGGCAGACATCCTGAGGAAGGCCAGTTGCTGATAAGACCTCCAAGCAGGGAAAAGTGTGTTTATATGTTGAAACAGGCGCCCATGTACTAAAAAGAAGGGGAAAAAAAGAAGAGGAAAAAAAAAGAAACACTATACAGCCCAACACTAGAGCATAAAAGACCTGAACTGGGCCGAGTGTTGTTTTTAACAATATTTATAAGACTAGTTTGAATGCATAAGTCAGAGGAACTAAATGAAAAAGACAAAACACAACAAAGTTTTGTTTCCTAGCTTTCTGGGTGATACAGTATGCACCCCATATAACTGCAATGAAAGCAAGCCTGTTTGATGTTTTAAAATTACACAGACACAATCACACACACACACACACACACACACACACACACACACACACAAACTACTGATCGAAAGCCGTCCCTGTACTTTGTGACTTGCACAGATTCAACTTGTCATCGACCTGAATCCTGTCAATATATGTTGTTGTTCTGAAGTGTAGAGCAAAAAAAAAAATAAGTATAGAAAACTGAAAGAAAAGAAAGCCATTACTAACCTAGATGCACATAGGCTTTTATAATGTGTTGTGCTTGACTGTTGAACAATGGTAAGAAAAAGCAAGGACAAATATGTGCTGTCATGCCTTTACTTTCTCTATAAGAGCACAGGGACAATGCAGGCGGGGTTTTTTTTCAATCATTTCTCTCTCTCGTTTGTGCTCTGAGGAGCCTATACTCAGCATGTCAGTATGCAGGCTGGCACAGAAGGGAAATCAATGCAGAGAGCAAGTCCCTATTGTCCGTGTGCAACAAAACCAGCATGGACAGCTAAGGAAATGGAAGGAGAGGAGGAGAAAGAGAAAGAAAATTTGGATTTCTATTTTGTCCACATTTCTCGCTTCCCTCTTGTGCATCCTTGAGTTCCCTGGATGTTGTTGTTTTTTTTTTCTTTCCTTTTCAAAACATCACATTTCCCTGCTTTGTTGAGAGTTTTCACACTTACGCCGGAGCCGCATCAGAGTCACTAACCCTCATATTGCTCTAAATGCGTCAGTGTGTCAGTGTAGCTGCCCCACAGAGCACTCTATTTTGAAAAGGGAGCAGAGGGGAAAAGTGCCTGCGCCATATTCATCAATATGCATAAGAACAGCATTGGTAATTTCTCACTGTGGGCAGAAATGTAAACAAAAGCAGACTTGAAACTACGCTACAGTCACAATCTACAGCCAGAAATCTAGATAGGCTTAACTGGACATTGTGGCCTAAGCTTATTGCCATTCATTTTATTCTTTGGTAATCAACTTTATTTCTTTTTGCTTCAGTGACACCATGCCAGCAATGTGGATGCAAACTCAGGCAGTGGAGGCATTTTCATTGATTTTATAGAAAGCACTTGCTCAGTGGCTGATGGCAATGTCTGACACCCGATGGCTGCAGTGGAACTTCATGGTTCCTCTTGTTTTCTCTCTCTGTCCCCTCCTGTATCAGCTCCTTTTCTATTTATCACACATCGTCACTCCATTTCTCTTTCTGTCTCTGCTAGGCTTGGTTTTGTGGCTGGTAGCAGATAGAGAGAAAAGTGTCGGCTATCTGATTTGGGAGGAGGCAGAGAGAGACAGACAGACAGACAGAAAGTGTAAATACCAGACTGTTCCCCTCGGAGACAACGAGAAAAAGAAATCGAAGAGGTAAAAATAAAAAGAAGAATGAATGAGGGTAAAATGGAGAGAGAAGTCGAAGGAGAGAGAGAGGGAGAGGGAGCGAGAGAGCCTTGTTATTAAACGTGGGTTAATCAGGGGTAAGCAATAACCTGATTGTGGCTTTGGTCTCTCCCACAGACAGCGTCTTCCTCTACAGCTGAACTCTGCTGACCTGCGGGGGTGAGAGACTAAACAGGCTGCCTCTAATTTCGCTAATAATCACCACAGCTAGAGAACAGATATACATATCAGAGGCAAAGCAGAGCAGACTCCAGACATCTTACGTGTGTGTGTGTGTGTGTGTGTGTGTCTTGGTGTTTTATGTTTCTCTGCCTATGCGGCTGTACAGAACATCTCCGTGTTTCTGTGTCAGTCAGCAAGTCTTGCTGTGTGTAGTCCCGTCCTTGCATCAACCTGATATTAAAGCCATAAAACCATCGAAGCCCAAACAATGATCAGGGCTGATAGCCAATCTGTCCCGGGCTCCGTTTAATGAGTGGAAAGGCAGGAGCCATGCAAGCAAAGGGCAAAGCTATAACTTCACCAATCAACTCCTAAGGGCAATGGCAATATGGTGAGGCAGTGGAGATGATGCTGTGGTGCGGATCAGGGGTAGAAAATGGGTGGAAATCAAAATCAGATAGAGAGATGGATGGATAGATGGACAGATGGATAGCATCTAAATTCCGGAAATGAACACACAGTGATTCTCATGACACAGGAAAAGAAGGCATGTTTCTATTATGGCAAATTATTGCCATCTGTTTTTTCAGATGTTTCCCTAATTTCTGTTTTTGTTAAGTACGGGAAATTTTTAACCCTGTAGATCTGAAACAACCTAGCCTGTTGGTGGGGCGGGCAGGTCACATGTAGGCATTGCTTGATCGCTCAAAGTTGGCCATACTATGTGTCTGATGGGAAAGTGGAAAAAAAAGCAGCTAGACAAAGCTTGTAAGTCACATAGGTGAAGAAACTGTGTTCGTAAAATGTTAATGATACCCATGGACATTTTTGCTTGCCTTTCGTTTACTTTACATTTGACCACAATCTCAGAACACAGGTGAGCATGCCACGGCGTACAAGTGGAAAACAGCCGTGTTAGCCAGCAGGCTGCCTCCGCTCTCTCAGCACAGGCAATTTTTTGAGTCTGACAGGAAGCTACATGGGGTCGCGACCTTGTCTGAACAATTCCCTGGAATCTCTCCTTACGTAAGTGGAATGGGGAGGGGGAGTGATGCATTGTGGGTCAGGGGGTAGTTGGAGCTAAAAAGGGTTAACTCTGTTCAGATTGTGAGTAAGAGTTTAAAAATATATGTTATGGCTCAGATCTGTGAAGAAACCCCTTGCAGAAACGAGACTATAATCACAGACTGAGGCACCTGACAGATTCTAGACACAAACATTGTTTTCCTCAATAAATGCTCAGCATCTCGCTGCCTACAATAGCTCCTACTGTTCACCACTAAGTATTGCTCAGACAGAGCAGAGCCATCTTTACCTGCCCTAAGGGGAGTCCTTTGCGTGAGCGTAATGTTTTCCTTTGACTTAAAAAAACAGCCACAAGATAGCATGTACATAAATCTTTGTAATGCAAACAAAACGCTTTGAAATTGAAAAACAGGGACCATGTGTCTTCAATGGCTCATGGGATTTGTTTAATTGCTGATAACAATGGAAATAACTTCTTTGGGTAAATAAACTGTGTTTTGCAGGAATTTGTTCCTGGTGTGAATCCAGCTACATGCTAACAAAAGGAATGCACACCCGGGCCTTTTTCTCTTACTCCTACTCAGTGAAGGTTTTTGGAGAGGAAAAGAGGAGAGGAGAGGAACGGAGGAGAGGAGAGCCAGTGCTGGTGACTCAGCTGGCTGAGGTTCCTACCATGTACGTGGATGCAAGGGTTCAATCCTGGCTCATCACCCTTTCTGCATGTCATGCCCGCTCTCTCATCTTCCCTGACACTCTCCACGGTTCTCTATCTAAAAAAAGCAGGAGTGCTATCAAACTAATCTAGAAGATGAAGCGACAAGAGAAGGAAAGAGGCCTGCTTTATCTGCATTGTAGGGCAACAGCTGCCGGGGGCTATGGAGAGAAGAAGAGTCAGGGCCGCAGTCACTCTGGTGAATGTCTGCTTTTCTTACACTCCCTCCATCTTCACTGCACTCCCCCAATATTTCTCTCTTTCCTTCCACCCCTTCTCTCTTTACTTCATTCTATCTTTCCTTCCGTCTCCCCTCTTTCTGTCTTGCCATGATGGGGGAGCACACTAAATATGGCAAAACGCTACGGGCAGGCAGCCTGCACAAAGAGCAGCAGCAGCAGGATATTGGACAGGCGTGAGAAACGAGGGCTGCCGGGCGCACTGCGCTGCACCGAGATAGAGTCGCTGACTGGCCGTTGTTTATGCGTGGGGTATTCCACCGGGACGAATAGAGAAATTTGCGCAGCCGAGCAAGCCTCCCCAACAGCAGACAGAGAGGGGGAGAGGGACAGCGGGGAGGTGAGAGACAGAACAACAGAGATTAGAGAAGGTGAGAGGGTGATGAGAGGACATGAAGGAAGAGAGGGCAGCAACTAGAAAGGAGGAGGAGGGGAAGAGAAGGATAAAGAGCAGCTGAAACACAGAGAGGACAAGGGACCAACAGGAGGGGTTTAAAACAAAAAGAGGAAAAAGAGGAGTGAGAAGTGAATCAGAGTAGAGAGAGGAGATGAAAGTACAAATCACAGAAGGGAGGACAGAAAAAAGAAGTGGCAGAGAGAAGATGGAGATGAAGGGATTTTGGTGATTGGACCTGGCTGGAGTACACGGCTTGGACTCATTTTCACAATAGGGACAAACGGGGCTGTAGTCCAGGCTTACTCATTATTCACGTCACTTAGCTGCCCCTTTGAAATGTTTCTGTTTTTTGCAATTTCCTGCCAGCAAAGATAAATCATTAACGGGGCTGTCAAGCACAGTGTTTTTTGAGCTTTCTTCAGAATTTCGGAACACAGTTTCTATTCATTTTTAATAGCGCTTTCCCGTATTTTTGAGTTTCTGATCAAGTGCTGGCTATCGCTTGAATCAAACAAAGTTTTTGTTTTTTTCTACACAGCTTTTGATCTTGCGTTGTAAGCACTTTGAGTCCGTTCTGGTCAAACCTCACTCAGCCCTGCAGTGGAAAAGTGGCTATTTGATTTTCACATCGACAGCAGTGGAGTTTGGTTGTTTCTTTTTTCCCCTGAGACATCGATAGGATGCTGTGACTGCTGCAGCATCCATCTGTCTGTCAGCTGCTGTATGTGGGTGTGGGTGGATGCTGCTCAACCAAAACACACACACACACACACACACGCACACACGCACACGCACGCACACACACACACACACACACACACACACACACACACACACACACACACACACACACACACACACACACACACACACAGGAACGCATATAAAACATCATGAAAGCTTACATGTACGAACCTAAAAATACATAAGCACAGACACACACACTTTCACACATGCACACACAGGTGCTGAGGATCTGGGACATGGCACTGAATGGTTAAGTAATGTGTCTATCATTTCCATTCCTTTTGCGTGTTTCTGTTCTTTTCCTCCATGATTTCTTCTCCAGCTGAATGCTGCAATCACACTGACCGCAAAATCATAATCCAGTGTCTCCTATAAGGAGGTTGGGGGTACCTGCTTCTGCTTCTGTGTAGCTAAACCCCCATTCAACTCACCTCATTCTGTCTCTCAATTTCTAATAGAACTACTGTATCTCAGCAATAACCATGAGGCGAGCTGGAGGTACACAGCTGAGCTCAAAATTCCTACAAGAGAAAAGACCAAAGGCTTTATCCCTAGAGAAAGGGGAGTTGGGAAAAGAAGCAGAGAGAGAGATACAACAACTTTTACAATGAGGCAGATGATAGAAGATAAAAATGTGAGGATTAGGGAGAGAAATATGAGGGGAAAAACAGGGAGAAGGTATAGAGACCTTCAAAGGAAAGAACCTTGCATGTTTGCAGATATGAAACCCTTCCTGCAATCCCACTTCGATGCCAAAACAAATATTTCACTAACAGCCGCGACAAGGCTCTGAGACAATGGCTCGCCATTTGTGAGGCCATCATTGTGTTATCTTTTCCAAACATGCCTGGTAAACATATACACAGCTTGTTAGATATATAGAAGGGTGGGGGGCATTACGACATGTGGACGTTTTTGTTCATTTTGTTGTAGTGTGAATGCAGTTCCCCGAATATACTGTTTTTACAGTTTCACTCTAACAATCCAAACTGTGATGTGAAAAAACTGAATTTACATTTTTCCACATTTTTTCCCCCCAATTTTGTTTTGGAGATCATATGAATCTTTAATGATCCCTGTGGGGAAATTGGGTCAGAGCAGCAGCAGATACAAGAAAACACAATTCATAATGCAACAAATAATTACAGCAAAAGAGCATATTGAGGATAACACGGCAAATAAATAAAGATACAGTGTCCTTGTTGCCAGATGTACTAAGCTAGCTCATGTTTTTAGTTTTCCAGTCAACAACTTACAAGTTAAATGCAGAGTATGCAAGATATTAATCACTGGCTGTCTGCGTTATTACATTTGCAGAGCGGGTGTGTGAGTGCGCATCGCTAACCGTTCACGTCGCCAGGCATACAGATGGAAGAACATATGTAGAGACTGTCATCTAATAAATTCATTGTTAATTAAGACAGTAAGGGGACCAAGAGAGCTATAGAGTAGGAGAGACACAAGAGAGAAGATTCTGGTAGAATTTAAATGAGGACTGTGGTTTCAGAGGTGCTAGTCTTATCCATTACACCGTTTCTCAGAATAATGTTCACTCTCACAAGGTACATCTGCTCATATGCAGTGTAAGAGTTTTTAACCCCTTGAACACAATGTTAAGTGGAACTCATGCCTATAAATAAGCCGTGCGGTCTCATAAATATGCTGTACAGTCTCACTGCTGTGAGCAATGTCAAAAACAGCAAAGATAACTTGTTTAAACCAGGCCAGCGGTACACACTGATTTCTATCAAAATGCTCCTGCACTAAGCCATTTATTTTAGCCTCTAGTCTACAGAGCTGAACTAACTGCTCTCCTGTACACATTCAGGCATGCTATCCATTCATGTGTTTGATGCAATAGGATAATAATAGCCTGTGGGTGCATTAAAGCACAAAATCAACCATTTGGGGTTTTGGCTCATTGGTCACTGTATCCAGTATCTGATAATAGGCTTGGTAACAAAATAATCTCTGTGCCTCTGGTAGATAGCTCTGCCTGATGTGCGCGCTAATATCTGAGCTTACAGTATGACAACCGTTATGGTTATCATCACTGGTTGGCATTATCTAACGCATGAAGACAGGTCTTTGAGTATTGCAAAGTGGGCATTGGTTTTGGCCTGTGGATTCATAACCTCTAGAGGTGTGATGATTCACCAATGCATCTAGAGGCACAAGGCTTAATGTGTAAGATGCGTTCAGACGGCCTCTATCAGTACAAAGATGGAATTAAATCTTCGAAAACAACAACGAGGCTCTTAGTGTACTGAAGCATCCTGATATGACTTGCAAACGTTTTATTTTTGCCATCAACTAACTGCTGTTGTTACTTCATCGTATCTCAGTGGGTGACATGCACACCCATAATAACCTCTGAAAACAAAATGTCAATTGCCATGCTTGCGGAGGTCCATTGCAAATCAATGGTGCAAAAAAAAAAAAAAAAAAAAAAAAAAAAAAACCTGAGCAGCCTGGTTAAGTTTGCTCATTTCCAAAACAAGGCTCATTGGTAGCCAGATCTTCTGGTACTAAAAGTAGTTCCAAGAGTGTTTTTTTTTTTTTTTTTTTACTAAGCCTGTCAGGTTTTCACACATCATTAAAATAAATTATTCATCGGGTCCAAGATCTGCTACAAGTTCTCACTTTCTTGCTTTAAGGATAATGTTAGTTGTCTGGGATTAATGTAGGCCCAGGCGTACTGAAGTGTTACCATGCATATTGGACAGCGCTATCTACAAGGACATCAGAGACCATTCTGGTGCCAGTCCTCATTGAGATAGTCCAAAAGATTTAGCCGGGGTGTGCTGGTACCTACTCATGAAGCTTTGTGGTCCAATCTGGCTCTAAAACAGTCATGCATTTCTCTTTCTCCTATCTGTCCTTTCAATTTCCAAAGTAATGATGTAATGAAACAGCTCTGATTTTATTTATTTCAGTGTCATGCATTCGAGGTGTCCAGTTCACCCAGACTGACAAGATATCCAAACATCATGCTGCCACTTCAGCAAAGTACATTGCCATTGTTCATTGCCTCAGGATGTAAAAATGAAGCCACATGAGCAGGGTTGGTAGGCTAGTCATTTTACATTAAGACACTCCTAAACTCTGAAATGGAATATTGATTGAAAAACAAAACAATAATTGGATATTTGATTACAATTATGTGGAGTAGTAGAAAAAAACATATTTGACAGTAACTCATGTGAAAATGTCAGATATTGGTGTCACTGTCCCTCTATGGGATTCTGACTCATACTGAGCTGCCAGCAGTGTTTGCCTCCCTAAGGACGATTTGTACTTTGTACTCAACTCTTAACAGGACACAAATCAGAACTTTTATGAAGATGTAAGCACATATTCTTTATATACAAGACACATTTTCCAGTCTACAAAAGGATACGTATGTCCTTAACCTCGCCTGTCATATATTCTCTTATCTTCTGCTAAATGAGCAGAGCTAGTTCAGTCAGGAAACTCTCCAGATATCATCAGTTGATTTGTGCCTGACTGGCGCGCTTTTCATAATTAACCAATCATCCTCTCACTCCCTATTCAAAGCCTTTTAAATGTCACGTCAGCTTACTTTTACAGGTTACTTGTCATGCGTTCCAGCACAACTTCAACCCTCCTCCTCCCAAGCTCCACCTGCTTAGATCTGTTTTTATGTTCTTGGGGAGATTGCCTGCAAAATATGTATAAGCAGCAGCAATTTATGAAACTAAATGTGTGAAGCAGCTAACATAAAAGTAGATCTTGTCCGAGTCAAACCAATTGCCATGCCTTGCCATTTAATAAATACATGTCCTATAGGTGAGTTGTCCCTACTTAACACTATTTTTGTAAGACTGCCTACCACTAGTTAATATGGCCCAGATCATCCCACTACAACTTGATAGAGAGATACTCAGACCATTTGTATTATTTTTTTATCTTCCTATTCTATTCTATTTTTTTTTTTTTTTTTTTTTTTTTTTAAATTTTTGGGCTGAAAGACATTCAAATAATTTACTCTTTGTTCTGGTTCCATTTTCTAAGCAAGACATTTTCTTTGGTGGCTGATCTGACTGATTGTGATATTTTGTTTCTAAGTGCTGGTCTGAGGCTGGTTTGTTTTGCTAATTGTTTAATTTCCTTGTATTCAATATGACTGAATGAGGGCATACTTCAAAGTTTAACTCTTCTGTTATAGCAGTTATTGTTTTTAATTGGAGTGAATTTAAGCGACAAATTTTTAATGTGCCCACTGAGATGCCTTTGTTAGAATACCATTTATCACTGGAAATCTGTTTAATTTAGTTTTGTATTTATTTTGTGGCACTTTTGATTGAAAATTCAGAATATTTCAACAAAACCCCAGTCTTGCCTTGCCTGTTTTCTCCATGTTTCCCTCTGCCTCCCAGTCTGTGTCTCAGGCCTTGTTCACTGCCAGCCCAAATCTGTTTTTTGGCATATCCAGATAGTATCCAGATTGATTTGAGATAGTCCCGAACGCCAAAATCCACATGAAATACGATTTGTGCAAATCGTATCCAAATCACATTGGGAGTTGGTCTGAAATGCGATTCCAATCGGATTTCTATGGTCGATGATGTCACTCACAATGCAACACACAACAACTGCATCACATCCAGAGTGATGGCTGTCCATCAATCTGATTACTGGCAAATAACAGTGCGGACAGTCTGTCTTAAAGATCTGACTTGCCTGCAGACTGAACAAGGTCTTTGTGCCTGTGTGTGGGGGGCAAGTCTCTCTGTTGCCCTGCTCACCTGTTCCTGATCCCAGACCTGTACAGCTGCCATCATCGTGTCGTCACCCTGCCTACAGGAAGCCTGTACCAGCAGCCAGTCCTTGCCAGAATGTAGCTCGCAGTCACAGTCGCCCTCTGGATCCCTCAAGCCCACCTGCACCATCTCTGCGCTGCCCAGCTCGCCTGCCTCAGCCACACCACTCACATTCCCCTTGTGCCTTGTACTTGTGCCTCCACCATATCTGCCTACCTGTGCATCTGTTTTGGGGTTCTTCTACTCCAACATGACAAATTCTGCATGTACAACTTCTATACAATGTGTAATTTCAATTTAACTATTCAAATCTTTTTTTTTTTCCTTTTTTCTGGGGGTGTATCTTAGAATTATGTCTGCAGACTTCGATAAGATTTGTCTTTGGGATTATTTAATGCCATTCTAGCAGCCATTCTAGAGAACATGGGCTATGTTTATATGCACACAAATGATTTCATTTTAACCAGACAGGAGTCCAACGACTGAAACATGTCATGCAGTCAGCTTTATCTGATGATATTTCAGTTGAAGCAAAGTGAGTAAGCACAAACTGCTTAACATGCCTAGACTTCTGCTCGGTTATTTAAATGATTGGGGCTTGTAAATGCCTCAGCCAGATGAATACTGTGTTTTTCATACTGCAGATGACAGATCACCAGACCGTTGTATTTACAAAGCTGACAAAATGAGGCGGAGCATTGGACTGGCAAGGGGTAGACTGCTTATAAAACTAATCCATGTAAACTGGGTTATTAGAGAAATCGTGTTACTCTAAATTGTGTAAGTGTTGCAATGAAAATATGGCCTTAAGCTGATGACTCTCAATATCCGGGGTATCGGTGTGCACATGTGTGTGTGCCTAACTTTACTCTAGACAGGAGAGTAATGCATACTAGTTGAACTGGTGCCTGCGTGCCTGACATCTGGGCCTTTCCTTGGCAATAATCTTGGTGTTTTTAAAGTTTAAAGGTCCAGCGCTAGCAGTATTTCTCTCTCAGGTCCTGATGCTGCTGTGCACCTTAGGGGTTTTTTAGCAATAGCATCAAGAGACAAATAAACCTGGACCTGCAGACTAGTAAAGTAGTTTACTGTGTCTTTTTTTAAACTATTGCCTTGTCTCATTTGTTGTTAGCAATACCTATCTCTTTGGTTAGGCACTCTGTGTGAGTTGTGGGCTCCCAATTTTTTTTATATTGGAACTAAATTGTGCCAGTCATGATCATGCTGGGTAAAAGAGGCAGTTTGTATTGTATAGCTGAGTTGGTGTTTTGAGATGTTGATCAGAAAGCTCCTGTAAACTATAGGGAGCTCACACGCAGCAGTCTGTGCAGCCTGCTGCATGACTGCTTGGCCTTTTTATTGTGGTGGTTATTTGTTGTCATCATAACAGGTCTACTGTAGGTAAAATTGTGAATGTTAACCCTTAGTAAAAGACATTTATGTTCTGCATATCTTGATTAAACTACATTCAGTGGCTTTCCCTACCCTATCTTCATCATTAAATACAATTAAATGTGCTTAAAAGTTAGGAAAAATCTATATATCTATTTTTTACAAAGTGTTGGGGAGTTTCTTCTTGCCTGCTATGAGGATTAAGTCAGGTGGTGTCCTTCTGTTTCATCTGTTGTATACTTATGGGCCTGTAAAGCCTTTTGAGACTGCAAACAGTGATTTGAGGCTCTATATAAACCCGAATTTGTTGAAAGTGTATAAAGGGATAAAGTGTGCAAAGTGTTCAAACTATGTTCTGTCTTTTAGGAAAATTAATAACTGTTAATGTAAGATGCGACAAAATGCCTGGCTTACAGCGATGATCCAGAGCTACCTATGAAATAATTAGGGTTCAATCTGTCTCCACTTTCACATTTTCAGGAAATAAATCCTTGCCTCCACATGTCAGGAAAGCAGCCAGAGCTCAGAAGCAGGTTGAACAGTTTGAGTGCTGTAACTTGGCAGCTCGGTAGTTTCTCATCTCAGCATCTCGTTCCTGGTGCTGTCAGGGCCAAATTTGCTGTTAAGGATTCAAGGTTTAATGCCAGTTCCTAAGCTGATATTGGAAAGTGTGGGAAGTTTTTAATGTGTTGATGTCATGGCCGATTATTCCCATTGTCAGAATGCAGCTTGAATCTTTTAATGAAGGCTCATTGTAAATTTTCTCAAACTGTTTGTAATTCAGTTCAATTCAAAATGTGCAGACTCACCAAAGGGCCCATGGCAAAATATATTCTCTCTTCAGTAAATACCTTTGTGTTCCTTTTGTGCAGAGATTATTCAAATTTCCCATTCTGTATACAAGAATAAACAAACTGTGATTAAGGCATGCTCTCCGTCTTTCTCTCTTCAAGTAACAGAGAGGAAATAATTGTGAGAGAATATTTGGAAAAAAAAAACATTAATACAGGTAGGACATAAAAATAATATGTAAAGATGATGTGGTCATGTGGTTTTATGTGGCTGACCCCTTTTCTGCAGCTGTTTTCTGGTGATCTCAGTGTAAGACCCCTCTCAGGCCATATATTTCAAGCTACCATATGGAGGCATGTTAACATATGTACTGGTGACACTCTGTACCCGTTTAATGTTGCATAATCCTGGTGATTATGGAGAAATAAAGTAGGCCTGTGAGGCTGTAACTGCCCATGTTGGTACCGACTGTGTACTGAATCTCTCTCCAAATTATTTTCTATTCCTCTCCTCTAAAATGAAGTTGGCGTCTCACATAAGAACACATTCACACGAGCCTCACTCACATTAGAGCTAAATTTGGTTATCGCTCCTCATTTTAGCGCTTAATCTGTTCAAGTTCAGCGCATTCAGTGCAATTATTCACAAAAGTGACACCTAGCAGTAATGTGTCCTGCTCGAAACAGGTAGAGACAACCGAAATAGTTATTATGCAAATAAGCATAATGGTGTGTGTAAGGACGGGAACAGGACTTTTCAGCTCACTGGATGTAGACAAATGCCTCTCAATAAGGCCGGGTAACATTATGGCAATAACATTTTAACAAAAATAGAAAAAAGAATATGTGTTCTCTGAATAAACAACTGTCTCTATGTTCATCTACAGTGGAGATGACATTTACACCCGTGAAATATGTGAAATGTGGTATTAATGCTCAGAGTAAAGAACATACTTCATGTCAGCACTGAAAATACACAGTCCTATTATGCATTCATATGTTGCACACTTGGACTCAATAAAGTGACTTCCAGGCGTGCATAAGTTTTTTTCCGTTCTTTTACTCTGGAAAACACTGGAAAACACACAGACACACGCACATCAGCGACTTCACTGCTAGCCGCAGGCTGTCTATACACTGAATCTGGCGCACTTACACTCACCATTCACCCCGCAAACACAAACACATTCCCCATATTCTGCACATTCACCACTCGTGTTTTAGTCGGACGGCTACCTTTTGCTTAAGCACATTATAAACACACATTATACATCTGCGTCGCTACTTTCATACACTTTTGTGCCACTTTAGCTTAACACACAGACACACACACATCAGCGACTTCACTGCTAGCCGCAGGCTGTCTATACACTGAATATGGCGCAGCCGCCCGCACCTTGCTTAAAGGACCCCTAAGGACACCTGGCTGCCCAAAGTGCCTGTGTGAGCTTTGCTCATTGTAACCGTGCATTAATCAACTAAAATACTACATTTGACATTGCAGATGAACAGAATATCAACTCACAAAATAATAAACTCAAATAATAAAAATAATGAAAAATAATACAGGGTGATGGGGGGTGCTCAGTCTCTCTTAACATATGTCACGTGTCCCACACATACATGCAAGTGCTATTAGTCTTCTGAATATGGGTGTGTACAGATACAGAACATGAGCAAATCCAATTAATAATTTCCGTTTGCTGGGGCCAAGACACTAATCTAAACGATGCCTGTAGAGACACATCAGAGAAGGGTATCAATACTAGAACGGAAAAGCCCAAATATATGAGCCAATTTCTGAGCCATCATCCATCAATACAGTGCTGACAAACTGCAGCAGCCACATCAACTCTAACATGCAGTCAGATGCACAACTGGATTTCCAAACAACACTCCCACTGTTTTCCTTGGCAACTAAGGTTAGAAATGTTCATGTTAGACATACGTTTGACACAGTTTGCGACTGAAATCTAACCCCACAATACCAAAACCAAAACATAGGACAGGAGCTTGCTAATGGTTATCACTCCCAATTTCAGTGACAGGTTTCTTAACACAGGACTAGTAAACACCAGATAAACCTGGGTTTTTGTGTTGTGATGTAAAGATTGCAAAACATTGCAGTGTTTGTACAAGTGACAAGTTTTGGTATGTGTGTGTGTGTGCACATAGCTGTGTCACTGTTGGATTAACACCTGTTCCTAAAAGGAGGCGAATGAGAGAATTGACAGCAATTCCCTAAATACATTTACAATCTGGATTGGAAAATCTATACGTTCTACAGCATCATAGTCTAAGGAGGCATGCGGCTTCACGCTGCCTCACACAGATGCAGTGATATTTATAGACGGTACAGGACTGGATTCATCAAGTTCACCCGCCAAGTTGGCTGGAAATTTCACAACATAACATACCAGAGTTAATTTTTTACCCTCATTTGCTTGGCTGGCAGGTGTTAATTTAAAGCCCTGGTGTTAAAGCATATGTTTGCATGTATATTTAAAGTATGGGTTTGGGTATTTAGCACGTGCACACACACACACACACACACACACACACACACACACACACACACATACATAATTAAGGCCATTATAGAAAATGGAGACACACATGTATTAGACTTGTGAAACTAGGACTTGTGATCTATGAGTCCCAGTGAACTCACCAGGCAGTATAAACTTTGTTATAATTTAACCTGATCTTAGAGAGCTGGTCAAGTGACATGGTCATACAGCAGCCTATTAATGAAGAGCTGAGCAGATTTCAGACCAGTAATCCTTTTCTAAACTAACATATAGGTATGAACCCAAATTTCAAAAGTGCAAAAAGTTAATTAAGCCCAAGTTTCTGTCGCTCTACTTCTCTCTCTCTCTCCTCTAATGAGCAGAAAAAACTGTGTTTGAGTGAAACTCTTCCCGAACTCAGTGCCACCCGGCTCAGGCTTTGAAGTCCTTTTTTTCCTCACCTCGTTAACCAACTCCCACTTTTTTTCTTTTTTTTTTTTTTAATCATCAGCCCGTTTCTGCTTTGCCATGAGCAAAATCGAAAATCTGAAAATAACACATCTCAGTCTGTGTTGTGTAGCGTGAAATATGATAATATATGTAAGAGAAAAGTTTTCTCAGGAGAAAATTGATTTTCCCACACAGTTGCGACTGTAGCATAATCCATCACTTTTGCATCTCGTTGAGCTGAGCTGAAGCAGGCAGGGGTCAGGGGCTTGTAGCTGCATTAATACCTTGTATCGTCCACTTAGGAATATTTCCATTCTGAACAGAGCATTAAGTGATGGATCCCTCTGATTCAGCTGAAATACGCGACCCACAATTCTATAGATCCATGTATGTCAATTAGATAATAAATGACTTTATCCCTGAAGCAACAGCATTTTTGAAGACAGAGTCAATGGTGAATTTTTAGGTGCGGTTTGGTTGGGCATTTCCTTCTCATTTCCCCCATGATATAATGATGGGGCTGCATTCAATGATTTGTGGTGGTAACAACTTCTGTCCTTGTGGTCACGAGTGTTTTATACATCAGTGTGCAGCTGGTGATAGATGGATGGCAGATGTGTAAATATATTCCTCCATTGTTTGAGACAGCCTGAGGGGCAGGTGTTCTCTGACAGCTGGGAAAAACAACTATTAGACTCTGGGCCAACGCCAAAGAGATTTACATATTATGAGAAAAGGTACAACATCCGATGCAGGGTGATTGATGGGGTTATCAAGATGTGGCAGTAGCAAAACTATTAAAAACCCTGAGGGATTAAAAACAAAATGAAACAAAAACAACAACAATAACTGTGGCTTAACAGCAGACCATAGTTGATGCATGCCCATGTGTGAGTGTGTGTGTGCATGTGTGAGAAATGGATGATGTGTCCATTTAATGCAGTGTCACAACTTGCTTTATCCACAGATCTCTGTTTCTGTAGAAAATAAAAGCCCCCTGATAAAATATAAACCCTCCTTGGCATTCAGGTCAGTGTACGACCACAGGAAGTGACTGCCCCTCTATAGAGGCCACAGGTACATCTATAAAACGGTTCAAATAGATAAACAGACCTGTTTCTCTCTTGCTCAGTGTTTTTTATCCTTGCCAAGCTGCAAGAGATGATCTCCAGTGAAGCTTCAGTCAGTTTTGGGCCACTAGATAATAAGCAGCTAAGTGGATATCATTCAACTTTGATGAGGGATGATGGTAAAACCTGACAACGCTGATTCCGACAGTAGATAGAACTCCAGTAAAAACTGATGTTATTTCAGCTTTTGGCTTTCCCTCTGAAACCACTTTCCAAACTCAAGGCCTACAGGTTGTCAAAACCGAGTTTATTTTTAACAAAACTAGAGCCTTGTGTGATAGGCAGTTTGCTCGTACAAATTTCTGACTTTCCAGTGAACGTATTTTTGAATTTTGGATCTGATATAAACAACCTCAAACTGTCACAAACAATCACAAAGCATGTGTCACCGTCTTCAACGGGTGGAATGAGTGTTTTTTGATATCAAAATGAAATATCTCATCAGTAAGGATACACACAGCCTATAATACATTTTTTTTTTTTTTTATTTTTTCTTATTCCAAATGAAATGGTATCATATTAGCAACACTCGTACCCCAATAAGATAAAATATTTAAAATGTTTGCTATTTAGCCATTTTTATATGGCCTGCATAACCACTGCTGCATAATTAAAGTCTCCTTGATCAGTTATGACAATTACCACTTAGACTGATAAAGGCTCAGACATTCTAGTGCAAAATAATCACTTTCAGCCACTGTCAGATGACTTAATAATACAAATATGCTATGAATGTGCAAACATTGTTATGTAAAACAGACAAATCATAAATACATAATTCATTAAAAACTCACACTCAATTAACTGATGTTTAACTGACAAGGACAGTCAGTGATTGTAATGATATAATATATCTCTTTGACGGTGCAAAGTAATATTCACCCAAAATACAAAAGATTTTTTTTCCTCAATTAAAACTTTTGCTGTCTATCCAAACAAATATTTTCTGTGTGATTAGGCGAGGTTTCCAGTCTGCTGTGATCTCCTCAGTCTCTCAGCACCCTGATACAATGGCTCTGGAGGGGTATTTGTTTATAGAGGTTTGTGGAGCCCAGCGGTGCGCAACTTCATGGAGATGAGCAGATACAGTTTGTTGGCTGGAAGTTCCTAACAAAACTCTCTCCCCCCCTAGGGCTGTGGATTATGCTGGGTATCTGTGTCATTGCTTTTGGAAAGAGCTGTTGCTGTTGAGTTTTTCACATGTAAATTTTTCATGGTTTGAGCTCCACAAAAGAACAACCATCCATCCTCAGTGCACTGGGGTGCAAAGACAGAGAAGAGACGGAGCAGCAGAATGGAAACCTCACCAAATCACACAGAAACTCTCTGGATGGATAGGCTGCAGCAGGAGTATGTGGGGGGAAAAAATCTCTTTGTTTTACATTTTGGGTGGACTGTTGCTTTAAACAGGGCCACAGGTGGTGCAATTCTCTGACTACAGATTGGTCCAAAAATGCATGAAAGATGAAAGGACGAATACAAAAAGATACCAAAATAACCACTCTGTGATTCTGTCTGTGGACAGCCTCTCACCATGCAGCCATGCACGACATGAGTGCACAACACACATACACACACATACAAACAGACACAAATGCAAGACAAAACACACACAGGCAAATTCCTTCTGACCCACTGCTTGCAGGTTCAGCCTTTCTGGCTTCCTCCTCTTTCATTCACTGCCAGTCCTCTCTCTCTTTGTTTTTCTCTTGCTGTCTCTGATCTGTCCTTGTATTTTTATCATGCATCCTCATCTCTTCTTTAGTGCTGTTAAAGCTTACTGCCCAGCACAGAGTATCTTTCATTTCCTACTTCCACTGGCAGGCAGCTGAAGCAAACATAGCTGCAGTTAGTCTTATATTTTTTTTTTCCAGGTATTTCCGCTGTATTGGATAACACAGAGACACACAACATCACAAGTGTGTGGTGTTGCCTGTTATACTGAACAGCAATCCAGCTTTAGTGAGTGCAGGCTAGCCTCCTATCTATCTCCTAGACACGGCTACAAGGAGAGGACAGAGAAGCATTGATTAATCGATCCACTCTTAACACCAGTGTAGGAGACAGCTGGTGGGCTGCGAGTTCAGTCCAACATGCCCAAAAAATGAATAGCAGCACTAACAGGAGGTTTGCAAGTGGTTTCAGCTCTACTTGCATTTGTTTTGTCTTTATTAATAAGTGTAAAAAGCATCTCATTGGAGGCTGGGGGCAAGCATTAGTATGTGTCGTACACTTAAATATTGTGATTTAATGCACTAATCTCTGTTTAATTCTAATTTGCGGTTTCACAGAGGTCACTGACAGACCGGCAATCAATCCAGTAAAATTATACAGCAATTAATTCCAAGGGCAGCTTTTATTCTGGCTCCCCCTGATGCTGTTAGCTGAGGAAAAGACATACAGACAGCCGGACTGAAAGAGGAAGGAGAGAGTATTCCCAGAGCTGGGATGAGATATCAAATGAAATCCTTCTCCCACTCCTCTCCTTACCCCCCTCCCCGTTTCCTTCAAGGAGAAATAAGACAGAGGCAAATAAAGGGTTGCCAAGGTCACATTCTCTCCCTCTCTCTCTCCCTCTCTCTATCTCACTCTTTCTCATTCATTCTCTCTCTCACACGTACAAGTGCACAGGCACACACACACACACACACACACACACACACACACACGTGGGCACATACTCTCAGAAGAATGAGGTTAGACATCATTTCCTCTGATGATGGAGGTCTTGGTTAATTATCAACTGCAGTGGTCATGTGACTAATCTCTGGGCTGCTATATAGACACAAACACACAAGCACTTAAGATACTCATGAGGACTTTCTCTTGCCTTACATTAAAACACTATATATGGCATTATTAAATATTAAGATATCATATCAGAATGAATTGTGATACCTTGGCACAGATGCCATTACACGAATAAGATCATGATGGAGACAAACCACAAAATAGGCTTGATAAGGCAGCAGTGTGTTTTAGGCTTGCTGCTCTTCATCAGCCACGTTGCCTGTGTCTCTCACCGGTGGACATATTAATGTGAATGTGCCTCAACATTTTGACTTCAATTCCCATAAACCAAGATACTGTGAGGATCTTTGCATTTCAGTCAAAAGTTTTCTTCTTAACTTCACTGAACCATAAACATGTTGTAAGTTGGATGTGATCTTTTAAGATCTTTTTTTTTTTTTTTTGGCATTTCTGCTTTATTTGACAGTCACAGTAGAGATAGACAGGAAGGAGAGAGGGGATGACATGCAGCAAAGGACTTGAGGTCGGATTCAAACCCCGGTCGCTGCGATTGGGACTAAGCGTACATGGTACGCGCTCTTAACTGTTGAGCCACTGGAGCGCCCGGATGAGAGCTTTCATTAGGAACTCCTTCCACTACCATTGAGAGAGACTCTGACTCCTCCAAGTCCTTAGCTCCATCTGCGATGGAAGAAAAGCAGCCTCTTCTGTTTTGTACCATAAATCAATCAGAGTTCCCACACAATCAGCCTTATGCCAGACAGCGTTAAACACAATGTGGGCACCAGTAGTGCCAGTCTTCTCCGTAATGGTCCTGTTTGTTTATGGTAACTGTGGCAATGTTAAAATATCATATGTAGCAGCTTTACTTATCTCAGCTCCCCTTAAAGGAAAACGATTTAAAACCT
This sequence comes from Myripristis murdjan, assembly GCF_902150065.1. Classification (NCBI taxonomy): domain Eukaryota; kingdom Metazoa; phylum Chordata; class Actinopteri; order Holocentriformes; family Holocentridae; genus Myripristis; species Myripristis murdjan. The sequence goes on along the minus strand of NC_043983.1, from coordinate 25,288,727 downwards.
TGGCATAGCAATCTGCATTGTGTTTCTGGCTCCGTTTTGTTGTATTCTTGTTATTCTGCAGCAAACAAGCCAATGTGAATGCACCAACTTATCTAGGAAATTCTCTAAAATTCAAATTCAACAACAACTTTTTTGTCCATTTTTGCATGCAAAAGGCAGAAATTTGTCTTTGGTCTGCATGTGCAGAAATCTGCGACTAAAGAGGGCACATTAAAACACATCACATCATATCCAGACAGGACACGCTTCTTTGTAGACTCACCAATGTGCAGCAACATCAACAAACATACAGGGAGAAATCCAGCATAGAAGATGGAGATCCGACTTTTCCCCATTAAGCTCTATTTCAGCTGCAGCAGTGATTTTACCAAAGGAGAAACGGAATTACACCCTAGCACAACAAAGCAGCACCAGAAATGAGTCACCAGTCCCTTTTTTAGTGAAGATTTTTTTCCTTAACCCTGTCCATGAAATATACAGTATTTAATCGTAGCCTTTATCTTATTCTTAACTTAATGCGAACCATAACCCCTAAATTGCAAACATCGCCACTTCAAAGAGCCATCAAAATGCCTTTTTCTCGGAAGATCTTCCTTATCTATCCCTGGGAGGGAAAAGTGGACACAAGTAGAGGAATTATACACACATGCATGCACAGGCAGAGAAGAGGCAGAGACAGAAAAAGGGATACAGAGGGAGAGGTCTAAAGGTCTGCATTGTCTCACTATCTATCTTACTGTCATGATAAATATAGCCCTGGACTGCTGGGATGTAAACACACCCATCCAATGCACACACACGCACATACATGCAGACACACACACACAGAGACACACACACACACACACGCACAAATCAAAGAGTGCACGGGTAGTTCAAGTACAAATCTCAAGTATAAAGGTTGTAGGTCGACACAAAGATGTTAGCTGTCCAGATGGATGCACTTCAAATACACACACGCATTTTGAAGGCCGTAGTGAAAACTTTGTGTGACAGCTGCTCTTGTGTCTTCTTCAAAACACATTCATCTTGACAAAAATGGCTTGCGCTGCAACTACGGGGCTTAATTAGCTGAGGTAATCTTGCGGTATTCTTCATACTCCATTCCCTCTTTCTCCGTCAGAGGAAAAACACAGAAACCTACAACCACCAATCCCTCCTCCCACACCTCAACCGCAGAGATATCCATATCACCCAGTCAGAGAGAGATAGAGAATGAGCGAGGCAGACAGACAGAGAGAAAACACTGTTCTCCTGGTGTCATTTTGTTTCCAAGCGTCCCAAATTACCAGCTTCTTAAAATAGCTTTGAACTGTTCCCTGGTGAAATGAAATGGGTGTATTTAGGTTCGCTGCAGGACAAAAGGGGGGGAGATACAAGAGACTGGCATACACACAAACCCTGTTTTTCTCGATCTTACACACACACACACACACACACACACACACAATTTTACACTGTCAAGCACATGTAAACACACTCACATACACAAAGGGCCCACGTTTCTGCTTTGCTGCCTGATGAGATTATTAAGGCCGCAGTCTGCAAAAAAAAAAAAAAAAAAAAAAATTAAATCACATGTTTTGTTTTCATTGCAGCTGAAAGTAATTGTGCTGAAAAAACAAAGCAACAACAACAACAACAAAAGATAAATGTGTGGCGATGTTTTTCATCTCTAACCCACTCTACAATAGTACTAAAGGATGATATTTGCTGCTCCACCCAAACAATAACTATGTGGAAAATCTTGCAAAAATGATAAAGAGCAGTTGCAGTGCGGGGCTCAAAGTCTATGTATAAAATACAGAGGGGTGAAACTGTTGAGAAAGGCCACTGTGGCACCGAGACACAGGCACAGGATCAGTCAACACATTCACATTCACACTCAGTGACAGCTAGAAAATCCTCAAATGGAGAGAACACAACATGGTTTGGCCTGAAGGGAGCCAATTTAAAACCATAGACTTTGACCAGGCAGCAGAAGGAATACTAGAACAAAAGGCTGGCTGGCTAGACCAGCGCTTTGAGGCAGTTCAGAGGTTTAGAAAAGGAAAAGAAAGGAAAAGGGCAAAATTTAGATGTGGGGGAGTGGATCCCAGAACCCAGTGTCATTCTTGCATTGAATTTGCTGTAAATCTAATAAGAACTAATATTAGATATTACTGTAGGCCATCAAACATCCTCCTGTAAACCAACAGCGATTGTCATCATCAGTCCCAGATGTATCCATCTATGCAGAAAAATGCACCATAGGTGAGGGAAACTCAAATAAATTTAAAATGTGTAAGCAGCGACCATTTTCACAATTTAAGTTTTCATATTAGTCCTGGCAGTTAAGGCAGAAAAAAAGATGAACCAGTATCAGCTTGCAGTACATTCCCAATAGGAGGCAGAAGCACAAGACACTCAAACTGGACAAAGCCAGCCAAGGCTCTGTGAAATTATTGGCAGTGTTTAGGCTGCCTTCTGTGCTACTGGCTCTGAACACGTTTTTAATCAACTTGAGTATAATTTTGCGCATGCATGTGCCTCCTCATTTGAGATACTTGCACCAGGCTACGCTTTAAAAAAAAGTTACCAAAGATCAAGATAATTTAAAATGGCAAAAATCCCTTGAGTTTCCACTGATGATGGATTCAATCCAACACCGATGTCCAATGTACTAGTTCAGTCACTCACTGCATTTAGTGTGCCATGTTCGAGGGTGAAAAAGTGTAAAAGAAAAAGAGAGGCACACCGAATATGAAAGACTAGAAAATTATTTATGACCAAGAGACAGAACACATTGACCTTTTTTTTTTTTTAACCTTCCCTTATCCAGGTAAGGGTTTTACTGAGCATGTATGCTCTTTCAAACATCCACCTACTTAATATTTATAAACCTCCACAGATTCACACCTGGGAGCTGCCCAGTACAATCAGTCCCTTCTACTACTAGGCCACTGTGCTGCTCCACTGCTGCTGCTGGGACTGGGAAGTGTGTGTAACTCAAGGGCAATTCATCGGCAGCTGTTTGATGGAGGACAGAGCCTTCCTGATTCCCTAAATCATTATTTCCTCACAGTTCTGACTATTTGAACCAATGACCTTCTCACCCACTTCTGCAACTTCAGTGTATGGAAGTGTGTATGAAAGAGAAGGCCAAGAGGAGAGTGTTAGAAAATGAAAGACATGAATGGAGACTGTCAGAGCTATACAAAAAAGGAGTGTTTATTAGGGCTGATGTGATTAGGGCTGATAGTTGCCATGGTAATCAACACCAAAATCAGTGACTGAATGCTATGTTGTTTCCTTTTTTATCATTTGGAAGGGGCTTGTTTAAAAAAATATTACCCCAACAAAAATACACCAGGAATATTATCAAGCAGTTTATGCATCATTCAAGCTCTTCTCAGAACACGTCTCACTGCGGGCTGAAACATCCTCCCAGGCTTACTGTTAGCAATGACTAAAAGGTCTAACCAAGCGTCTTAAAAAATTTAAAATTTTTGAATATGACCCTAAAAACCTGGGTGCCAGATATGCCATGGCAAACTATGCACAACAACAATTCAATTTTGGTGAATCACAAACAGTGTGTGTTGTGTGTGTGTGTGCACTATAATGATACACATCTAACACTGCCATAGTGTAATAACAAGAGCATGTTTGGACTCCTAAACACCCACCCACCCTCGTCCCTCCATAAGGGTGCTGACACTCTGAAAATTCAATGATATTTCGAATCAGAGCTTTGTGGCCCAAAAACGGCATTCAGGACGGCTCTAACGAGTGTGTTTGTGTGTGTGTGCGTGTGTGTGTATGAGAGATAGTGAGATCCAGAGAGTGTTATAGCTGGGCAGTGTCTTCTGGATGGCTTTCTGTGTGTCAAAGAACATTCTGTATGGTTGTGATCACAGGGTTCGGGCAAGATGAACCACTAACAGGAAGCTGGCAAAGCTAGAGCCTCTGCTGGTCACCTCACTGGGGTTCCCCTACTCTTCAAAGGACCATACGCACACACACACACACACACACACACACACACACTCACACACACACACACACTCACACATGCGCGTGCACGCACATGCTCTTCACTAGGTGGAATAAAGCCATGGTTGTTTCCTGCCTGTCTTATTATAGCTGTTGGACTGAGTACACATTTGGCCTTGTTTTCTCTAACCTCTCTGCTTTATGCCTCTTCTCTCTTCTCCATTTGTCTCTTTCCTTCTCTCTCTCACTATTTACCCTCAGTGGCTAAAAAACCATGAATCCATGCCGTTCCTCCATTAAACCACTTTCACACTGGACAAGTAACATGGGAAGTATGTGGGCCAACTATTGGTGTGAAAGGGTTGACCCGACAGTAGTTGGAGAGGTCTAGTTTTATGAGTTACCAGTTAGTTAATGCTGCTAAGTACTTCATCCATTGATCAAATTCTCCATTTTCCATATCTGCTTATTCATATTCAAGGGTCAAGCAGTGTGGAAGGTTGGCGGTTGGAGCATATCCCAGCATGCATAGGGCAGAAGGCAGGAACACACCCTGGACCGGTCTCCAGTCCATCAGATGCCAAACACATAGACATTGTAACTGCTCATGATAGAAATATGGTTTTCTTAACTATATTTGCCATATCTGGGCCTTCACTGAGGTCAGGCTGAGGGAACATGAGCAAATGCAAAATGCTTAAAAAAAAAAACACTTGAAGAAAAATGCAATCTCAGTCTTTTACTTTACAGCCAAAGAGGTTTGTAGTTACAACATTTCAAAACGACCAAAAAGTAATTAACTAGTAAAAACATGGTTTAAATTTGAATCTACTGTACTTTAGTTTAGTTACAAATAAGCTACAGTAAACTGCATTTACTACTAGTTACTACTGGTGTGATTTTATGTTGGGAACATACTTCCCAATGTGTGATTCTTGATGTGGATTTCCTCCTACATGGGGTGCTCTGGCCTATCATAAAAAAGCTGGAATGTTTCATCACCCTGAGGGAAATGCTCTTTAAATAAAACTCTCACTACTGTTAGGACTATTGTAAATTTCTCTTCTCTTCTGTGCTGTTCTGTTCTGTTCTCTTCTCAGTCTGAGGAAAGCCATCTGTTACTTCACACTCTTGTATCACACATTGTGCATGATGGGGAAAAAAAACAAGGTTTTAAAAGTCAAAAAGTTGAATCTGTCCTCCTCTCGGCTCGTCTCCACAGAAAGCACCGCCACTATGAGGAGGTTGAGAGAGCAGATGGCTGAAGACCTGCAGTGCAGATGGGTGGAGATGAACTCTGTTTATATGTGGGAGGCCAGTGTGCCTTACAGAGGGAGAAACAGAGATTAAGCGAAGGACTCACAGGAGAAGACAAGAGGAAAAAACTTGGAGAAAGCAAAGATTTAAAAAAAAAAAAAGACAAATTCAAAGAGGGAGATTTCAGCAAATGATCCAAAGTGGGGAGAGAGAGAGTTAGTAAACAGTGTGCACCAGTATGGAAAACTACAATTTAACACATCTCCTTTATTTGTCTGTAATCACCACAACACTAAATGTGAGTGTCACCAGTACACATGTTGACATGACTCCATATGGTAGCATGCAGAGTTTCTCACACCAAGATGATCAGAAAAAGTCTTCTTTCATCTCACCACATTACCCATGTTTATTATCTAGCACCTTGGTCCATTATTTTCTCACAATTAATTCATCTTCTACCCCATACTTTATTTGCCTTATATATTTGCTGGGATAAGCTGTGACCACTTGCTGCAATATTATGAAATAGTAAAGCAAAAATAGTAGAGAAAAATGTTCATGCAGGTCTGTGCAGGTGAGATAAAATGAGAAGAGGTTTTTGAAACATCATCATGGCTAACACTGCAAACACATCTAGTATGCTTGTGTAATAAAAGGTTTAAATGAGTAGACTTGTGTTATGGCTTATGCCAGCGAGTTATCATTATTTTTCTGGCATGCCTTTTCTCTCCTAATTGCCACTGTGCACTATCACTTTGTTCTTTGTTATTGTCTCACTAGCCACTTCATTCCTCTTTGCTTTGCTCCTTCTTTTGTTACACAGCCCACAGTATAATAGCTAGAACAAACAGTGAACACAGTATAAATAACAGGCCTTATTTATGACACTGGCTGCTAGTGTGTTCCCCTAGCTGAACCTAAGGGTTACCACAAAGGCCACCAAAACCACATTTTAAACTCCCTGTGAAAGTGACAAATAAATCCCCATTGCCCATATTATGAATTCATCCACATCATGGTTGTGTTAAAAAAAAAGAGAGAGAGAGAACAAACAAACAAACAAATAAAAACCTCAAAGTAACTAGCCTTGTTCACATACCCAAAAGTAACATGCAGAGCCCACTCAAGGCTGAACGTTTTCCTTTCGCCTCCTGATAATGTCTGTGTTGGGATCAGTAACCACAGATAGGTGTCCTTGTACTGATTGAGGTTCCACAGTCTCAGCTCTCCTCACAGGAAAACTATGTTCCCATGAATCACATATCCCAAGAAAACCAGTGCGGTAAAATGGGCACAATTCAATGTGTTTTTGGGCTGTGATAATTATGACCTAAAAGTCCTATCAGAAGCACATTACATGGCGATATGCAGAGCATCTCATGTTCGCAGAGCTACTGAGCTACTGAGTTCCATCTCACCTCAAAAAACTTCTAACACTTCTTACACAGGACAAGAGTTTGCGCATTACAAGAGGCTACAACACGGACTGCATAGTGTTGCGCGGGCCAGACTTCAAACTGGAGATAACAAGACATTCAAGAGCTGCAGGTCTGGCTTTGTGGGGCTAAAGCCCGAAACACTGAGCCAACTGGACCATCGGCAGAGGCATTTGTGTGTTAGCAACAACGATGACAACAGTAATAATAGACGAACATCACAGAAATGGAATGAGTAGAAAGAGTATTTCATAGGGGATTCTACAGTTGCTCTGAAAATCATTGGCAAAGCAAAATTATGATTTTAATTGCAATGAGGGGAAGTCAGACAGATTTCAAGTCATCATCAGTGGGCAAATTTGTCTGACTTCCCTTCCTCTCTTTCTCTCTCTCTCTCTCTCACTCTCTCACTATCTCTCTCTCACACACACATACACACACACACGCACACACATGCACACACTCACTCATTAACTCACTCACTCAATTAATCTGTCAATCATCCACCACTGGACTCCTTTGACGATGAGCTAGAAAAAAATTACATAAATGAAAAAAAAAAAAAAAAATCTTTTGTTCATTCAACGTCCCCCCCAAAAACCTGACAGTGCTTCTTAACACAGCTGAAATAACTGGCAGATGACATTACAGCTCCCGTGTCATTTCTATTCTTTTCCAACTCTTATCCCTTCCTCTTGACCTTTTCCAAGAACCTGCAGTCAAGGAAAAACACAGGATAAGGAGACAAAGAGAAAGGGAGGGATATAAACATATGACTGGATGTGTGTGTGTGTAAGAGAGAGAGAGAGAGACAGACAGCAAGAGAAAGAGAGAGAGAGGGTGACTGAGTCTGCTTGCGTATGTGTTTGTGTGTGTGAAAGAAGGGCAGTGCTTTATGAAGCAGGGTGCTGGCCACACATGCCACATCAGGAGGCATGATTATCCACCAGGATTACACTTTAATCAATCTAAAGCACTAGTCCCTGTCTGCTGCTGTGCTAATCCCGTCGAAGGAGGGCTCTTTCTGCCTGTCAGCTTATTCTCTCCCCATTCACCGTCATGTTAAACGCCTCATAAGGCTGTAAGTCAAAAGTCAAGCGGGCCTCGGCGTGGGAACATCTGCCACTGCACAACAGCACTACAATCAATTCAATCAATTTCAAGATGCTGCCAGTAGGGTTATCTCATTAATACCACAAATAAATAGCAGCAATGCAATCTAATATGACCAGTGTGGTAAGAAAAGGAACCAGGTTTTTTGCCATGACAGATGTTTGCCCTACTTGTTGGATGTGAACGTTCAATTCATAACATGCATTTTCAACCATAACTGAGGAAAGAGTTTGTTTTAGTGCTAAACAATATGGTAAAAAAATTAAACTGCAGTTATTTTGACAGGTATTGCAATTGTGATATGATTCATGGTTTTAGCGGGAATGATCGTATTTTTGTTTCATTTTCACTGAGAAAACTATTAAACTGATGATTATTTGATTTTTGTTGGGATCTGTGCCAAACAAACATGTCTTTTCACATCAGGAGCGCACAACCTTTAGCCCAGGTTGACTCTGTAGCACTAGCCTACATTTATAATGAACTTATAAGGGTGTTATTGTGTCACATGTTTTGCCTTCATCAAAGATAGAAAAAAAAGCAGCAATTTGAATATAGTGCTTGGCCATATTACGAATTTGGTGATTTATTGTTCAGCTCTAGTTTGTGTGATTGCCATAGTCTGTATGTGTCTCACTGGTGCTTAACGTTCATATATTTCAAAAATAAATATATTTCACACAGATATATTTAACACGTTGTCATAGTTTCGTGGTAAAGGAATTTCAAGGCTCTCTTAACTTTATGACCGTATGGGCTCAGGTACTGGCAAATGACTAATCTTTTTACATTTATAAATCCTTTGCATTTAGACGATGCTAAAGCCTGTTCATGGAAATCTAGCTTTCATCAGGCACTGGAATGCATGGGTTGCATACATACGGTCTGTGTCTATGCCAGAGAGACATACAGGAAGACATGAATTCAGGTTAACGCATACACACACACACCAAAACGTGAGCACTATGTGTGCCTACAGTACTGTGTGTGTGCATGATGAAAACTGATCTCTAGCCTCTTTTTTTCCTCTCCCTGTCTACTTTTCACCTAGAGTCTCTACTCTGTTGCCTCTGACCGGGATGCTGCCACTGCCTTTTACTGCATGTGAGATGAATGGATGGATGGGAGAGAGAGAGAGAGGCAAAGAGAGTGAGGGAGAGAGAAATTTGAAAGGAAGAGCGAAGTCACTGAGGGACAGAGTTAAAAAGAGATACATGTAGTGCACGAGCATTCAAGATAAAAATAACCTTAAGAGCAAGGAAGAGCTAGAAAAACTGTTTTTTTGCAACCGTCTCTCAACCCATTTAGTAGGGAGAGACGCTGTGTGAGTGTGTGTGTGTGTATGTATTTGTGTGTGTGCATTGCGTGATGCAAAGAGAGGGAGGAAGAGAGAGAGAGGCATATTTTTAATGTTTGTAAAAAAAAAAAAAAAGGGGGTTGAGCATGCACACACACACACTCACACACACACACACACACACACACACACACACACACACACACACACACACCTTTTACAGAGGATTAAAAGTAGGCAACTTGAGACCATAAATCTACTTGCTGATAGAGGAGGCAGAGATGCAGCGTGTCTAGATAGCCTACATCTTTTCGCAGTAAACAAACAGATGGCCACCTACGATGCTAAGCCAGATAAGTGCACAAAACAACACAGTGCTCGAATGCAAGGCAACAAAATACAGGCAATGTCTTGAGAATTCAGACCTCATGTCCTGTGCAGGTATAATTCCTATTCACATAACCACACACTGCAGCATAATGCCAAACTGACATGCTGAACTCTAACTATCAGCCTGACCCTGATGACAAATTGGGTTTGTCACTCAGGCTAGTTATTTCTCTCCATATAAGTTATTAAACCACAGCTGGCACAGTCCTAACTGAAACCGTTTGGGACAAAATCTGGGATCCTGGGCTGTGGCCAAACTGTTGGCTCTCGTAGAGAGATGAAGCAGCTTAGTCAGCTGCGCACAATGCAAAGCAGCGGCATCGCCACACACAAAACAAAGCGTCAATGGATCACTAGTTTTGAGTGTGTGTGTGTGTGTGTGTGTGTGTGTGTGTGTACCCTGAGGCAGGCTGGCAAAGTGTGTGTCAGCTTAAGCAATGCACAGGGGAAGGACATGGCATGGCCAAAAGCAAGTTGTGTTTAAGCCTTATGGTGTTATTATAGAATTACATTTTTGTTTAGAGTTTTTTGCACAATGCTGCACCACGGTGTTGGTGTAATGTTTTCACAGTGTTGTGTAGAGACCTGGCACATGACGGTGTTCAGCCTCCTCAGTAAAGGCACAAATGCTTGTAATTCTTATTGTATTCAGTGTATCTTCCTTGTACTACTATTCGCTGGAGCTGGAGATGCCCTTTCAGGTTGTATCCTTTTTTTTTTAGTCCGTCATTATACGTCTTTTTTTCTAAAGCTTTATAAATTTACTTTGTGGACTCTGTTTGAACATCAGAAAACTGAGCCAAGGTTAAACAACAGATGGTAGGCAGAGTTTAATACCAATAAAATTAAACATTTAAACATTTAAACTTAGTTTTGGATTGCTTTTTCATCAAGTTAAGCTCTACACTGCACCAGTACACTGGTGGTAGACATTAATTATATTTATTTTTGTCTTCAAGCAAATTGTAGGCAAAAAATGCAAAGAGTTGGATGTGGGGTGAATGCGTATGTGTAAAGTGGTATAGGTATAGTATGTATTGTGCATCATACAAAACACCTTTTGTAAACATGTTAGATTCTGTTGGCCTTCCATGTGTGTCAGTCGGTACAGTGAAACTCTGTACGCCATCAGTATATGTCTGCATCAATGCCACGGAGACAGAATATTTACTGTACTTGATGCGTGAAGTGATTTTGATGAGGACTGATTGCTGAGCAAGGAAAATTATCTGAATGCGAATTCTGTTTCTTCTCATTGCAAATGTGCTGTAAAACCAGAGATCCTCGTGGTGGGGAGGCAGAGGAAACTGATTTATACTGTGGCTTGGTCTGAGCTCAGAAGAGAGTTTCATCAAAACACTCATGTCAGCGAGGAAATCCGAACGCAGCGCAATCAAATCTGGATGTACTCCAAACAATCAATATACTGGGGCTATCCAAACTCTCATTTAAAATGCCAAATATATCAGGAATCCAGATGCTCCCTTGCTCCCCCTCCTCATTCCTATTCCATTAATGAATCCATCCATCCTTGCCTCCTCTCATATCTTTCCTCCTACTAGCTTTTTTCCTCTCTTTTCCCTCCTCAATCTCTCCGTCCCACCCTCCACCTCTCTGCTGCATCTGATTTGCCGGCTGCAGAAAGAGATGCCTCAGTGTTTCAGGAACCCGCTGCTGACTGATAGAAATATCTGATGGGGAGGCAGACATACAGGCAGAAAGACAGATAGCAGGGAAAACAGGGGTCTGGTATGCTCTACTGGCATTTGCTCCCTTCTCTCTCTCTCTCTCTCTCTCTCTCTCTCTCTCTCTCTTTCTCTCTGTCACATGCAGCCACTCTATCTCTCTCGACCATCCCTGCCTATACCTGACACAGGAGAAATGAGTTGAAAGAGGGTTGTGAAAGGCAAGGATTGTCTGTTTCTTGATTTCTGTCTTTTCTTTTTTCGTTTGTTCCCCCTCTTCCCTGCATCCCTGTTTCCATAAACTCTCTCTTGCTCTCTATCCATCTCCATATCTCCCTCCTACCTTGAAATCCCTCGTTCCCTCCTCTCCTCTACCCATTTCTCAATGAGATCTTGCATACAATATCTCTCTCTCTTTCTCTCTGCCATTAATCTCTTTGTCTCTCCATCCCTGAGATATAGCATGCCTACATTCAGCACGGGATCATCTATCTCGTTCTCCTTTCTCCTCTCCCTCTGTTCTTTCCATTCCTGAGATACGGCATCATGCAGTAAACTCTGCGTAGGATCCTATCTGTCTAACAAAATGCTTTCTAGAAGGATGAAAGGCATGCGGTGCGGAATGGAAATAAGGGGCTATCTGTTATCTGATTGGCTGACACGAGAGCTGTCTGTGGATTTTAGTTACCGGGGAGAATGGGAGATAACAGCACTGTGTCAGCAAGTTCTGGACCCGCGGCGGCCTGCATACAGTGGTAGATAGGAGGGCCGGTCATGTCCAAGTGTGTACATGCTTTGTTACCATTTACTCCACTCACTGCACCACTGTCAAACAAAGTTAATATTCTGTACTAAAACTGGAAATGGAAAGAGCTCTCACTCTGACAGTATTTCCAGGTTCTACAAACATTACCGTGTAGTAAGGCAAGGAAACAGCTGCCCTAAATAGTTCCAGCAAAGTAGTAAGATACGGCCTACTGGCATTATATTTACATTTATGGTGTGTACCAAATCAACTGCGATCTTAAAGAGAAGATATAGGGCAAGTCTCATATTAATGTTACTTATAATCTACTTATGTAATTTGTTCCTTTTTTTATTATCTTTTGTTTTGTTTATGTTCATAATTTGCCTCTTCCAGAGATAATTGACATGATAATTATCTGTTTACCTCTAAAGCTTGGTTACTTAGTTAAGAAATTGAGAAAATGTCATCAGCAATGGATTTAAAATGAGCACAGTTCAAACAGTTGTGTGATTGATGAGGCCCGTTGTCTTGTTTTTTTTTTTTTTTGCTTTATAGGAAGGCTGGAAGGGGCTACAGGGTAGGAGAAATGCAGGAAAGAGCCGGTGAGGGTCTGTGTGCTTATAACCAAGAATGCATCATCACATAAAAAGGGACATGAAAGGGAAATATGGACAATAGTATGAAAATAGCTTTCCAGAATATGCAGCATGAGCTAGTTATGTCATATTCTTCTGAAGAAATGCTAAAAAAAGGAAGTGTGCAGCCTCTTCTTCAGCTGCAGCAATTCCAAATTGCACAAGGTTTACTGCTGCATTATGTCTCAATGCGCCAAATATACAGTTAAATAACCACTCAGTGTAATTGGTCTTCAAGATATGGAGCTTTGCCACAGTCTTATTCACTGTGATCTGAATCTTTAAAGCTCCAACATAATTTACTTTTCATGAATTTGTTTCCACACCATCAAAGGGTGGTGTGAAATACTTTAAAATGAAGGTAGTTATGCTACTTGGACATTTCTTGAATTGAAATGAATTAATTTTACATTCAGAATGGCCACAATGCCGGGCCCTGAATGACAGTCAACTACAGGCTTCCCCAGTGATACAATCCTGCTGAGTGGAGTCATTCAATTTGGGTGTGTCAGTTCAAGTGCTGCAATCCTGCCTGATTGAGGGATTTAAACAGTTGTTCTGGCAGGGGGTGCCAATCAAGACCAAACCCACTTGAGATGCATGGAGCTAATCTGACGCTGCCTGTGAAAGCGGATTAGATTCTGAAAACACAACAAATGCAATCCAACAATCATTTCTGACAGTGTATTGGTCACGCCTTGGTCACCATACCAACATAAATTTGGCAAAACTCAAACAGATTTTTAAGGATGCAGATGCATTTTAATGCTCCTGTAACTCAGTGTTCACTTCCTGGAAATTAATTTGTTTGTTAAACGAGTACTGTGTTATTTTATCTGGTATAGAAAGCAGCAACAAGCTTGTATGTAAACTCTTAACAAAGCCACTTGCTCCCTCCAATAGGTCACGTCAGTACAGGGGCCATCCTAGGACAAACTTCATTGAGCTGTGTGCCTGCAGGCTAACACTGCTAAGTTAAACCAACCATGGCGTGTTTTGTTATGTTTCTTATCACGTTCTCTTTCGGAGTCAACATGTGGCTTCTTCCGCTTAGTGCCACCACTTTCCTCGATTGTTACATTCAATCACTTCATGGATTCCGCCATTCTAAATTTTCAGGATTGTTTTTGAATGTGTGTGTGTGTGTGTGTGTGTGTGTCTGTTTGTGTCAGTCCCACGCAGGTTTTGAAAAGTGCCACATGACTGGTCCACATGAGTCGGTATTGATTTACATCATTACATCTCAAAAGGTCTCCACAAAACACACACTGGTTTCAGGATTGTTAAAAGTTTCTGAAATCACATAGTGCAGATTTAAGCAATAGGCTACTACCTAAAACTCTCTTTAGTGGGTGAAATAGCATTTTCTGGCCAGCAGTGTCAGCTTATTGACCATTCAGACAGGATGGATTGGGATCGAATGGGAACTTGCTGAATTCAGTGACAAAGCTCTTTCTAGGTAGATGGTGCTCACTGCAACTCTGTTTGTATGAAAGAATAGAAAGCATTATAATAAAATGCTCTACTGAAATGTCCAACAAAACCCTGTTGGGGGAAAAGGCTATTTTAGCAGCTCCAGAGGCAACATGAAGCCGTGAGAAAGTGAAACACACACACACACACACACACACACACACAGACAGACCTCTGCGAACACATCACCTGGTTGCTCACATGGAACATGGTGTGTGTGTGGTTCTAGGGAGCAGAGCAAAGGCCAGAGAAAACCTTGTTTAAGCTATACAGCACCTGTAGTTGAGAGACGATGTAGTGTGTGTGTATGCATACATGTGCATGTATACCAACATACCTGTGCAGAATTTATTCCTCTCTATCTGGCATGTCTTTAGTCTCTCTCTCTGTCTCTCTCTCTCTCACATCCACACACAAAAACTGACATAGAGCAGCAGGGTATTCATCTGTTGATCCGCATTCCTGAGCTTCATGCAAACCATTACTGCTGTCTGTCTCACCCCAGCTAGTTTGAAAGATGGGAACAACATCAAATAGCTCAGCCCTGCTATGTGCACATCGCGCACACACACACACACACACACTCACACTCACACAAACACTCACACAAACACGAATGCTCTCTTTTTCAAACAAAATCGTCCCCGTATTCTTTGTCTTCTTTCTTTTCCCCTCATATACTCCCTGTTTTCCCCCCTTTTTATCTTCGCCTCATCTCTGCCTTCCTCTCGCTCCTCTTCTTTTCCTACACATAATCTCTCATCAGATTCTCAGCGGGGGCTCCAATGTGTGGGCTTGAACCCACGGAAAAGCAATTACCACCGTAAGAAACAGCACAGGTGTGTATGTGAAAGAGAGAGAAAGAGAGAGATCAGTAGGGAGACAGATAATAAAGGAGTTTGTGTGTTGAGAGAGGATTTTGAAGGGAGGGAACGCTTTAAAGCCATTTCTCTCCCTTTTTTTCTTGCAGATGGGAGCCATAAAACTTTTGTTAGAAAAGATGAGCAGTCAGATAGAAAAAGCATGTGTTGCTGGGGTTGTCCTGAAAAGGCAATTGGGCAGCATAGGACGTGCATGTTTTTAAACTGGAGACATAAGGACAGATGCAAACACCATCACCGACTCTCTGCTAAGTACATAAGTGCACACAGACTCAAAGAGAAACACACCAGGGCAAAATAACACTCTAATAAATTTGAGTACATGTTGATATTCTTTAATGGCACATCTCACTTGCCCACACACATACACACGCGCACACACAAACAAAATTATATCCAAAAATCTGCAGTGCCAGCAGCTCACACAAGAACTAATGACCTTTAAATACATAAAGTCAGAGCCTGAATACATTTTGAGAGGAAGACAGATAAATTATTTATATTCCTGGGTCTGCATACAATTGACTGACCCAATGCAACAGAGGTGAGGTAGCTCAAAGTGGATGGGAGAGTAGGAGGTATATATATATATTAAAAAAAAGACAGAAATAGGCAGATTGAGAGAGAAGGATTGATAAAGTTGTGAAAGTTTCAAAATGCCTTTTGTCAATTTTTGCATGGCATGTCAATAAATACCAGCCTGCATTTATGGCATCAGTTGATCTGTTTTGGACATCCTCCTTTTTTCCCCCACAGTGTTTGCTCTGGCTGATTTCATTTTCTCTGTTATTGAGTGTTACTGGAGGCAGTGTGTCGGGATCAGTTTAGTCCAGATTTTGCTCGGTAGTTTGTAGGGATCCACCCCAACAAGATGTTTTTCTCTGGATTGCTCTGTGGCTTCCTGGATGAGCTTTTCTGTGCATAAGCATTTTCTTTGCATGTTCTATACACATTAGTGGCAAGAACAGCTAATAAATCTGTTACATAGTGCAGCAACGCGAGTGTGTACAGAATACAGGCTGAATGTAAACGAAAACTACTACCCTCAGATAAAGGCAGCAAAATCCCACAAAATCACTTCAACCCAAATTTAAAACAACACTGTAAAATTAATTTATGGTAAAAAGCTTAACCTTCAAAAATAAAAAAGGAAAGCATGTAAGCTATAAAATGCATCCTTGCCAACTTCAGAAGACCCAGGGGGGCCAATTTATAAGCTGAAACTGACCAGGTTGGGTGCCACCAGTAGCTCTCCAGTGGTGAAAAACGTGTCTTTTATTATGTATCTATCAAATTTGTTTCTTGGCTGTTTCTGCTGTTGTGTTTTTCCCACTCCACATCTTTGAACAGGTGTCTCAGGTGCTTTGGGAATGCCTGTGTCACTAACAAAGTCTCTAAAGTGTCTCTGACTCTACAGCAACTGATCAGAGGCTGAGGGAGATATTGGGAAAATCTAAATGGCGATTAGAAAGCTACACAGTAGAGCTTTAAGACATTTAGCTTTGCCTCGGGAGCAAGTCTAAAGAAAACACAGCAGCGCTCTTATTATGTGGGAACCAACTGAAAACAAGCCTGTGATTCATTTTGGGTACCAAGCCAGAATTTGAAAACCACTGACTTGGATGTTATGTCAGAGAGTCAGGTCTGCACTCAGACTGTCATCTATTGTCCAGCAGCCACAGTGACAAACACAACACTCAACACTCCCACATACTTGTGGTTTACCCACAGTCTTTCCCTGTCATTCATGCTGTCAGCAAAAGCAATGGGATGCAATGTAAGCAGTTAGCCAAAGGCAGTGTGTGCATATGGGTGTGTAACCACATTCAAGATTTTTTTTTATACATACACAAGCACCTTAGATGCTCTTATGTAAACTCAGATGGCCAAAAGTTATTTCTAGTTTGTTACACACCACACGCTACTTCACAAACACTTGCAAAAATCAACATACTTGTGCACACACACACACACACACACATGCTCAACAAGTCGTAAGTGTTACTTTTTGTAGGGAGTGGTCACTTCCAACAAGACCCATACAGGAAGTTCCTGCCTCCTGCAGCCAGCCAATCAGAGAGGAGTGCTTAACGGCGAAGGTTCCATTAAGGAAGTCCCATGCTCCCTCTGGCACTCTCCGCTCCTCTCACGACAGGCTCTGTTTTTTCCTGCCTGTTACTGCCAAGAACCCATTACAGGGTAGTATTGGGGATACAATATGGGGAAACACTGTTGGGATGGACTCAGCCATTGTTCCTTGAGTGTGCTCCCTGAGAAACGTCCGGTTGTGCTTCTTTATTCTGCCTGAGCTGCAGTGCAGGACCTCGCTTATAAATTTTTACCTGTTAAAGTAGCTGCATAACTTTACCTTAACCTTGCTGGAGACATCATCTCTCCCTTTAACCGTAAATGCAGATGAAAGACACCTCTTGTCCTTCATTTTCACAAGAGATTGAGACAATTTTGATTGCCGGCTGATGAACAAAGACCAAGGGAAAGTCTGACAGCCTCTATTGTTCTTTTGTCCTCATCAGTCCCTCTCAGCAATGCACTGTAGCCCACCTCAGTGACCCCTGTCCGGCTAAACTCACCCGCTCACACACCCACTAGGAAACTCTCCACAAAAAACACACATGAGAAGCTCCAATTGTTGGGTTCAGCAACAATGCAGCTCTGTCTGGAAAATAAACGACCATTTTTAAAAGACTGTTTCAGTTTCCAAATGAAGAAGACTGTGACATCTCTGAATAATTTGGTAGAAATTCCAAGATAATTAGATATCTTACTGGATATCCAATTATGGGATATACATAAATTTCAGAATTACAGTTACAGAATCCATTTTCTAAAGAATTGCTTGCATGCTAATGATGTTTTGGCAGGAGAAGCAATTATTTGAAAATCAGGGTACACAAAAAAAAAAAAAATGTCTGAAACCCTATATCCATAATTCAGCTGTAAATCTTGGTAGCGTTCAACAGAAGTGTACACCCCTTTGTAAAAATTCAAAGAAGGGTTGGTGAAACCTATCGCAGCAGGACACACCTTCTTTGTTCTGACAAAGAAGTGGCACTAGCACATGTGAACAAAGACGTGTCATGAAAAATAAATCTGTTTTGGTCTTCCAATAGGTTACTGTCACAACAAGGAAGAGGATGTTTTCTCTGTCATTTCCTCTCTTGCTAACAAGAAAATAGGAGAAATGCCATTTTGATTTGACAGGTATGGCACAACAAAGAGCCAGGCATGTCTCCTGTGATAAAAGGCTTTTCCAAAATGTGTATAAAAATATGAGGTTTGACTTATTGACTTCACAAACACAGCACATGGTGACTTTGATAACAATGCAGTTTGACTGCAGTGGTGACCAGAGGCTGGACGCTGGAAAAGTAGGTTGTGGGAAGATTAAAATTGATCCCAAAAATGGTTGTGGGCAAACTGGAATCATTAATTAACAGCAACAGTATTTTTATGCTTTTTCTGGCAACTGATTTGAAAAATGAAAACGGATAGTGTCACTGTGGAGGATCAGTTTAGTTGTCTGAATTTAGGGGAATGAGATTTTATGAGATTACTCCAGCAGTAGCCAGCAACATATTTGGCATCCATCATTCAACAATCAATGATTCATATGAAAGATGCTTTGAAGTGAATGGCTCAAATTCATTCACTGACAGAACTGAACTGATTCCTCAAATTGGTTCAGAGTCTGTGTTTGGACTGTGCTGTAAACAGTTAACTCATTCAGCATGCTCCAAACACAAAACAACCATTCTGGACCAAGACCAACGTTATATGCTTATTAAAAATGTGCTTTATCAACAGGCTGAAACAAATTCCCAGATAGGCCAAAGTGTTATAGAATTGTCATTTTACAGACCACCACTATATCTGGGATAGAGTTAAGCAGGATAGTTTGGAATATGTGACATGGCTTACTGAAAATTAGTGATATGGTTGCATGGAGATAACCTTAGGCAGGAGGACCTGGACAACAGTAGCAGCAAACTGGGTGAAATAAAAAATATAAATAAATTAATTAACAGCAAGAATAAGAATAAGAATAAAAATAATATATAAACCAACTCCTCAACACTATCATCAAACAAACATACAAACAAAACAAACACAACAAACGGAAAATTTCAGGCTCCAACGCACTGGACTTGGACCTATTTTGTTTGCTGATGAACAATATTACTACACAGTGGAGCCTACAGGCTATTACATGGAAAAAGGCTTTCATAAAGCATTCCTCAGCAAACAAATCAACATAGGGAGTGATCTAAGAGAACTATAAAGCTGCACAAATATACAACATATGGTGTATTCTGTTGTGGACGTTTTCTGTGCAAGTGGGTTGGTGCTGCTGCTGTCCTTCCAAGCTGGGAGATCTCCAACCAGAGGACTCGCTGCCTGAGGTTATGTCCATGCAACCATATCACTATTGATCAGTCACTGATACAACCTTATGTCAAAAAAAAAAAAAAAAAAAATCCTAACTACACATTTAAAGAGCCGCTGCACAATGCTGCACAGTCCCATCTTTTATTGGGAAATTCTTGTTATTTCCAGGGATTTTTTAAAAAGCTGTGCAGGCTGTGGAAAGCTGTGGTTCCTGGTGCAGATGTACTGAGGGCACAATGTACCAGAGCACGAAAAGAACGAGTCCTGATTAGATGAGGAAACACACACCTCTGGCAAGCCCGACGTTGCCTCACCCTTCTGCCGACACTGATAGGAAGGGATACACTTGTAGCTTTAGGGTGCCGACTGGCATCATGGTGCGAGAGAGAGCTGTGAAAGCATGGCACAACTGAGGAATAGTGTGTCAACAGAGAATGAGATTAGTAGTGCTATCCCTAGGCGTTCACTCAGCTGGTGTGTGTGTATCTGTGTGTGTGTGTTTGTGTTTGCTCGCTCGTATCCTTACTCCTGGCTCTTGTGTATCTGCGTGTGTTCACAGTGAGAGGTTTTTGCCTTCTTTGACTGACACAGACAGAGAGTTTAGGCGGTCCCGCTCCCTCCCACAGCGGAGCTAAGAAGTCCTAAAGCTCCTTAGCCCAGGCTCTGCTGCTTGTTAAATGAAACACTAGGAACACTGTGGAGATAAAACAATACAAAATCCAACCAAGTGTTGCAGCGTCAAACGCCCTGCATGACTCATTCACACACGTACACACACATGCTAGTGAGCAGGTGCATGTGTGCACACACACTTCCTGAGACTATTTACTTCTCAGTTTCGGCTAATACCATGTGGATTGTTTTGGTTTGGTGAAAACTGAGCTCCTCCATCTATTCCAGAAATCGAACCTAATTGGACACACCTGCACGCACATGCTGACACTATATAGGCCTACAAGGGAATTAAAGGAACAGTTCATGCAAGAAAGAACAAAAGAAAGATTTCTCACTTATTAATAGTGCCATCTATCCATTCAGAGAGTTCTGTGAGATTTGGTGAGGTTTCCAGTCTGCTATAGTCTTCTCTATCTCCATGCACCCCAATACATTGAGCCTGGATGGGTTTTTTATTTGTTCAGCTCAAACTGTCAAAAATGTACATGTGAAAATCAGCAGCAGTTACATAATGACACAAATACCCGACTTATTCCACAATGGGGACTATTTCCTGCCAAAGGACACCAGCAAACTATATGTATCCACCTCCAATCAGTATTAATTACAGGCGGACAGCAACTATTTGCCAGTGTTCTTTGGCAGGAAATAGTCGACGGTGTTGCTCTTAAGATTTTCACATGTAAATCATTGACCGTTAAAGCTCAACAAACAAATACCCATCCATGGTCATTGTATTGTATTGCTTGGAGAGAGGCAACGTCCCACCAGATGGAAAACCTTGTAAAATCACACAGAAACTATCTGGATGGATGGACTGGGTACATAATTTATCGTTATTTTGGGTGAAATGCTCCTTTAACCGACAAGCCTACACGTTCAGAGAAGCCCTTACTAGGAATCAGAATATGTGAAACTCTGCAGAATATGAACCACATGGGAGTGCTGGGCAACTGGCCAATTGGGATAGAGCATACCCTGGCATTGACTGCCACTGGGTAACTCCACACACACATACTGTATACACACACTCACAGAATGCACCTTACTGCACAACTCCAGTGTTTGATGGTGAGACACTGCTTTAGCCAAGCACTCACAGACAGACAGACAGACAGATGCATCCACTGTGACACTGTGTAATAATCCTGTAGTGTGCCTTATGTTTTTGCTGTGCAAACTTTCTCAGCTGACAGTCTGTCAGTTATGTTTAGCGGCTGTACTCTAGCATCAGTATTATCGCAAACACACAACAAGGCCGGATGTCACAGATTGTGTATGCATGTTAAAGCCATATGAAAGTTTAGTCAAACATTTGCCTATATATGCTCTTGAGCTCAGTGTAAGTCTGTATGCTGCCACTCACCAGGAGCACCGCCGTTTAGTGCCTCCCCATTCATATGCATTGTGTTTGCAAAACGGCTCTCAAATAAACAGTTCTGGCTAAAATATGAAAAAGCTTACATACATGACTCAGAGAGTATCACATAAAGAAGTGGTGGCCAACTGTCTGAATGAGAAGGTACATCCAAGTTCACTGGATTTACCCTCCAGGTTTTCCTGATCACCAGATCTGGCCTGCTTTTTTATTAAATTAGGCTATATTTTGAAAATGCAGCAGGCAGTGTTAAAAAAAATAGACCACCAGTTTAGTTAGAACTTTCTTTTGGTGAGTAGTTTTGTTGATGCAATACACGTGAAGCGAGACAGAAAAGAGAAAATCTGTATCCTACAGCGGTGCTCCAGGCAAACCTCAGTATAAGAATATAGACTTATATTGAGCTCAAGAAAATATGCAGGCAAATGTTTCACTAAACCTGCATATTGTGATATTGTGTGTGTGTGCGCACGTTTGTGTGTGTATGTGTGTGTGTGTGTGTGTGTGTGTGTGTGTGTGTGTGTGTGTATGCATGCGCATGTGGGTGGGTGGATATGTGTATGTGAATGCATGTGCCTACAAAGCTTCAATATACTTTACATCAGATTAACGCCTTTAAACCTTTTCCATATAATAATACCTCCTGGCTGGGTCACTAATGGTCTGGTATCCATTGCAGACCCAAACACAGATTCAAAAATTCTTTTGCATTTTGTACTTAACAGAGATAATCTGGCATCAGCGTTACATTTTCTAAATAAACCATTTAAAAATATTTTAGCGCTGCAACATTAAGACAAAAACATCACAAATATCTGTCAACATAAATGTAACACTGCCATGCCTGTGAATATCCAGTTGTAGGATTCAGCAGCATCAGCCTAAATGCAAATCACTGATCATTCTTCAAACGTCAAGTCTTGTGTCCCACGTTTGTTGTGACGTGCTTTTGTTTTTGTTCTTTTGATTTTCTTCATGGCCACGAGCAACATCACAGCAACTGGAAGTGACATGCACACGCGCACACACACACTCTCTAACAGCAATGACTTCGTAAAAACACTCTCAGACAGATGGCCTTCATTCTTCCAGATTCACTGAAAGAGCCATTCAAAACAGGAACACTGTTTCTGTGTGGTCACATGAAAACCTCACAACTCCAATGCTGGTGAGTTACATATTTAAACTCTATTTGAAGTATTACAAGCTCCTCTGTGGGTTGTAGAAAATGAAAATGAAAATGGGAAACCTTTTGGATAAACACTAAAAATGCATGATGATCAAGCTAAAATCAGATTGGGTTTTTTTTTTGTTTTTTTTAAGATTCTTTTTTTTTTGGCATTTCTGCTTTATTTGACAGTCACAGTTGAGATAAACAGGAGAGGCAGGGGATGACATGCAGCAAGGGACCTGAGGTCGGATTCGAACCCTGGTTGCTGTGATCGGGACTAAGCCCTGGTACATGGTACGCGCTAAAATCAGACTGTTGTCTTTTAGTTGATTTTTCTCTAAAACCCTAACAGTTTGGAGATACAAGGTTTTCAGCATACAACTATAATTGTAATGATGCCATGATTACACATCATGGCATCATTACAATAAACGCCTCAAATAGTCACCAGCATGGGAGTTGGAATGACTCATGTCTCTGCCCTTCCAAGGAAATCGTGGACACACACACACACACACACACACACACACACAAACACACACACACATTTGGACACTGACAATGCAGGTCAGCTATATCTTTGAGGTCAATGTATGTGAATAACAATGCTTTGACCCTAGAATGGATGGAGAATGAATGTCATCAGTGAGTGCATAGAATACACACACACACACACACACACACACACACACACACAGTGCACAGCGCACAGTGCACATGCACAGCACCCATGTACACATGTCCCACGTAAAAGAACACCTTGGCTTTTTAATGTTATGTAGCTGTGGTTAGCCAGCCAACCATGGCCAATGCTCTCTGGCAGGCGAGCAGAGCAGGAACCAAGATAAACTGTGAATACATGCAAACCGTTAAAAGAGCAGAGATAGAGAGATTTTGCAGTGGAGAGAAAGAGGGAGAGTGGTGCAGCAAAGAGATATACTATGAATGCATGCAGATCGAAAAAGAGCAACCAAGCGAAAGTTGCATGCATGGGCACTCTGCATAACACACAGCACAGTCCCTCTCCTGCCTGGCTAGCCTGCTTTCTCTCTAAAACATTCCTCGCTCCCTCTCCTCTTCTCCATCCCTTCCCTGGTTAGCTTAACTTCAGTAGTATGTGTGTGCTGTAACTGTGTGTATGTATGGGCATGCCTGGAGGTGCAGCTGAAAGAAATTAGTCAGGCCAGCAAACAGCTGAAAGACGGCACATGCAGCAAAGAGCCCAGTAGAGGGGATCGAGCATGGAGAGTAAGAGCAGAGAGATGTAACAGACAAACACTGGAAGAGTCCGCATAGCGTGTGTATACAAAAGTCAAAGAGGATTTCTTGTGTGTCTGTGTTTCAGTGAGAGAGGGAGAGAGAGAGAGTGTTTACCAGTGTGTTCATACAAATATGCATGTGTGTGTGCTTATGTGCATGCCTGGTTTGCAGCGTCTGATTACCACACAGAGATAAAAGATCCCAGAGCACAAAGGCAAACCAGAAAAAACAATACAAAAAGAAATGCAGAGAAAAACAGATAGAAGGAGCATTATCTCAATACAGTCTAAGTGTTCAAATATTTATATCTATCTATCAATTGATAGACAGATAGACAGACAGATAGATAGATCAATCAAATGAGAATAATGACCAACAGGGATGCCTAAAAAGTCCAGACACAGCAGGAGAGGAGAGAAAACACAAAATGGATGAGGACACAAAAGTGAAATGAACCAGAGAAAATCAACACACAGAAAGAAAAAAAAAATGTGGGAGAGGAGAAGAGGGAAAGACTAGGAAGAAATGAACTATAAATACAAATGCAGACCTCATGTATCCTTCCCTTACCTCTGCAGCTGTGAGTTTTATCCCTTGGAGCAAACTTCAACTCCAGCAGCACACTGCTAAAGGATCCCCCTCCTTCCAGCTCTTTCTCCAGGGCTATCTTTCATGTATCTCTATCTACCGGCCAAAAGCAAACTCTGAATTCCTCCGACAGACTGGTATCTGTCTGTGCGCGTGGGTTATTTATGTGTATCCCAGACAATGATGAACAGCAATGCGTGAGCGGAGAGTTACTACACTAGTGAGCAGACAGATCGGCTGAAATAGGAGTAGAGAGAGTAGGGAGCAGACTGAGTAGGATGCAAGAGTTACTGCTTCCTAACATCAGGCTGCCTGCCTGGCTGGACACACCCACCTCCCCAGCAGCATGCATCAAATGGGAGTCGCTTAGATGCACTTAACAGTATATGGAGCAAGAGAGAGAGAGAGAGAGAGAGAGAAAGAGAGAGAGAGAGGTTCCTCTTTAGCATGAATCAAACAAGCAAAGCAAGATCTGATCTGATATATGCACATATGTATGCATACTTACGCACACACACACACACACACACACACACACACAAAGTCATAAAGCATCTCATAAAGCATCTCTCTCACACCCACACTCACTCATTCACACACACACACACACACACACATTAAACTCGACTGCACAGAGCCTGTGTGATATGTCTGCCAGCGCTTACAGTGAAAATAAATAAACCAGCTGATGCGAGAGCAAAGCAAAGCAAAGATAAACAGGGTTGGACAGCGTGTAGCCAAAACAGCCCCTAATGAGAGATGGAGTGCTCACAGTACGCTCTCTATAAGTTGAGAATATTTGTGTATGCATTCGGGCGTATGTGTGTGAGAGTGTGAGAGAGTGGCAGAAATGAGGGTTATAATGTTGCTAAACCCAGGTGGCCTGTGTAATTAGGCCAAAACAACATGGCATGCAGAGTGTGAGTGTGTGGAGGCGAGGAGCTTGGTGGTAGGTACGTGGGTAAGCAGGTAGGAGGGCAGGTTTCAGGACATGCCTCTCATTCTTGGAGTGCAGCATGGCTTGTCGCACAGCATGCCTTCATTTTCCCTCCTGTGCTCCCCTCATGGGAGACAGTGTGGGGGGTGGGGGTGGGGTCTGTCAGGGTCAGGCCTCTGAGCTGCAATACCACCCACCTCTGCTGGGCCACATGCCTACTGGGACAAAGCAAGCTCTATAGCTCAGTGCATACAAACTACTCCCTCATTCTATTCTACTTGCTTGCTGTACATTTTAAGAGGAAATGTAAAGAGAGGACAGCACTTCACTCCCCCGCCACTCTACTCCTCAAACCTGAACAAGTTGTCCAGCAACCTTGCTTGCTTAATACCCCTCTTCAGTGTCTAACAGCCTTGCTGCATCCAATGAGTCCTGTAATAGGCAGTCAAATACAAGGCCCTACAACCATTTCAGTTTATAGTATAGTCTAGGATACGGGCATCAGGCTCTGCCTTGCTCTGATATTTAAACAAGCACTCTGTGCAACAGGACAGAAAATGCTTCCCTTGATGAAATGGTGACTGCTGTTAGCAGAAGGCAATGGGGGAGGTGAAGAAAAACAGTAATCCCCCTCATAATTCATTCCCTGCTTACATATTGGATGTGATGTGAGGGAGCACAACACTTCCCCATCAGCTCTCCTTGTTAAATCTGGATGAATCAGCCGCTAGTCATTAATTCTCTTATAAAGTCAGTTTCATTAGGCCCATTATTAAACATCATAAGTAGGGGTTTAAGGTAGGACAGCCCATTAAAACAGGGGCATGTGGCTCTGTAATCTCATTTGGTAAACAACCTTACTCTACAGCAACACAGTAGGAGCTGAAAGAATACAGGCTCAAGATGGTGATGGTTTGCTGTGGCTTCGTCACCCAACATGCACTGGTAACTGGGTTTCAATTCTAGGCAGGTATCTAGTCTACAAAGGTAATACGTCCCACAGAAAGTGCAGGTACCTTCTGACTGCTCTTATCAAGTATAGTATCAGCTTCAGTGCAGTATTGCAGTGTCACTTGATTGGACCAAGCCATCCACACCACATTCTGGAAACTGAGGCACAGCTCAGGTCCATCGATACATCTTGCTGCTGACCCAGCAAGCACCGTGCAGCAGCAGCTGCGTTCCTGCATGCGTATCGTCGTATTGACTCTGGGTATAACGTTATTGGCTCAATGCAAGCCTTTGGAGGAAACGATAACACACCTGTCATGTCTTGTTTTTGCGAACTGCATGCAGGTGTTGCAATGCTCCCTGTAGCGCTGTAGGCATGCCAGCACGGCAGCACCAACACTCTGTGGTCTATTAATTAATAACATCACCACAGTGCAACTGATTCAAATAAACCGATCTGCTCAGATTAAATAATCGCGTGGTATAAACCCTCCATACGGTTTAATTTGTTTGGCCGTTCTAGCACAAAGAGAGTAAATTGTGATAGTTTCTTACCGTTAAAATCGTAGGATAGGCTTCGCTGACTGTCAGATAAGAAGGATGCTTTAGAGAAGGTGGGAATGATGCTGGACAGTCAAGCGCTGTTTCCATGGCCAATGTTTCCCCCTGTCGGTTGTAATTTGGTATTGGTTTTAGATGCTGACACATTTTTTTTTAGGCTATGTAGTATTCGTTTATGGGAAAATATATTCATGCATCATCCCAAAACGCCATGCATTACCTTCAAAAAATAATTAAATAATAATAATAATAATAATAAATTATAAATTGTTTTTTTTTTTTTGTTTTTTTTTTTAGCTTAGCGTCACGAGTCAAAGGACCAAAATCAAGGCAACCAGAATATATAGAATTTCCTGTTATAACTTTCAAAATAAAAGCCCAATTGACCATGGATTTGACACAAACTCAAATTTGGAGCAAAATTATGTTAAAAAGAACGTTATGTTGGAAAAGGTCGTCCATTTTAAATTCTTCTGTCAAAATTCGTATTCTTATAACCTGTCAAATTCTTATTTTAACAACAACGACATATGGTCATCATTTAGACTCATACTAAATGCCATGTTTATTAGGCCGCCAAATGAACAGAAAGCAGGACTACAAACTTACAGCATACGAAATAGCCTTGAAACTGGTCTACCGTTTCAGAAAATGTGATTTTACACAGCCTAGCTTTCTCTAAACTGCTCATAGAACGTACCGAATGAGACGTCCACTGTTTTGAGACAAATGTACACTTATAATTTGACGGAGAGGAAAGCCTAGCAACTATTTTCGCTAGCTTGACGCAGACGCAACCGGAGCCGTTGGTAGACGCAGATGGAAAATAAAAGACTACAAAAATGGCCGCCGTGTTTCGTCAAACGGGCCTAGAATAAAAATTGGTGCCTCACAAAAAGCCTGCGATACGGGGACGCGATTTTGTCCATTCACACACTTTCTTCAAATTCTTGCACACATGAAGGAGTTAAGAACGAATGTCGGAAATAGTCGTAGTGGCAACCGATGTCACTTTTCGGACATTTTTTGCAAGTGTTTTGAGGTCGTGCCGGCGGTGTAGCGGTGGGGCTTGCGGTAGGAAAAAGCGCCAACTTCTGCTTGCGCCGACTGAATTGACAAATACTCGGTAAATGGGCTTTAAGATATGATATCCCGAAGGAAGACATTCAACTGATTTCCGAAATGAATTAATAAGGTAAGCGATGGAAGTTCAGGGGACGAGAGAAACGTGCAACATTTATATGGCAAGTTAACAGTTTGAAGCGGCGTGTTGTCTTTTTTTTCTCCTCCTCCCACTTCTTTACCCGCACCACAGCGTTTTGACCCACTTTTCTCTCTGTTATCTGTGATAAGTGTGCCACATAACTCTATTGTTCACTATTTTCCACGGTGAATTAATACCCAAATGTTGAAAGGGCGACCGTTAATAACGTACACCGATCTAATCCAGATGTCGGGAGGACAATGCACACAAGAGATAACGTTACTAGTAACTCGGTGTTAGCTAGCTAACGTGTTATGTAATATGTTGTATTCAGTTCAAAGTCGGCCTTGCACCTACTTGACCTAAGGTTGTCTGTCTGGTTATTTACCTAGATAAACATATTTGCGTAGCTTTTTGTGCTTGCTGAACTCCGCTGGTACCCAACATACTTAATAAAAATCTGTCTGTTTGATTATTTTGCCAGTAAGGAGCGCTGTTGCTTCTCCGTTAGTCAAGACTCCAGGAAAAAAAGATGCCAGGTCTGCAAGGTGAAAACGTAGTTGCGGCCCTGGGGAGCCCCATCAAGAAGAGTAAGCTCTCTCTGAAGTTTTTCCACAAGAAGGAAACTAAACGGGCGCTGGATTTCTCTGAACCTCCATCAGATGAAGCCAAAACGGTGGAAGCCATGGAGCCTGAGGCAAGGTGGGCCTTTCCTGACAGTGAGGCACCTGTTTAAGTTTAAAAAAAAAAAAAAAAAAATACCACTTTAACTCAGTAGGTCATTCACTTTTTGTGTCCCTCATGGAGGTGCAAGTATCGCCATTGAACCACAGACCTGTTTTGGGTGGGATTTTGCCACAAGGAATGAACCCTCCCTGAGATTTATGTTAGTTTTGGTTCTGTACAATACTGGCTACAGGACAGAAGGGGACAGTGAAACTCCATGACTGCATACTCTTTCATTATGGTTGCCTTCAGTGAATGAAATAATAGTGACTTAAAACTAGGTATTATGCTGGAAGCTCCCTGAAGCACCCCATGGAGGCCCTTGCACATCAGTTGTGTTTTATGTGACACTGAAAGCTTGCTTTTTGGATTATCCATGTCTTAATATTGACAGTATGTTCTGATTTTAGTAGTGCAACACTGATACACTGCAGGATCAAGCAAATAAGTTAACGTTCATATGTGTTATTTATTTTTCACCTAACACTAAATGTATGTTGTTGTTTTTTGTTTGTTTTTTTCATTGTTCAGCAACTGTGATCAAGTGGTGCCTGGTCCTTCACCGTGTCCAGCCTCCCCGGGCCCTCTGGTGCCATGTGAAAAGAGAGAGAACTTGGTGCCATTTGTGGGGCTTAACAACCTCGGCAACACCTGCTATCTGAACAGTATTCTGCAGGTGGGCCATTACCAGAAAGCCTGCATTGACAAAACGGGCATGTCTATGAAAAATCAACCTTATTAATTTACCTTTTGGCTAGTGGTACACATATTATAACCTGTGCAGAAGAAATAATCAGTAACATGTCAATGTTATGATTTGCACTGTCAGCACTGAGGTAAACCTTGACAACCAGGATCATTATGTGTTTTGGATCAACTGGCTATGACTACACTCTGGAACACTGTATTTATGGATAGATTTCAGTTTAAGTATATTATTTAGAAAGGAGTTAGACTAGTATAAAAACATGGTATGAGTTACTGAGATACTGATCATCTTGATGTGCTGTCTTTGCTGATGCAGGTGCTGTACTACTGCCCAGGGCTCAGAGAGGGCATTAAGAAGCTGTTCACGCTGTCCAAAAGGCAAGAAAAACCAAAGGAAGAACCTGTTAAAAGTGCTGAAGAGGTCTGTGTAATTCCACTGATATTTTAACAGCAAAATATAACATTCATCATGTAATTACTCCATTCTTTGTCACATCATGTCACACCATGACAGCTAGTATGACAGTAAATCAAACATGCTTTCAAATATTACAATGTATTATAGTGTGTTTTGAATTTCAGGTTTCGTTAGCAGGTTTGATGTGAATTAATTCTGGAAAATAGTTTATTATAATAAATCATAACAGGTATTAACATACAAAACATACAAATATTAGCTTAATATGTTAATTTTGTACAACATTTAAAAGCCCATTATTCTTTTACTGTGTTCTCAGGAGGCGGAAGGTACAGGTGAGGTTGTGCCAGCTCACATGGAGCTGCTTGGCAGCTTCAACAGTCTGATAACATCAGTGGAGCAGCTCCAGTCCAGCTTCCTGCTTAACCCTGACAGCTACAGTGAAGGAGAGCTCGCCACGCCACCGAGGAAAATACTACACACGCTCAGGTAATGGCTTGCTCGGCTGGTCCTGGAACCTGGTAAACAAGTATTTTGAACTGGCTTCTTGTAAATGCAGATGAGTTGCTCTCCAAATGATAAACTGAAAGTAGGTCATTGCTACCCAGTTTGTGATGTGTGATCAATCTGCTGCAGAAGTGCTGCAAACAAGACTTGTTGTTGACTTGTTGATTTTGTTGAAGCCTGACCTATTTTTGAAAGATTTTCATTTAGTTATTTAATTTACTCTGTGATGTGATTGTGATGAAGGTTTCCATAGAGCATACACAGTACATTTTTTGGAAGCTCAAGCTGGCTTTCTGACTCTTTCTCAATATCGTTCACTTAAGTAATTAAAGTCTAAATTGTGCAAATATGTGAGAGATTCTCAGTGCTAAGGAACTTGTTCAGAAGCAAGACAAGTTTCCTGTGGGTGTTCTGATTGGCTGTAGTTTCTCACACTGTATGTTTTTGTGGATAGGCACATACATGTTTGAGTGTTCATGATGGTTTTGTTGTGCTAAAGAACATGCATGTGTGTTGCAGGCAACTGAACCCCATGTATGAAGGTTATCTCCAGCATGATGCCCAGGAGGTACTGCAGTGCATCCTTGGATACATCCAGGAGGCCTGTGAAACAATCAGGAAAGAGCAGCACCTGGAGAAAGTAGATGACAATGTGGTGGAGGTCAAACCAGAGAACGTGGTGGACCCTGTGTGTTCCAGTGGTGTTGTGACAGAAGAGGACAGCCAAGTCAGTGGCAAGAGAAAGAGTGACACCGAGGCTGGAAATGCCAAAAAGAAGCCCAAATCTGTCAAGTCTAAGAAAACTGATGCCGAGGAAGATTGTGTCAGCAGCAGAAAACCCTTCACTCGTTCCAAGAGGAAGTCTTCCACTGAGATCACAATGGACAGCACCCAAGACAAAGATGGAGAGGAGGAGGACGAAGGTGGGACAAAGAAACAAAATGGGGAGGAGGAAGGTGGCAGTGATGGTGAGGGGAAAATGGAAAAGGCTTCTAAAGAGATAGAGGGGAAGAGAAAGAAGAGGGCCAAACTGAGCTGGCTGAGGCCTTCTGGGAAACAGCCCAGTATTTTCTCCAAATTCCGCAGTGTGGGGAAGATCAGCTCCAACACAGGAGCAAAGAACCAGCCTGAAGCAGAGCAAGACGAGGACCTGGGTAACAACCGCAGTCCCAATACAGGGAAAACCATTCAAGAGCTATCCACAGAAAACACAGCCAAGGACAAGAAGGCAGTGAAAAGTCCAGGTATGAAATTATTGTTGTATGGGACATGGCGCATCCTCATTTTAGGAGGATGAATGAATGAATGAATGCACAGAGTGAGATAGATATTTGTTAAAGCATGTGCTTGGTCTAGATGTATATTGCCAGCTGCATAGAAGTGATATAGATTACATCTCTGGATTGTAAAACAACAGGTCGGTCATTACTGATGATAAAATTAAGCAGTGAGGCAAACAGAGCATGGTTCACAGTTATCGTTAAGTTGTATTTAAGAGGTGTTGTGGCCCTGTGTAAAGCAGCTTGCTGCTTTTATAAAACAGCAATAACACACACCCTTGCATTAATAACAAAAACACAATAAATAATTGCTTACTTGTCCTCCAAGATTAACTTTGTTTTCACAGCGTGGTGATGAAATACTAAACAGTAGTAGAGAACACAAACAGTGCACAGCACTCAAAGAAAGATACACCATTAGAGAGAAGGATCTCTCCAAAGGCACCCCTAAAATGCTCAATAAACCTTTCTTAATGAGTAGTTTTCCCCATTAATTATTAAATGGTACAATTTAAGCAATAATAATTAAATAATATATGCTATACTAAATAGTTTATGAATAGTTGCTATACATATTGGTTACCAAGTGACATAAGTACTGACTTAAATAGAGATTATAAGTGATAACAGCGGTTTTGTAATTAACTCTTAAGAAAGTTATTACCGTTTGAATGGAACAGAGTAAAAGCATAAGTTGTTAAGGACACAAAGATTAGAAACAGACTTTTACCAAGGAGTGTATCTGTCAGTCACAATGTATGTAAGCTAGTAATCTTGCTGTTAAAGTGTGAGAGCCCAGCACAGAGGATAAAATGATCGACTGGATGCATCAATCATGTCTCTTCTGTGTTTGTTTTGTGTTCAGAGGTGCTGGACCTGATGGAGCACTTGTTCCAGGGACGGCTGGTGCTGAGGACCCGCTGTCTGGAGTGTGAGAGCTATACAGAGAGGAGGGAAGACTTCCAGGACATCAGTGTCCCAGTGCAGGAGGATCTGCCCAGTAACCCCAGCAACCTCTCTGAAGGTGAGCATCTCTACTACTGTTATCATCTTTATGTTCAACACTGCTACTATTACTAATACCACTACTGTGACTGCAACTCAAAAGCTTGAGGACAACAGGGCATGCTCACCGAAGCACACACAGTCACAAAAAACATATCAAGGCTTCGGTGAGAGCCCCAGGCGTGCGTGCACTGTTGCAAACGGTTTGCTATTGTTTTTGATAGGTCATTCGTTTAATTGCTGTGCAGTCCAGACATACTCGTGAAAAGCCTGCCCTTCCTGGACTATCAGTATGAACCCATCCGTTACATTTTCATTTTTTATGCTGTCGCCTCCTCTGAATATAAATCAGAAATCAAGCTTATCTTGGATAACCAGAACAAAATTGGCTCGTTGAGTCTCTTGCCGTCTTTATGCAGCTGACCCGGCCAAAAAGAGCTGTAGCAGAGCTGTGATAGAATTAATCATGATCAGTTTCCACAGGCGTTCCTAATCTGTCTTTTACCAGGTAGGATCAATTTAACCTGGGGGAGTGGGACTCTGCCAGAACCACTGAATCTCATGCACCAGTGAAACTGATATTGGCGATTATTGTGATATAATTTCAGCATTTTGTCAGTTATATATCCTGGAGATTTTAAGATATTTCTGTCAATATTTGTTATTTTGAATTTTAACAGTCTCCATTTATCTAGCTTAATTGTGTTGTAATCCCATTTTGATTGCATGAAACAAAAATAAAATAATTTAATAATGATTAACAATAGTTTAAGTCATTCATTCATTAATCCACCCATTCAGCCATCAATGCTTCACCTCAAGCAGATGGTGCCTGACTGTTTGCCAGTGTCTTGCTGATAGCCCAGCTTCCACAGGCCATTCTGCACAAGAGATGGTTGCTGTGACGTTTGCTGCTACTACAGCACCTGGTTGTTTTAACCCACCTTTTTCTCTGGCTCGCATATTTACACACAAATCTCCTCTGTCTTTCCCTGGGTTGGATGCTCTCTGTCAGGATGGCTTTTGACTAATAATGAACAACAGAAGAGATTGAAAGCTAAGTAGTATGTCAGCATAAGCACTTTTCTCTTCTCCCTCTCAACCCCTCTACTGTGATTTAAAGTCAGAAACCAGATAGTTAAACCAGGGCTGAATGATTCAGTGGTCTCATAGCTTTGTCTACATATGAACATGCAAGATATTAATATCAAAAAAGGCAACAACATGGATGAAATCAAATTTATATTCAAAGGGTTAGTCTAAGACCGTGATTAGTCTATTTTGATTGAAAATATATGAAAATATATTTTGTGAAGTAACTGCATTTTCTGCATCCGGCTGGTATTGTTATGTTGCTTTTAGAAAAATGCTCACCTTTCCCCATTGTTACACTTAAAATTTCCAAGACGTGTGAACCCAGAGTCATAA
Organism: Myripristis murdjan; assembly: GCF_902150065.1. Taxonomy (NCBI): domain Eukaryota; kingdom Metazoa; phylum Chordata; class Actinopteri; order Holocentriformes; family Holocentridae; genus Myripristis; species Myripristis murdjan. The sequence goes on along the minus strand of NC_043983.1, from coordinate 25,254,630 downwards.
TGTGCTGTGACACTAGGCATAAATATCAAGGCAGGAAAATTTGTCCATGGAGAAAGGTCATTTTAATATACGTGAACTGAACTTCTGTTCTAACCCCAGTCTCTCCAGAACCGAAATCAGAGCAGAAGACTCTGAAATGGGCGATCTCCCAGTTTGCTTCAGTGGAGCGCATTGTCGGGGAGGACAAGTACTTCTGTGAGACCTGCCATCATTACACAGAGGCCGAGAGAAGCCTTCTGTTTGACAAAACTCCTGAAGTCATCACCATTCACCTCAAGTGCTTCTCTGCCAACGGTTTAGAGTGAGTTGGTCAAGTTTATTTCACATTAAGCAAAGTACTAAAGGCACGTTAATCGATGTGTAGAATATCTCAAATCCTGCAGTCATTCAGACGTTAGAAATGTTTACTTAGTTTGCAAGTGTGCAGATGTAAACAAACTTGTGTTGCGATATCTTGCCCAACTGCTGTTCTCTGTGAGCACTATCAATTCTGGATTGGGGCTTCAACTTCAGTTTTAAAAGAGGAGGTTTCTGTGATACAGCTTCTGATATGTAGAAAATATCAAGTACTGTTAATTAAGCTGAAACCTGATAGCAGAGAGGTGGGGAGCAGGAAGCGTCAGCTCTCAGTGACTGACCTGAAGTGATAAGGGTTATTCCATACAGACACTTAGCCCTCCTCCTGTTTGTTTTCTTCCCAGACTAGACCCGTACGCCGGCCTGTCCAAGGTGAACACTCCGCTGCAGACCCCTCTGACCTTGTCGCTAGAGGAGTGGTGCACGCGGCCCTCGCTCACAGAGGGGCGGCACTACCAACTCTTTGCTGTGGTCATGCACAGCGGCGTCACCATCAGCAGCGGCCACTACACCACCTACATCCGCATGTCAGATCTGAAAGACGTGAAGCTCTGGCTGCAGGTGGCCAAAAAAGAAGGAGAGAAGGAGGAAGAGGAGGGGAAATGTAGTGAGGAAGCCCAGCAGAAAGAGGAGGTGCTGGAGTACAATGATGGCGAGGTGTCTTTCAGCCTAAGAGGACAGACAAGAGGAGACATTGATGCTAACCCGGCTAGCAGCAACACCAGCAAAACAGGCGGGAAAAAGCTGTCAGAGGGCGGAGTTGGACTTCTTGGGGGCCAGAGGAGTTTGTCCAGTTACGAGCTTGGGAGCGGCAGCGGCAAACAGGCAGACAAAGTGACCAGCGGGGGGGTGACAGAGGGCTCTCGGCGCAGGAGAACCACAAGCAACCTGGGGCAAAACATTGAAACTGGGATCAAAAAGGAGCCTGAGGCTGGAGACGGGGTTGGAAAAGAGGAGTTGTCCGTGGTAACTGGTTGTGGTGGCATGGAAACCACAGAGCAACAGGCTCTGGGCAATCTCCTTGAATATGAGGGTAAATGGCTGCTGTTTGACGACTCAGAGGTGCGTTTGTTTGAGGAGGATGATTTCCTGAGAGCGTGTTCTCCTGAAACCTGCTCCACATCCACACCTTACCTGCTTTTCTACAGGAGGATACCCTGCCCAGGACTCTAACCTTGACACACAGGCGACTGTGGACTCGAGATACTGTGCTTATCAGGCCTTTCATCAGCTGAACACTCAGACACACTGTGAAAAATCAGTCACAGTTGTTACTCAAGCTGAAGAGTGTCTTTGAAACATCAAACAATGCCAAAAACAAATTCTGGCTGCCATATTAGCACCTAAACTGGACTTTGATGATTTCAGCCAAGACCCTGGCTCATTAAAATATTCTGTTTCTCCTATAAAATAACCTAAAAATATCTGAACCTATTTGGGTTCCAATCCACACTTTAGTAAATGCTGAAATAGACGAACAGGGGGTTGATATTCTACGTGCCACTGCTGACTATAGCCCTTTGAAACGAGGTTCTTTGAAATGAGACTGCCTTGCTCTGTAAACTGAGCACAGGGAACCGTCTTTTGCTGCCTGTATTGTTATTTCTTGGACACAGGCTGTAGTACTCTCATCATTGTCAATCATTTGTTTCAAGGTTCTCTTGAAATGTGTTTTTTCTTCTTTTTTTTTTTGTGCCAGTGCTTGGGTTTGTATGTGATAGCTTTATGACAATGGTAACATTTCAGATTCCCTTTAAAGCACTTTCGCACTTAGGTTTAATTTGGGTGAAACTGCTAAATGAAATGTTGAAAGATTTCTTCTTGTTTTGTTTTGTTGTTGTTTTTTTTTTTTTCTTCCTTCTGGCTGGAAGTTGCCTCTGTCCATGTCATTTGCATACATCCGGGACTAATCATGTACATTTGCAGGAGGATATTACTTAACCTCAGAGGCTTACAAAACCCCTGGCCATTCACGTTACAGGGCAGTGCAAAAAATGCCTTGTAGGGATAGAGGATAAGCTGTAGAAAGCGATATTTTTCTTTAGGTTTGCTTTCTGAAAAAGAAACCTTTGCCTACTTTGTCAGACTTTTTATTGAATGTCTTTCCCTTGCACTGATCCTGTGTTTCTAGATTTTTATATGTAAATATATAAACACATTTATTCTTTTACATCCTGTCAGCCTGAAATTGATGCCGTCTATGCAGGAGATAGAAATTTATATTTTGGACTAAATGATACACTGTTAACATCTTAAGCTGACCACAAAATAACTCCTAAAAAATCACATGCCTAAAAAGTTTCTAACCCAGAACACATAGCTCATACATATTTGAGGTATTTTGTCTGCACTGGTTATACTTACATTAATTGCAGTGTATTGGTGTAACAGTTAAAATGCACAATAAAACAGGCAGTAAGTCTTAATTGTGCAGATTTTCAAGGCAATATGTTAACATGACTGAAAGAAAGCACACAAAGTACAAATTATGTAGTAGTTTCACTACTATGATGAGCTTTATAGAAGATACCAAGTTTGTTAAACATGCATGAGGTTGTCAAAGGAGAGTGCCTCACACATCATCCATCCCCTGCTGTGTAAAATAGCAAGAGGGAGAAAAAAAATCCTGTGCTGCTGTTCAGTGTGTAAGACCACCACTTTTAAATTGCCTTTAAAATTAAAATATGTAAATTGCAGCCCACATGTTGAAGTTAATACACCGGGCAAGGCCACACTCAAATTTTGAAGATTACCACTTCACAATGTATCAAATCCAGTGCATCACATGTACTCTTAGCACTAAGAGCTTTCATTCAACACAGTACTTGGCATTGCTAATCCAATGTGTCATTTACATTAATTGGCATATTTTAATGTGCAAATCAGGGCTTGAAATCAGGTTCAGTCAGCTGAAGGGGTTAACACAGTTATTTAGTCCGTGAGTTTACTAATAACCCAGTTTTTTACCAGCTGGGAGGAGGAGTGAAGGATTCAGCTGGAGACAGTTACAACAGAGGAGGCTACGGAAGCTGCAAACATGGGGTTCAGGTCGCACAGGGAGCAGCGTCCGTCCACCTCCAGCTGTCCCTCTTCGTCTTCCTCTCGAGTCTGCTGTTCAGGAAGGATTTCCATGTGGCAGCATGTGTGATCATTGCCGAATACCTCTGTATGGTTTGTCATTTGTGAAGGTGACATCGCTCATCTCAGGTTCTGCAGGTGGAGGGTGTACCAAGTCCATCCATGGCATCAGGGATTAAGACAAAGTTTTGAGAAAAAAACCCATGATTCATGTGATAATAATATAGCCAATGTTAATTCACTTCATGTCATTATAGTCAAGATACACATCTGTGAAGTTTCCCACCCAAGTTTCTGAATCTATGAACGTGCTCCCAGAAGTAAAGTGACACTAGCCCTGATTAATGTGTTGTCACCATAGTTTAACTGCAACTCATTCCAGCCCAAATTGTGCTCCGTTACTGTAATATTAATGTCAGCAGGTTCATACCATAAAGCAATAAAGTTTTTACCTTTCCATGAATATTGTCTCCTCTGGTAATCTCTTTTATAGCTATTATGGGACAGCAATTTTTCATGCTTTTCCTACATATTTCTAATTTTCTGTTTATTTAAAAAAATATATATACTAACATTACTATTGCTAGGTAAAAATGTATCTTTTCAAAGTATTAATAGACTCACAAAAGACACGATTTCAACATTAAAATATTTATTTAGTAAAATATTTAAAATAAACAAAACAAAACAAAAAAAAAACTACATAAAATTATTCAAGAATGTTTAAAGTCCCTAACTTTAAAACAATGTAGCTTCAACTAAAAATGATAATAAAGCATCATGATAAATAATGGTACAATTTTTTGCATGTTTTCATTTTTTTCTCCCCCATTTTGGATTACATAGTAAACTTTCAAGTTGTAAAATGCATTGCTACACTGTAATAAAAAGTGCACACATGAAATTGAATACAGATTTGACACATCGTACATTGTAGTTAAAAAGACACCTTGGCTTTTTCTTTCTTTTTTCTTTTTTTTTTTTCTTAAATAGTACCCTCTCTGCAGACACTTGCCAAAATCTGAGGAGGAAGTTTCTGTGTTGGCACTTGAATGAACCAAAAAGGACCTTGGAGTAGCATTCCTCAGTAATACCAGTGGGTACCATCAAATGTTCAGCAGGCCTGTTCGTTTGCAGCCGGCAGTTTCCACTGGTTTCACTGAGGAAGCCAAATCATACTACACTTTTTTCTGTTCTCTCTCTCTCTTTTTTTTTTTTTTAGTGTAGCTTAAGAACAAATGTAGAAACTCCCCCCATTCTGTGACAAATGCCTTGCACAGAAAAATGAGTTTAAAATTCAAAATGCCAAGGTATCTCTTTAGACCCACTTGTTCGTCCCACTGATTGTGTAACAGGTTATCTGTAAACAAATTAAGACACTGGAATGACGTACCAAGCTGGAACACTTCTAGCCTTTCTTTTAGCACACTATCAGAAAAACACTGACCAACTTTCAGGAGACACTCCTATTTACACTCAGGAATAAATTAATGTTGCAATTCTCTCTTTGTGTGTGTGCGTGTGTGTGTGTGTGTGTGTGTGTGTGTGTTTGTGTGTTTTCTTCTTCATCTTCAAATGTCAAGCTTACGAAGACTCATTCTGCTGAAGGAATCCCTGGAAAGAGGAAAAGGGGAAAAAACTTGATTTATATGGATACAAAGATGTGATTTTCAGCTCTTTGAGGCACAGATCTGCTTATCTGTTTATTGAAATATGAATTTGGCATTTTATGATGATTAAATGTTTTGTAAAAAGTAATGGAAATGTAGCTACAAACTAGCATCCACAGATCTGCTGCTTCAAAGGTGAAACGTCAGCTTCTCTGGTTATACACATTCAAAGTGACGGACAATGAGAAATCTAAATGTAGAGCTCCCAATGAGGCCCTGATGAAAAATTACATATTCATTTTAAACTTTGACTTCTAACCCTGAGACAGTTTGGTGTAGCATACTCCTGCAACTGGTATAATTCCATGACATGCCCTTGACTTCAGATAATTTATCAATTTCCTTGAATTTTCTTGTCTGGAGCATTCATAATGATATTCAAAAAAAAAAAAAAAGCCTTGACCCAGTGGGAACTGTACAAATGTTGCAAACAGAACACAAAAACTCAAACAGCGTCACAAAATGCAGTCTGAAAATGCCAAACTACCTTGTCAAGCTGTCCGTTTGCTGCATGAGTTTTGCAAACAAAAACAAAAACAAAGACGGATTTAACCGGCCATTCAGGAAATAGCATCCTGTCATACACATGCACACACACGTGCACACACACACAGACACACCCTTGTCCTACCTGTGTGAGTTGACCTGCAGGACAGGTTTATAAAGCTGCGGTATCTTTCTGTTGATGAGGGGCTGCAGCGCCTCCTTCAGGCGATGGTAGTTCCTCTCCAGCTCCCTCTGGTACTCCTTCTGGTCTGGACCAATCAGGCTCTTGTTCTTACGCAGGGCATCTTCACACCTTCAGCAGATCAGTACAGAGATGAAACACCAGTATGTCACTGCTGTACTCAACACATCTTCTTTGTCATTTTGAACAGTACAGCTAAATGCCAAAAACCTGCCGGGTGGGAAACACTTGAACAAAGATGCTTTTGGGAAAACAAGCTGAAACTTTTTCACAGCGGCAAAGGATGGCACAAGTCAAAGACCAATGGAAAAATCACACCCAGAAAAAAGCAGAAAATCATCTTCACAATATGAAGCATCAGGGTTTATGGGAAATGGGATCCTAATTTTGAGGCACACTAATGATGCATCTGGCATGAGATAGTCTGAATGTTTTCACTCAGCAAAAATGAGTTTCCAAACACTAACACCATGTTCTGTCTTTCTGTCAAAGAAATGAACGCAGCAGGGACATGCACACGTTTCATCTTGGTGCCTTCTTCAGTGTGGAGGCTCACTGTTGCATTACACTCAGTGACACCGAGCTGAGATGAAGTCTACCCGTCATCTTCACCGTGGTTTCAACTCTTCATGGGAATGCACTGGAATTCCCTGACAGTGATAGGCAGTGAAAGGCTCCTACAAAACCAAGGGCCCCTCAGGCAACGGGCCTTGTCCCCAGGTCTTTAAGCCTTTATTCACTGTTCACTCTTACCGCTTTGTGAAGTCTTTGAAGCAGAGTCGTAGTTTATTGTGGTGTCTGTACAGCTTTGGATCGCTGGGGATCTCTGACAAGAACACCTGAGCCACTTCCAGAGGTCCCTGACGAAAACAGAACAGATTATTTGGTTAAGCCTCCATTCACAGATGTATCAGCCCAGAGGAACTTTTCAGGCATATTTACAAAACTGCTCTTTGTGGTATGTTTCTGCTATTTTTTTGTCACCCAATATAACCCAATAACACAAAGTCTGTTTCACTCTAATGCACCAACGCAAGCAGCCCATTTACAGTTTTACTTTTTAATGTATCTGACATCTTGAAACTCTACCTGGTTGACAGTTGTGCCCACTGATCCCTGCAAAACCATCTGCAGCATCTTGGCATCAGCGGGGTCCTGGTGGGTGGCAAAGGCCAGCTCCTGAGTCTTCTTCTGCATGTCCTCTATCGCCACCTCGATGGGCATGGATATGATCTTAAAAATGACAAGAGAATCATCAAACGTAAATCGAACATGTAAGATTTCTCCAGAACACCGACCATGTTCAGCTTGTATTTCGCTGTGGGCTACGGGTTGGCTGTTTTCCTACCTCCTCTTTGTGGATGATGTTGATACGTGTCTTGATGTAAGGGAAGGCGTGGGACGTGGTTAGGATGGTCTTTCGTTTGAACTGCTCGTGCAGGTCCCCGTGCGCCCGACCATCCAGGGTGAAGGGCGTGCAGTAGACAAATCGCCGCAAGTTGTAGTTCTTGTCAAAGTAGGTGATGCGGTCCTTCATCTCATACGTGTCAAAGTACGGCTCCACATATGTGATCTGGATGAATGCCTGGGAAAAAATGGAAAACACAAATAACTCAAGAGGGTGTAAAAAAAAAAAAAATGTTTAGACGCATGCTGATTCAAATATGGATACTCTTGGACTCAGGGTTGGATTACAATCATTCTAAAAAACTAAAATTCACAACTCAAAGCAATGTGCAACATTTTCATATGAACAAATGTTCATTTTGCTACTCTGGCTCTGACTAGGTTTTGTGGATGTGTTTGGAAACTACAGCCATGTTTGTGCTAAGCCTCCGACTGTCATGCCCCCTTGAGGCAGATTGGTCTGAAACACTGCCACACGCAGAGGCTCATGCAAATATTCAGCTGATACATTTATTTAAAACATTTCTAAGCCTTCCAAACCACTTATTCAACACATTAATGACAAAAACAACTTAAACATTTTGGTGACTTTAAACCCAGGCCCTGACTAATACTAACCTTATTTGGGTCCAGTTTGCACTTATCCACTGGGTTGGAGTCCTTAATGACTTCCACTTGGTCTTCTCCAAATCGCTCACCATAAAAACCCTGAAAGGAAAAGCAGAACAGGCTTTCCTCAATCGTCCGTAGATGACAGCCAACAGCACATACACTTTGGAGGTGGAAAAATCCAGAAAATGAAGAAGTGCCTAATTATAGGAAAATCTAGAGGCCAAACATTTTTGTGACACTTCAAATGTGACACTGAGACTGGGCTGTTAATAACCTAGATCCTCTGAAAGTCACTGGTTTCTTAAACTGCGGGGTTGGGACCAAAAATGGGTCATGTGCCTACTTCATCTGGCTCCCACATGACAAGAACAGATTCAGTGATCATGGGTACCAGAATGAAAGATCCTTTTTTTTTTTTTTTTCTTTTACCTCAACAGAAACACTTTAAGAACCTTGACAGATAAGGGGGACATCACACTTTGTTTTTAGCCCTCCAGACTACAGAGACTACTTCAGAGGAACAACGTCATTCCAGCATCTTTGGGATGTTTACCTCAAGCCTGTGAGAGATTTCCGCTAGCTTTGTGATGGCAGGCTCTTTGTACACAAACTCCTGCTCATCCAAGTCCCCGAATTTGGAGCCGTAAAATCCGACTCTGAAGTACGTACCAAACATCCTCTTCCCGTCCTGCCAGGAAAAAGAAATAATAATTAGCCTTGAGCAGATAAGAGCATCGAACTTCCTTTGATCAAGTCTTCATACTAATAGAAAAGATGAAGGACCCTGCTAATACAATGGTTTTGAGTCAATGGCCAAGTCAGACTCAGGTCAAAGATACAGTGCCAAGTCCAAAACAGACAGTGAACTGAAGTTGGCCTCTTTTAGAAACCCAACAATGATTTAGAAACAAAATATGAAGTCAGTTTGTTTGCTGAATATACACATCCTGATAGGAAAGCCATCCAACAAAAACTAACCTAAGCTTTCTGTCTCAAACATTTTTTTTTTACTGTCAATGAGCTGTAACAGACAGCTCCGAAAGGAAAAAAGGAGGAAAAGTTGAAGTTCACCCATAAATGACAGCTAAATTGGAACAGCAGGTTTCAACATTTATACAACCATCTGATTAGCAAGAGGAAATGTCACACAATTAATTAACATTTAAGACTAAAGTAACCACAGAGGATGTGTGATCAGCAGTCCTGCCTACATGTGTAAAGATCTCAGTGTCGGCTAGTAGAAAGTAGAAGGTGCCCTGGAGTCAGATCTTGTCCTTTCTTTGTGATGCCGACCGTCTATGTAGAAAATGATTTTCGGTTGATTTCACAATGAGAACTGTTTCCCATTGCAGCAATGCCAACTGACAAGACTTGGCATGCTCTCTTAGTTTCACTGTGGACTGCTGTCACATCTTTGTCTGTGCAAATGCATGAAAAGGTTATATCAACTGCAACGATGATGCAGTGAGTACAGGTATGTATGAACGTGTGTTAGAGATGTCCGTTAAGGCCAGTGGCAAATGGAACAACACCAAGTGGAGTCAAATACCTCCAGGCCAACCTCTTCATGTGCCCGAGAAAAGCACAGTGTCAATAATCTGTCAACAAGGGGATTAAAATAGGTTAACGAGCCTGATGCTTCATCACTGTAAAAAATCATTGGTAGAACAGCTGTCGCTGTTTCATACATGAACAGAGTAATTTGCATAATTTTCGTGCGTCTGTGGACCACCATAGACAGCAACGGACTGAAAGGACTGTTTCGCTCCTTGAAAAATTACCCTGGCAGTTTGCTTGGGTAATCTGGGTGGAAAACCGGCTTTAATCCCTTCTTCAATCCCAGAAAACCCTCACTAGTACAGTAAGCAGGTGCAGATATACAGTATCTGCAGCCACAGTAGAAGCTCCACTGCTGACAAGCGAGGGAGGAAATCTTTGGTAAAATGCTCCAGCACTAATGCTGGATACAAATAAGGCAGGCAAAGGGAAGTTCTACAATGACACCACCACAGTGTTTCACCTGAACTAAACCACAGAGGACAATTATCAATGTGAAACCAGACTGCTTTAGATTCATCTGTAGCAAGTAGGTAGGTTGAAAGAGGAAAGTTAATTTCCTACTTTAATTAACTGTGGCCAACTTCAACTCATAACTTTTCCGGCTTCCGTGAACATGATGTATGGCATAATGTTTGTATGGCATAATTCAGGCACAACTGAATGGCAGAGAAAAATATGAAATGGACACATGGTCCAAAAAGGAGCTCCACATTACATATCTGATCAATACATACAGCACATCTGCAAATGTTGTGTGTGCGCACTGAGCAGGTGTGTCAACAAGTGAGACTGTGTGTGTGCACGTTGAGGGATAAGGGGAGAAGCTGTGGATGATTTGACGGGCATGGAAGGTGTCGGCATCCCCCTTATTAGCATTAAATCATCATCAACACCACACTTTTAGCTATAAATTTGGGGTGAATCGTAAAGGAAAAGAATTTCTCTCCACCATCCCCCGTGAAGAATGCAATCAAATCACCCACTGATGGAGGGATATTTGCAAATGTGTTTAAAAAGCAGGAATATGACTGGGCCAGACTGGTTCAACAACTCAAATCTGCAGACTACAGACTCAACACTTTCCTCTCCTCCATCGTACATCATCACAAGTCCAATCAGTTTCCTCAAGCCTGTCAAAATTTAATCTCCAGTTTGGCCCAGACAGATTGGGTTCATAACATTTTGGTTTCATCTTTTAATGCTGCATTGAAAAAGGTAAAATAAATTTAAAGTACCCCGCAAAACTAGAAACTTACCACAACACACAATTAAGTAAAGTGGGAAGGAAGGGTCGGCAACCAGGGAAATCAAAAAGGAGAAAACAGAACAAATTTTAATCAGGATTGGGTACCTCCAGAGAATAACAAAAACAACACAAAGACAAAAATTAACACACAAATAAGATTGCATCACCAACAATAAAACATCTCAATTTATTCTGAGAAACAACACAAAACTGCGTGGAGGATCCAGACCATGCAAATGCAGAGAAAGTAAAGAAAGGTGATAGAAAGAGAGATTTGGTAACGAAGAAAGTTCCAAAACCCCCAGAAACACACCATGCACTCTCAATGCAAAGAGAAGTGCTCTGTCCATTTCATGCAACAAACCATGACAAAACACTCAGAAGTTAATACCTGTTAACAAAAGAACAGAATGAAATCAATAAATAAAAACTCAGGGGTCGATTTAGTTTAATTCGTAAAAGAAAGGGCAAGAAAATCAAACTAATCAAAATCACAAAGGATAAATCAAGTAATCCTGAGATTACTCTGAGTTGAACCCTCTTGGAAAAAAAGGACAAATAAGTAAGAATTTGGATCCGGCTTCGACCCAATGAGAGTTTGCACGTCCTGATGTTTTCAGATACTCATGTAATTGTGAGTGCAAAGAAGCAACCCATGGCTAAACGGGAAATAGAGCCCTACAGATAAAAAAAAAAACGATGCACTGAAATCGAACCCTGGGGCTGGAGATGAGATGAGATGTGACAACAGATGTCAGCGGACGGTGCCAGTGAAGGGTGCCTGAGTGACACACCGACAGACAGACAGAGAAGATGAGGAGGGGAAAGTGCGGGTTGTGCAGGTGACTCATTCACCGAGACTTTTGTCATTAGTGTCACACACTGTGGCTCCCATGCACGGCCTGCCAACACTGTCACGTTAAAAACAAGCTCCTCTTCCACAGTAAGAGGAGGGAGAGGAGAGGAAGACAGGGAGGATGTTGCTGCCTGAACGGGGCAGCAAACGTTTCCAGGGGAGGCAGACAATTGGTGTTGTCTGCAGATGTTAATGGATTGGATGTATGTAACAAAGCAAGAGAGCAACAGAATGCCCATGGCTAGCAAATAAAAGATGAGAGTAAATAATAATAATAATAATAAAAGATTAAACAAATGAGCGGGGCCAAGCAGGAACCGTTTAGCCACCTACCTCCCAGCCAGTACTCTGTGTAACAAAGAGAATACAGGACATGTGAACGACCACACACACACACACACACACACCCCACAGTCTCTCACTCACACAGTCATGTTACAGCCAAAAAAAAGTAGCCTCCAGTGAAATAAGTCCAGGACACTAATGTCAAGCTAGAGAGCAGAGAAGCCAACCTCAAAATTCAAAAGGATTAAAAGACTCTTTCAATAAAAATAGCATCTGAAGTCTACATTTACAGAAAGAATCAGTGACACCAATTCACTCATTTTGATTTTTACAAGGAACCAAGAATCCAGTTCCACTTATTGTTCAATGGTGGTGTCAGAGTTTTTGCTCTGTAACCTGACTGTCAGTATGGTTCATTCAGCAGACCTCCAAGAAAAAACAGAACAGGAGCCCCTTCACACTCCTCATGCACTTTCTATTTCATATTTCAAAAATATTACTTATAAAGCATGCAAGGTACCAGAAAAAGTAAAAAGCCTAAATAAAGGTGCTGGAATTGCATTGCCAACTGAAAAATCATGCAAAGCTGTGTCTTTGTGACGAATAGTGTGTGGGCTACATCTATATGTTTCCTGTCATGTGTCTCAAGACCACCATGTGTGCAAAACAATTTGAGGCAATGCAGAGGAGAATCTTTCCCACCAATGTTTTCCTCCCTTTGTGTTACTGACCTTGGATTCGTCCCATTTTCTACTACAAAAGGACAACTTGCCCTTCTCCACTGCCTCAAAAATGTGATACATGTGCAAGATAATGTGCACCTGTGTAAACCTATGTGTGGACACTGAAAAGTATCAGTGATGGGTTACATATCACACCCTAAGAGTCTGTGTTCATATCACAATTCATTACATCTAAAGTTGTTTTTACAACTAACCCCATGACTGGATTTACACAAGAAAAAAAAATCTCATTTTATCCTCATATAACCCAGATGTGATACTTTCATGACAGGACTGCAGATGAGGCAAATGAAAAAACATAAAATCTGGGTCACACTGGGATAAAATTCACTTTCCTTTTTTATTTTGTTTATTCTTGTATAAATCCAGCAGCAGATTCACACCCTAAGCTCCTGGAGCCTGGGTGTGGAGGGGGAGCTCAAGGCCATGTATGCATTTACCTGATGGACGATTTTGCCAAAGGCTTCCTGTAGTTTACCATGTATGGTGGCGAGCTTCTTGGCATCCCTGTTGGCTTCATGAATAGGGATCAGCACCTTGTACACTTCGTTCACCGCCTCGTACATGCCCGCCTGGGTCGGAGAGCGAGACCAGAATTAGACATTAATGCTGTATAATCTCGCTTAATACACCACAATCCAAAAAAACTACATCTTGGCTAAATTTATAGAGGTTCTAAGAATTTGAGAGCACAATTAAAATAACTGGACAGCCCACCTGGTCTTCATGTTTAAAGTCAATTTTTGCAAAAACGGCCTAGGCCTAAAATTACAGGGCTTTTGAGTTTATGGGATCATGTTTTGTTTCTTAAAAGCACTGCTATTCTGAGGAACAATCCATCTTAAAAATAGAGGAGCTCATTTTTTTTTTTTTTTTTTTTTGTTGAAAGAAAGAGAAAGCCCTTTGCTCTAACAGCACTTTACATCTGTTACAGGAAAGTATGTCAGCATCCAGCCATCATCCATCTATCATCCATCCATCCATCCATTATTTCTGCATCTCACCATAGAAAAGGAAGCAGCAGCCTGCTCTAGCAGTCCCACGAGACCAATCTCAGTGAAGTATTTCCCTGAACAGATGCCCTCCTCATCTGGGGACACCACGTCATCAGACACCGCCGACTCCTCAAGCACATTGGATGAAATGTTCTGGAGCATGCACACAAATACATGCAGATAAAGATATATGAGAAAACACAAAGAAAAACACAATTATTAGAATATATTTTCATAGCACCACATTAGAAAAACTGTTTACTTTAAGAGACTGACAAACAACAGTATATGTAAATGCAGAAGTTGACTAGAACTGTCTTTACCTGGAAGGTGACGCAGCCGACAGGGAGGTACTTGCGGTCTTCCAGCATGCTGAGGTATTCTGCCACCAGAGCGGCGCTGTGCACTAGACACTGGGCTGCCTCGGCGTGGTTTGTCCTCTCCGAGTGTTTGCCAGCCATGTTCTGGAGCCACGTCAACCGCAGGTCTGGAGACGTCTGGTAACCCTTCGCAATCCTGCAGATACGCACACATGCAAACAGACAGTGTGGGCACGCATGCACAGCACGAATAGAAACAAAGATGAAAGCACACCAAACACAAGTAATGAACAAAATGCGGAAAAAAAATGCTTGGCAGTGATCAAGAGGACTTTGTCTGTGTGTTTTCTACCTGTACATGAGGTCTATGAGCATCTCAGGGTCTTCCTGGTGTTCTTTCATCTTCACTGTGTCAGACAGGATCATGTGCAGGTTGAACACAAGGTCCTGGACCTGGAAAAAATACAGATTGTGTCCATTAACTGCACAGCCATATACAGCCTGTACTGAACTGATACAGGTATAACAGAAACACATTATTTTTATTTGTTTTGCACCAACAAAAGAATGTGGATAAATAATGTTAAGTGATGGCTTGTTATTTTGAAAAGGCAAATAAATAAATGAAAATTTGAATTGGAAAACTAATGTGTTAGGTTACCAGCTGCCTCAAAAAGTATTTCATGTTTCAAATATGTAATACCTGAATAACTGACTCAGCCTTAGCCTTAATACCTGGTCTGGAAAGGTTGTCTCCCGCAGCTCCAGGTCCTCCTCTGCGTAGGTGAGGATGGTCTTGAGCGAGCGACGCAGGAACTCCTCGTTGAAGTTCTGAGATGTTCCCACCAGCGAGGACAGAGACATGGTCACCTGCATCTTCACCCTTGCAAAGTTCTGCACAAGCAAACACAAATGCAGGGCAGACTGAAAAAACAGGACACTCTGTCGAGTCTGAAAAATACGGTCTAAATGTACTAGCTGTCAGAGGGTCTATGTGTAATAGCTGCACTATAAGACGGGATGATGAACCAAGCCTAAATGGGATGACTGACTGCAGTGTGTGGTTCTATACAAAATTAAAATTAAATTAAAGTGAAACTAACAAGGGAAAAAGTAGAAAATATGGAATAAGAGAATACAGAGGTAATACAATGGTTGAGGACAAACTTCAAATATTGGAACTGATAAATGTCTTGTATTGACTGCAATAAAATAACATTTATACAGTATTTATTAGTGAATCAGACCATCCTGAATGATCTCTGCTCTCATTGCAGTGTAAAGAGAAAAGAGCGTGTGTGAGCCATGTAGTTTCACAAAGCCTTTAGTACACATATAGCTATAATAGCTGTAGATGAAAGTATCTGACAGATCACATTTTTTTCCACTGAGAGACTGAAAAGTTTGAGAGGCGTACAGAGGATAGGGAGGAAACAAAAAAGAAGGTCTGGCTGGGATTCAATTCTAGGCCATCTTTGGAGGTTATGTGCGGTTCATCCATCATGTAAAGACAAACCAGTAACACATTAGCAACCCATTTTGGATTGTAACCTCATATTTTAAGGGACCAGGCGGTGCTTACATTCCCGATCTCAAAGTTTTGCCTCATGAGGAGGTAGAGGGAGGCGCTGGCGTGGGCCCTGATGGTGCTTATGCTGCTGCTGCAGTTCCTCAACAGTCGCAAACACAGGTCGGCACACTGCTCCGTCTCCTCCTCAAACAGCAGCTCAGGAAACTAAACACAAGCAGAGAAACAAACACAAACACACAGATGCATAGTTGGACATGTGCAACAATATGATCACAAATCAAATCTAAGAAAGTATGTCAAGTATGCCTTGAAACACTTTAATAAACATTCAGTAGTCTGACCTTAGACACCAGCGCCCGCTGTGTAGCGAAGCAGTGCTGGAGGTAGAGGGCGCTCTGGTTGCAGGCCATGCTGTGCAGCAGCACCTTCAGGACCCCACCCAGGATACTCTCCTTGGACTCTGTCACTGATACTGTCTGAAGGCGCAGAGAGAGACACACGAATGTTAAAGAAGCTCACCTGTGAGCACAACACCCACAAAAAAATAAATTGTGCAAAATCATGACTCAAAGTATAACAATTTTAATACTGTGGCATTTCCCCCCTGAATCAATACAAGTCTTTATTCTACTATCAAGGCTATTTTTCTATTAACAAGACATCATCTATTTCACTCTACAACTGGAGAATGCTGTTCATGTTGAAGCAGATTAATGTTATCATTTATACAGATCTGTCTGTTGGGATATAGTGAACTCAGGGAAGAATTACTCATAGTTTAAGCTTATGGAGCACATGGGGTTTAAAAGAGATGTATTTTGATGTACATTTTCTTGGATGCAGCTCTGCAGCTTTCACTTTAACTGTGTGTAACAAGGGATTGAGCCTTAAAATCGTAATATAGAACTGCAGTATTTACAATAGCATGACATTTAAAATGACAATAATCATTGAATCTGTAGTAACATACTGTAATATCAAATATCGTAATACACAGCATTAACTTCACATGCAAGTCCCAATTTGCACATGCATGTCTGTTATTACATGTGGGTCATTTGCATACCTGTACAATGATCTCCAAAGTATCGAGAATAATTAAGTTGGCCTCTGTCGCCAGGTTGCCATCAATAAGTGCTTCATGCTCCAACTCTGCTCTGGTTCTACATAGGAATGAGGAAGTCTCTGTCAGAAATTATTCAAAACTGCCAACTTCCTACTGATCATACTGATGATGGTGTACCCTTGAATGCTGCGTGAGCCTCCAGTCGCCACATTCAAGCCATTGCGCATGGACAGGGGCAATGTAGGAGTCTTTGTGTGGAAAAAATGGTACGGGAAGAGCCTCTAAGCATCATGGCTGTCACATAGAACCAAGTTTGGTATTCATTTTTTTAACACTTGAAACTCAGACTCATCTGCTGAGTAGAATCTCAGACATTCTTTTCCTCACTTCCTGAGAAGTTGGCTTGTGATGTAACTCAAGATTTTTATTCATCGGCAGCAGTAACTTTATTAAAGTTATTTGTATTACACACCTAACGTCCTGGGCTCGCCCGTTGTTTCGTAGCAAGAGGTTGTCTCTTAAACTGCATGGCAAAGTCCTCAACCTTTTCAAATGATCCAAAACAGGCCACAGCAAGAATGCATGTCGGTGTACACACAGACAGACAGCACCAACCCATAACTTCCCTCACCAGGGGGTTAAGAAGCACAAGCAAAAGGGATTAAGGAGACTATCCCTCAGGGTGAAAAGGGAATCACTAATGGAAGTGTGACATTACCGAGGAAGCGGATTGAGACGACTAAGCTATCCTGTTAACACGCTATGGCTAACACCTGGTAACACACTAGAGGCTAACCATTTAAGACCTGCGGTTCTTGAAGTGGTTCCTGCATATGACACTACACAGGAAATAGCTTTTAGTAAAATGCATCTGACTTTTTATTTTGCCACTGAGCAAACAATCAACAGTATTATCTATTAAAAACTTTGCTTTTCACATTCCTGCAGCAGCAACCCAGACCAGGGAAACACACAAACACACAAGTCAGAACCCCAAAATGAGAAGCACGCTGGTTAAAAAGCACAGCAGACCCACCGCAATCAATACCAACCCTAAGACAGGCACTGTTACCAGGGAAGGGGGGTTTGGGGGCTGCAAGGGCAGGGGGGGTTCAAGGGTCCATGGCCAAAAGGGGTCTCCAATGGTGCATTCATGTGCATGTGTTAAGTTTGAAAATCACAACAAGAAAAAAATCAAATAGCAATAAATATCAAATTCAACCAGTGATGAGAGTGTTACTCTGGATATCTAGAAAAGGCTGGTTTAAAGGAATCAAGAGTCTAGATGTTGCGAGTGGAGTATGTAACATTGACCACCCCAACTCATCTTGCGCCTGTTATGATTGTCTGACTCTCCACATGCAAGTCACACACCATGAGGTGGGGGGTAAAAAGCAGGAGGGAACTCAGAGGAGCACACTGCAGATGGAGACCATACAATACCTGACTGATCTGTGACTCCTACATACACACACAGTAACACGAGAGAACACATGGAGGAGTAAATTAACAGAACACAAAGGCTGGTGCTGAATTTACACAGGAACAGAACCGGAGAGAGTCTACTTTCCAATGCTACGCGCAACAATAAACTGTACCCTCGTTGACAAGACACTTCAGTAACAGGAAGTACAATATTGTTCATGCAACTGTGCATGCAACAGATGTCTTAATTTTTCTGGCTAAATATGTGACATCTACCATTAGGCTAACACAAGGTTGATGAAAACATTCTGTTCCTATGCAAGTCCAGCTGAAGAGACGGAAAAATAACAACGAACAATTAATAGGCATGGGCACCTATTTGAGATGGAATGATATGTACTGATGGATGGATGTTAGCAGTGACATCCTGTTAGAGGATAAAAGGAGATGATCATTCACTCATTCATTTCACTTTCAGTTCACAATGAAACACAGACAGTACATAATGGAGTTGGACATGCTGGTATATGTTAATTGATTCTTCTCATAAAAATGAAAAAAAAAAAAAAAAAAAAAGGAAAAAGCAGTGCATGCACAGTGAGATTCAAAGTAAGGATGGACTTTCTCAAAGAGGTTTACAGATTACTCTCCCAAATGTTGTTCTTATGTTCTAAGTTTGAAAAACTGAGGATGATATCTGCTCATTTAAGAAAAAAAAAATTCACCACAGAGACTTGATTAGCAAATAATTAGCTCAAATTATCAAAAGGCAATGGTAGCCGTATGTGGCTTGATTAACAACTGATGCCAGGAAATTTGATGTCTCTCATTGATTAAGTGGATTCTGTGGTGGTCTCTTTCAGGTTTTGTGTGGCATAAATCCGTGAAATACAAAGCAGAATACTGGATTAAGAGTAAAAGTGTGCATACTTGTCCATCTTCTCACTGTTCTGTCTCCAGTGGGTCATGTCCTTCCTCCAGCGCAGGTTCTCCTGACTGCCAAACGCACTGCCAGACGGACTCCTCTCTGTATGGGAGACAGGGAGGTATTTTTTGGGTGAATGAAGGTGCACACATACGGTAAAGCATAAGTAATGTAAAGGGAAAGCCTGCATGAGTGCACAATTATATCAAACTGTGTAGCTGTACGTTATGATTCTTTGTGTACATGTGCATGTGTTGTGTATATACATGAGTGTTGTGTGGGCATCGGGACAGTCTGGTTTTCTCATGTGTCAGTCTTTATGTGTGTGTCAGTGTGTGCAGTGTGTTTATATTAGGGGTGTATGTACAAATATGTGAGCATGTGTTTTTGCATATCCATGACTTCATGTAGATGGATATGTTTTATGCTTTATTTACTGTCCTGCCATCGATCTGCTGCATCACAGAATTTCCTTCTTGGCCCAGTATTCTTCTATTTTTACTGTTACTTGGCTTTAGTGTGTGTTTAATTTGTTGAATTTCCATTACCTGTAAATGTAATAAGTATTTCCCCCTTTAATAAAACTTTAAACACTTTAGATTCAGAGGTCTATTATGTTTAATTCCCTCTAAAATATTACACTAAATGTTACATTTGGTGAATTAATTGTAACTGATTTTTTAAACTAAGGTCAACAAAATTCTTTAATATTCTGTGACTTGACGGTGAAATTATTTAATCACTTTCTTCCCTGTCTGGTGTAGACTTTTCAGATCTCTATGGTTTTCCAAAAATCTCATTATGTAAGGGATCCCTGTTTGTACATGTGTATGTGTATGTAGGTGTGAATGTGTGTGTGTGTGTGTGTGTGTTTGCACATGCATAAATGTGCATCCACTGCCCCCTCCCACCTAGCTGTCCTCGGCTGCGTCGCACCATCTCCTGCCTGGCCCCAATGCTGCCTAGTATGGCCTCCTCCAGCTTGGCCTTCATGTCCTTGGACTTTTTAAAGGTCAGGCTATTCATGCGCTCAAAGGCCTTCTTCCCCTGCATGGTGAACACAACATGGGCCTTGTTTCCATGAGGCAGAGGGTGAGCGGACGGACAGAGAACACAGCGGGGGAGTTATTGGGTGCACTGCACTCAGCAAGCAAAGCAGGTTAGTAGTAAAAGAAGTAAATGCACAAACACAGAAATGGCAAAGGACAGGAATGCAGAAATTATACGGCATGTAGCAGAGCAAAGCTTGCAATAAATAGAAAGAAACTGATTAAGCTGAGCTATATCCCAGAAAGAAGATTTTAGCTGTGTTTTGATACAATTTCACCACTACATACAGTACGCAGAGAAAAGCGATAGCAAAGATGCAACTGCACAGTGCAAGTCAAGCAGGACATCAATCAATCCCATCAATCATCCAAGAGGATGTATGAAAGAGAGAAATATATCTGGAGATGTAACCTTTTTCCATCGGAGTTGCTTTAGAGGGATAGCTCAACACGCAAATATGAAAACCCGGACAGCAAGGAAGCATTTAATCAGGTTTGTGTGATTTTTTTCCCACCACTAATAAAATAATACTGTATTTTTGTTAATATAATTTTGGTGCTTATAATTTCATAATGTGTTGCTGGTATATACAGAGGTTACACATATTAAAGAGGTATATATTTGTTGACAACCAGAATTTTCAGTCAGTTGAAGAGGCAGGTATACTGTGGGTGCACTTCACACTGTATCCTCTACATCCTTCTGTAAGCTCTCACTACGTTTGCAGTCAAGCGAATGTGATGTTCACCACCAACGGTACCTTATATTCAAAGCAGGAGACGCAGAGGTAGAGGAGGTCCAGCAGGCGGTTGAGCTGAGACACTGACAGGTCTGTGAACCACTTCTGCAGCACCAGCTCGTCGGCGTTCTTCAGCACCCACAGCAGACAGATCAGCAGGCTGCGACTCGACTCGGCCGAGAAGGTGCCGTGCTGACGACTCGCCTGCGGAGGAGGAAATGAGGAGCGGGAAGGACAGAGGAAGAGAAGGAGTGAAGGAAGGAGGCAGAGAGTGGGCCGAAAGCGGGAGTATAGGGAAACAAGGAAAGCAAGAGATGTTGTAAGAAAGGATTGCTTCAATTTCATCCAGGTTTTTGTAAGAACTAACACCTGTAGGGCTGCACAATTAATCATAGGTAATTATAATTGATTTTTGATTATTTGTGTAATGCTCTATCACAAGTATGTCTCAAAAGGCCATTACAAACAATGAGCCTACTTAGATCTAACTAACTGACACTCATACAGTAAAATAAAACACTAGGAAGCCAGCATACAAGCCCTGCCTACTTTGACATGTCTAGACTCATTGTCTGCTGACTTCAAGATCCCAAAAGCAGGCGTTAAAAGTCATGAAACAGCCGATCAAAATACACTGTTTCCTCCGCTATCTTCCATCTGAGGCACAAACAGGAAGTTACCTGTGGGTTGAGCAGGAAGCTGCTTGGTCGGGACATTGGGGGAGCAGTGGAGGTGCCCGCTATCGCCATGGCGACAGTTTGGCTGATCATGCTATTGCCATCTCCCTCAGCCTCTTCCCCACTAGCACCCGCCGCAGCACCCTGAGGTCCGCCTGGCCGACCCCACTGGTTATGAGACTCTGTTGGGATAAACAAAATAGGCAGTGAAAACAGGAGGGAAGTAAGGCACTGGCTGTTGCTCTGTCTCTTTCTAATTGATATTTACATTATTGAATTATTGAATAGTAAATCTCCATCAGAATGATCCCACTGGTTATGGACACATAACTGCCATCTCTGTACTCTTTGTAGTGGGAGGATAATTAAATACTGCATTACTATTCCCTGTTCGACCAGCTTAAATTCATACTACATGTAAGGTATCTGGCAACAAATTTGATTTGGATTTTGAGAACAGGATCTGATGGGCTCTGATTTGAACCGATTTTATGAGGAATAAAATAAAATATTAAGTAAAGCTGCAATCAGCCTCATGAAAAGGCTGAACTTTATTCAGACCAAACTTTATAACCTTTGGTTAGCTGACTCTGGAGCTACTGTGTGTATACAAATATTTACCGATCAATGAGCCATTAAAAATCAAACTCAAGTGAAATACTATTACGACAAAATTATATTTGTAAGGAGGCCCTCTAAAGGGGGTTTACTAGGCTAGGGGGTCAAAGAGAGGGAAAAAAATGTGGTAAAGATTAGATTGAGGTTATTAGCGGCCAGTGTGGTACGTTGCACTAGGAGGCATCAACCTTTGCAGGTGAAATGATAACACTTTGGGTTCCACTGAAGGTTACAATCGAAATTTACAGCTGCAACCACTGTGTCCCTATCAGGTCATATCAGTGTGTCAGTGGTGTGTCCAGCTTGTGTCTAAGCTGACACTGACATCCTACAAGAGCTGTTTGGGAAGCTGGGGAGTGAGTGTGTTCTTGTCGCTGTACTAGTGACTCCTGCCAGATGATCAGGGTGCATGATCAGCACGAGGGGATCGCGTCAACCTCTACACGTTATGCTCTACCATTAAACCTCATCATCATCATCATCATCAGGTAACACCTAGTAGACTGCACCCTCCCCAGACCAACAGTAGGGGGCAGGCACAACAAAGAATGTGGTACACATTAGGACTTGGACATGACTTAACTGGGAATGATGGAAAAAAAAAACTTTTTTGTATAATTTGTATTTTAAAAAATCCAACAATTATGAAAATAAGCTGATGTCCATATTAGGTAATTAGAAGGTCAACACACAAGAGTTTAAACATATCTGTGATATTTCACAGTACCTGTGAAATCATGGAGTTGTGGCAGTGTTTCCATGACGATACCAATGAGTGGTAGGTAGAGCATGGCGACCCGGGCCTTGACCTCAGGGTCAGCATATCGCGGGTCAGAGTCATGGCTGGACAGGAGGTTATGGACCACACTCACCACCTTCTTATGTAAGCCAAACATCCTAAAAAAAAAATGAAAAAGAAAGAAAGGCAGAAACAAAACAAAAAAAGAAATTGAACTGTTAATGAGAAAAAAAGAATATTTTGCAATCATGCATACATATTAAAAAAAAATAACGTACAAATAAAAACACACTCACAATCGCAGTTCTTGCACTTAATCCACTCCTCAGAAATATGAATATGAATATGCCCACGGTATACTAACCCCTCGTTGTCTGGGTCCAGTATTACAGACAGCTCTGACAGTACCAATCCAGCCAGGTAGTGTTGCTCTCTAAAAGGGACAGACAGCTCAAACATGTTGGCTATCTTCTGGTCCTGGACATGGGTGGAGAAGCCTGAGCTCTGCAGGGGAGAGCAAAGACAAAAATTAGTCCAACTGGAAAACACATAATTTGCTTCATTTTCTTTTACTGAAATTTGCAAGCCAATCGGTAGTGATTTCTTTAATATGCAGAATATATTTATGGAAATGTTTGGTGAAAAATCATGCGCAAAAGGAAATCGGAGGGAACAATGCAACTGATAAAAATTTCCATGCTTTATTACAGACTTGTTAGAATGAGCAAATTGATTCTTTCTCCCATTTTCAACCTTTCTACACACTACATGAGTATCTTACAGAATTCAGCATCCATACTCTGTGGGGCTGTGTTACAAATGGCAATTACAGGATAGATTCACTGTATGCACATTAGTAATTGTGTTTTTCTCTACATATGAGTATTTATATGATTTCCTAGATGTTGTTTAAACCAGAACGCCGGTTTCCATAATTGATGTGAGGGATTAAGAGTTTTCTCCGGGAGAAACCTGATTATAGTGCCATGTATATGCTTACTCGCATTTCTAGATGCAGTGTGCAGTGAAAGAGAGCAGATATTTTACTTGTACCACATTTTCTGGGCTTGATCTGGAGATGATCAGGGAGATTAGGGAAGGGAAATGGTGTGTGATGCAGGGTATGAAAGAGTTTAACTGTTTCCAGAAATGGCAAAAAAGCTTTATGGCATCTGTTGTTTCTTGGAATATGAGAGTATTATGTCGAGCAAGCAGTGAGAGATTACAGGTTGAATGCTGTTTTGGTATTTGTGTGCCATTTTCCTCTGTCTCTCTCTGACCTGTGAAGTAGCTGAAGAGACGGAGGGGGAAGGTGAGGCAGGTGGCGTGAGCAGGCTACAGGGCAGGTTGAGGGTGACGTAGTGCTCGTGGCTGCAGACGATCCTCAGGAAGTCCAGCCTCAAAGACTCCAGTGTTGGGTTCTGCAGAGCGTAAAGCTTTGTGGACACCTGGAGAGACAGGAAACAGGGCACACTGAGAAATGCACCAGGGTCGCACAAAAACAGGAGCATATCAAAGAATGGGAGTGCCTGCTTTCAAAAAACCTGAAATCTTGAAAAATCACCATAATTAATGATTTTTTTTATGATCTTGGCAGTGGCTTCAAATAAATGTCTCGTTCCAGACTACTTTGAAGTTAAAGTAATCCTGCTGCAGTATATGAGTGAAAGTGAAAATTACTTAGGAGCCTATTTGTATTCAATCCCGCTTTCCTGTACTAATGCTCCAGTTTTATTTACCATTCTCTCCCACAATGAATAGTGACTCATGACAAATTAGGAAAACAAAATCAAGCATTTACCTGTTTCCAGTATGTCTTAATTAGTGTGAAGACAAATCCTCGGTCCATGACTGATAGCAAGTCGTTGAGAAAGAAGGCCAGACTAGTGTTGAGTCTCTCCACCAGCTCCAGGTCCTGATTGGACGGATAGCACAAGGTCAAGAGACTCTCAATCCCATATCTGAATGTTCCGTGATTTCCCCTAAGTTGGTGCTTTTTCATGACCTAAAAATGTTTTCTCTTCCTGGTTTGTTCATGTTGGCTTTCTGAAAGGGTAAACAGTCATGTCC
This sequence comes from Myripristis murdjan, assembly GCF_902150065.1. Lineage (NCBI taxonomy): Eukaryota > Metazoa > Chordata > Actinopteri > Holocentriformes > Holocentridae > Myripristis > Myripristis murdjan. Next base: position 25,229,973 of record NC_043983.1, on the reverse strand, counting down.
ACCACAGCTGTGTTTGTTGTTGGCCTGCAAGAATACACTAAAACACGTGGAACTGGAGGGACTCTGTGATACTGTGACATACTGCATTTGGTCATTAGTTACCTTCTGGAAGCGAGACACAATGTCGCCTGCGATAGTGCTGACCAGGGCTGTGATGTCATCCATGAAGCGCTCAGGGAAGCGGTTCTTCCTGGGAGACTCCAGGCGGTCGGTAAAGTACAGGTGGTGGATAATGCTCTTCACCTGAGGTCAAAATGTTTATCAGGACCATGCACAGGGCAGTTTCATTTTCTCAAGCGCAAACAGTGCCGCATTATTTGGCTATTAATAACAATACTGGAGAACATGTGCAGGGTTGAGTTTTCAATCCAAAAGCTAAACTAAAATGGGTATAGAAGCTGTTTTGGACACAGTTTACATATAAATTAAAAAAACAAAACAAAACAAACAAACAAAAAAAACAGTGAGCAACACAAACAACATCAGCGATCAAAATGAGCAATTTGAATAAAAGGTGCAATGTATAGTTATTTTAAATATGACTATATTACTATCAAATTACATGATACCTTGGTAGAATTAAATATATATAAGCTTATGGCTGAGATGATACTCACAATACTGATACTGATAAATAAATGTTATAAATGTGTGTACTTTGGTTTGTTCATTTATTCATAGTAACGCTGTTTGCAATGTGCATTGCTACACATAACCCCCTTACACTAAGATCATTTTCAAACAAACAATACAACTGCAGCTAATTCACTGAAGTCTATAAAATGTGTGAGAATATATATTTTTATTGGCTGCCCATCTAAGGTGCCTGAAGTTATTGCTCATCTTAATGGTTTTGTTCCCTACCATGAGTTCAAAGAAAAACCAGGCCTGCTGGAGAGCTCCCTCCCTGACGCTCCCACTGCTCACTACCCACTGCAGGGCCAACTCCTCGTGGAAAAGCTGGGGAAACGGGGAAGAAAAGTAAATGGGATAGGGAGAAGGATAGTGAGCAACAGAGAGGGAGAAAAACACAAAGCAATAGAGGCAGAGAAAGAGAATGTGAAGCACTACGTTGTAAGTATCACTGTCAGCCTCAATCTACACAGCTTCTGATACAGCCAAGTCTCTAGGTTCTGAATGTATTACACAGTGAATATAGTGTAAAATTTAAAATGTGATATTATGTGATTAAATGAAGGCTTATAATTTCAGTAAAAATGTTAACTGGCACCACTAAAATATGCTGAACAAAAGTAATTACAGATAATTACATAGCACACTTCTAAATCAAACTAACCTGGCAGACAGGGGTCCAATTTGAAACCTCTAATTCTTAACAATGACCATTTCTGTAATACTGATATTTACAGATAAATTAATATCTATTTTCTATATGAAACAATAAAAATTCAGTTCAGTAGAGTTCCTGTGCCTCCCAACACTGAAAAGGCTGTCTTGATTATACAAAAGTAAGTTTAACAACAGAAAAAACAGGTGTTAGGGTTACCAACAACATAAAATAATATTAATAATCACACAAACATAATCACATTCCTGTGCAACAGTCATATCACTTTAAAGAAATGATGAAAAAATGCACTCTCATCTCCATGCAAAAAGCAGTGTTCCCTAACATAGCAGCCTGTTCATGGCATGTGGCAGAAACATGTTGGTGAGAATGTAAATAAACATTTTATTTGCATGGAGAGAAAAATGGATCCTTCTTCATTTCTTTTAAGTTTATGGATTAATAACTTGCACCTTTGCTGGGGTGTGCGCTTTTTGTGAGAGACCGACAGCCAACATTCACATCAAAATCTCCTTCACACACTCAGAACAAGAGGCGGAACAGTGACATTCAGCATCCAACAAGACTCCACAACCACCAAATACAACATCAACCAATCCAGAGGCACACATCCACAGACAGACAGGCGAGGAGGCGAGTAAGAGTGGGGCGGGGTTGGGGTTGGCTCCTCCCCCTGTGCAAGTGGCTCTACCTTTTTGGTGGGCAACCGTCCTGTTAAAGTTTGCAAGAAACTGGCGCTCTCAGTGTGCGAAGACATGCGATTGCCACAGCGCTCCATGGCCTATGGGTGGGATGAATGGAACGGTGACAACAAAGTTAGTGGAGGAGCAACGGGAGTGTGGAGTTGCACCTTTTTCCTCAGCACACAAGATGTGTCTGCTGAGTCTCACTCACACACACACACACACATGCATTCAAACACACACACACTACAAAGTTTTGTAGCCTCTTGCACACATTTGTCAAACATGAAGACACAGAACAATTACAGACAGGACACGGACACAACTCAAAGTTGTGTCCATATTCTAACACAATTTCTAAAACCTCAAGAGTGACGTCCAGTTGAACCCAGGGCTTAACAGGAGGTGTGGAAAAAAGCTGATACAAAATGGCCACAAGCAAGCACTATAGCATTGGCTGAACGCATAAAATTGGCTACTTTTACTTTAAGTCACAGCCATTACTTAATGGTGTGCCATTTTGCATCCCTTAAGGTAAGTGTTTAAAGGTACAATATGTAATTTCATGATGCTTCAGCAGCATCTAGTGACTATCCTTGTTTGTGTCTGTATACAAACTCAAGAGGTCTGGAGCTATAAACTTGATAATATTTCATTTATAACAGTGTGAGGCAATATTTGTGCACCACAACACATATTAGGGTAACACATAAAGTTAGAAATATGAGCTACACAAAGTACAGCCATAGTTATATATGTTTTGGGATATGTATATGCTACAAAAAGTCATAATGCTCTGCTTTTACCTGCACAAGCAGGATGAGAGCAAACCAGGATATTCAGGGGAGCTCCACAGAGCATATGCTGCTTACCTGAACAACAAATGTAAAAGCTGTTCTAACCATATCCATGATAGTGAGCCAGTTTTAGCTGAATTGTCATGACCAGGGAGGAACCAGTGATGACTGACTTGGCTTGACAAAAGAAGGGCTGAACATGGGTAAAATAACCCCAGTCTGACCCTACTCAGTGGTTTGAAAGAGGTATAACAGTACTGTAATCCAACTGAAATAGTGTGAACATTCATCACCCTTTAGCGCATGTATGTTAGCATGGCTCACAGCAGACTCTAACACTGTCTAACAAAGTCTCAGCAGCCATCATGGTAACTCTGAATCATCCAGTGTTGGTCAACAACACTTGTGAACTCCAAACGCTCTGTTATGCTCGTTTGCATATCTGAATAAATAACTCATCACATTTTGTACCTTTAATTCAGATGCGAAATGGCAAACGCAAAATCAATCCTACAGTAATGAAAGGCCTGATTCTTGGTAGGCAGTCTGACACAATGCTCCATCCTTGGCAAAATGCTGACAACGTTCAGACTCTGTCAATGTGGGCACAGTTATTTTAATACGTATATAACTTACCTCTGGTAAAATAGCTGTTATTCTATGATGATAAATAAAATGATTAATTTATTTACTCAAGTTATTTTTATGTTGGGTTTTGAAAACTCACAATACTGAATGTCCTACAAAGCGACATAGGCTTATGTCATGTGAACTTAAAATGACAGAGGACAACACATCACATGAAGATGGACACTGAAGCGGACAGACAAAAAATATACACATGCACGCAGACACACGCACACATACACACACATAATGCTCCAGCCACACCGTGAATGTCGTGACATTAGTAGGAAGTCATGCAGGAATATTAGATGACAGTGGAGACTACAAGGTTAAAACAAAGTGGGAGGGAACAAATGTGTTAAAAGCAGAGATGAGGAAGTGACGGAAATAAAATGAATGCACAAAATTCTCCACTGCCGATGGAAGAGAACTTCTAACACTACTCTTTTTCTCTACTACTAAAACAATACTCTGAAATATATATATAAAAAAAAAAAGGTTTAAATCCTAAAATGACAGGCAAGTTTGACATGGAAAGGGAGGCCAACAGTGAAACAGTGAAATATGTTTGAGAAGTTGCAGCCATGGATGACTTTGGTATGGATTCAAAATAAGCATGAGAATGTTTGGATTCATATTCTACAGCTTTTCATCCAAGCACTCTGAGAAAAAGAGAGGTGTTGGATGTAGTAAGCAGAGAGGAATGACACCTAAACACTAAAGATGGCAGCTGGAGGGTCATGGAGGCGGCTGTGACTCCCATGTGAGGGATCATGGGAGGGTTGTGGGTAAGGGTTTAGTAGAATACTGCAATATTTTGAAAACTTTGGTCTTTGTTGCATTTGCAAAACACTAGCCAGCTTCTACATGGTTAAGAGATCTTTCAGTAGCATGCTGGCAATTACAATCACTCAAGGGGGCAAACTCAAACCAATGGAAGCAATTTGAGAGCAGCCAAATGAGGGATATAATCAGAACACAACAAAGGCAATTTCCATTTGGTTTGAGGGGCATTTGGAGGGTTTAAAAAGCCTTGATCCCTGAAAAATGTAAATCCCTAATTGAGATAAGAAAGACGTTTTTTTCTTTTAATTTCAGTGATGTGTCTGGCAAAGTGCAATAGCAGACCAAAGCTCAAAACATCACGGTATCCCTTCAAGATAAATAAATTGAGTTCTTTTTTTTAGTGAGGCACGGGGGAGGATGGGGCATTCGTAAACCACCTGCATGGTTTCTGGAGCGGACCCAGGGCTGGATCCCCAGGGGGCACTCTTACAGCCCATGGTGTGCACCCACGAGTTGGAGCGGTCTAAGCCCTAGGGGTGCCAGGGTCAAAGGGCACAGGGCAGGCAGGAGGCAAGGGAACGAGCGAGCAGCACGAGGGGCAGGGGAGGAGGAGGGAAGGAACAACGACAGGTTAAAGAGGTTCAGAGATCAGGACTGCTGAAAGACGCCATGAGCCCAAAAAAGGTTAGCCGTCAGTTATTAAAAGATCCAAATCATCATCACACAAGAGGTTCTCAGACAGAGCAAGGCAAGAATAGTGTCTCTCTCTCTCTCTCTCTCTCCCTTTCTCTCTCTCTGGTGAAAAATAGCTTCCTCTCCCTCGGAGACAAGAGAAGACAGGTTTAGTTTAGTAGTGGCAGCAAAGGCAACATTCATCAAACAAGGGGCTGCATCCATCACATCATGGTTACATGTTAGGCAAGACCATTAAATAGGCATATCACTCACTCATCACCACTCAAGTACTTTAAGGGTCAAATAAAACATGTTTCAAGTGGCAAATCACGAAGTATAGAAGACAAAGAGATCACGACACATAGGGCTGGGTTCAATTAATCGATTTTCTGATTAGAATTGATCGTCATCATAATGATCCAATATCGATTCATTGAGGTGATCTTTTAATGTTATGTTGTTCTATGTTGTTATGATTTTGTAATATAGCCTCCTCCAGCCACTGTGAGCAGACCGTTTTCCCGTCACGTTCTGCTTGCTGCACCGGGACAGCAGCAGTGAATGCATGCGTCTGTTATTAACGGACAAAGCACAGATGAGATGTGTGTGTGTGTGTGTGTGTGTGTGCGTGAGTGTGAGTATGAGAGAGAGAGAGAGAGAGAGAGAGAGAGAGAGAGAGAGAGAAGAGAGAGAGAGAGGGAGGGGGGAATAAGTGTGTGTGTGTTATTGAAAACCCTGGTAGCTACACGTGAGTAGAGTTGATTGGTGCTCATGTAAGATATAAAGGTACAATAATGTAAAAAAAAAAAAAAAAAGGTACAATAATGTAACTGCTTTAGGGTGAATTGTAAATGTAAACACCAATATTTTTAAATAATGCACCAAGTTAGAAAGTTACTTATATAGTTTACAGCACTAGTTCTCTGAGAATCTCTTTCATATCCAAGCAAAATTGCAGTTATAACTGAAATCCCTAACTGAATCGATATTGAATCAAATCGAATCAGAAATCGAACTGAAATGGGATCTTGTGAACAGGATTTGAATTGATTCAGGAAATCAGTGGCAATACCCAGCCCTAACAACATATATCAAATTAACGAGAAAAAAAAAAAAAAAAAAAAAAAAACACAAACACTCACACATAAAAAGAGAGACGTAAAGCAATGGATAATTCAAAAGAGTACCCTTTACTTAATGTCATCAAGAGATGTATGGCTAATGAAACAGTATCCTTATCTTCTTTACATTACCACCATCTGCTTCACTGATGAGGTTGTAAACTCTAAGTTTTATGTGCCATTCACAAGCTCTCCTTGTTGACCATTGTGTGAGTATATGTGTGTCAGTCAGGTTGCTGTTACAGCGGTTAAGGAGATAAGATGTCCAAGCTTATGTTTGCCCATTAGCTACAGGGTTTACATGTTAATAAAAGCCCACATGGATCCCATGTGTACATACATGGCCTCTGCCCACCTGAGGATATAGAACTGCACACTCAGCATAGTTACCCCCTTTGTGAACTTGTCTAAAATAGATCACAAGTCAACAGAAGCTGGTGACTACTGTTGTGTTAAATATTTAACCCTGACAAACACAGCTATGGTATGGAGATGGCAGTCAAAATCATAAAAGTCCATCCACACTGGAATAACACACAGCATTTTTCAGTTTAAGTGCCTCTTTTGTTTCTTGTGGGAAGTACTGAGAAAAAATGACTTACTGGCTATCATGTGTGAAGAGACTGTGTGATGACTTTACCTTACTGCCGATGATGGAGCGGACCTCGTCGTCAGGGGAGGTGGGGGTGCCAGAAATGTCTGGGTTACTGTTGCTGAGGCTACGGGAGCGGTTGAGGTTGAGGCTGGCCGGTCGGACGGCAGAGCGAGCCATGGTAGCGTAGTGGACCGATCCCCCCAGCCCTCCTGGGCCTGGGACAATGCAAAGAGGGAGGCAGATGGAAAAGCAGGGAAGGTGGGAATAATTACTATGACCACACAGTTCTTGTGCAAGTTCTTGTTCAAGTTAAAGTCTGCTCTAAACAGAATGAAAAGTACTTGAAAAATATGGCAGCAGAAGTGTTTTTTTTACTTTTTGGTAGGGTTAGACCGAAATGTCAATTATCTGGCTGAGACTGACGTTTTATTTAAATAAATGGATAAATGGATAAATAAATAAATAAACAATAAAATCAAATATGCAATTGTTAGCGGATTTCACTGGACAATTTTAGCATCCATTGTCTAAAAGCTGTTACACAGGTTTGTCTACCCTATCAGGAACAAAGTTCTGGGTATTTCTGAATTTTGTGGAAACGAAAGACGTACTGTCATCTCAAAATATCAGCTATATGTAAGTACAATCTTGCATACAGTTCTCTTGAAAATCCACATTGGTCCAACCCTATTTTTTAGCACATGTGCACAACCTAATAAAAGCCTATAAACAGTGTGACTGTAGATACATTGGACATCCATGTTTGGGGGCTGACTGGTTCGTAAAGTAATATGAAAGGATTTCATGGCAGAGAGTGCACTAAGCATCAAATGCTCTACAAAGACGAAATATCAAATGCAATGAGCATTTATTAACATTAAGAGGAACGATAACACCAAGACTATTTAAAAAAAATCTATTGTACATTGACGGGCAATATCTACCTGTTGAGGATGAGCTGAGGTCTGTGTTGGGCACGGAGAAGACATAGTGGATGTGGAAGGAGAAAAGGAAATAAAGAAAAAAACAGAAATAGAAAAAGAAAATTTATGGTAGGTTGGGCTGATGGGGGACACCCAGTGGGGGTGAGTCTGAGGTGGGTGCTGGGTAGGCAAAAGATGCAGTGAACATAGGAGGAGAAAATGGAAAACAATAGATAAAAAAATAAAATAAAATCTGAGAGGGTTAACAGGACTGACGATGATCTACCTGGTGACGGTGAGTTGGGGTCGGTGTTGGGCAGGCGGAAGACGTAGTAGATGTAGGAGGACAGCAGGCTGTTGCGGCCGTGCATGTCTTGGCTGGTGTCCAGGTATTTATGAAGACGGTTCACAATGGATGCCATCACCTCAAAGGACGCCTGGCCCAGATTTACTGTGTACACACACACACACACACACACAAAATTGGGTACAAACAGAAGTAAAGAGAGAGATCCGAAAAAAATACACAACACACAAAAGCAAAGATACAAATACAGTACATGTGTACACAGGATTATGTACACAAAACATATAATCAAACAGACAGGTACACAAGAAGAATGTCTTGGGAGAGTCAAGATATAAATGTTTACATTTTTTTTTTTTTTTTTTTAATCTACTGTCTCAAGTTCACCTGTCACATTTCAACATTAAGGGACAATGACTCAAGAGGCCATGGCCTTTCTATGCATTCAGGTGCTTTGGGTGTAAACTGACATTTTCTCACGTCATTCTAATCTTGTCACACTTTTCAGGTAAAGTTAAAGTTTTTCTAGGAACTCTGTGCCTTTGCCAGCACAGAATACAACATGTACTGCCAAAAGTGTGACCACACAGCAGGCCTATTACACATCTCTGTGGGATATATGTCATGCTTTGTTTGTTTTGACATATACCCTCTATCTGATAGCTCCAACAGACTAACAGTTGGGAGCAAGAAGGTTAAAGTTTGACATGTGACAAATGTTGTGAATCTCACACAGCAGGCTGCGGTTATGCTAAGCATGAGATACACTCATTCACAAGAGGCTCCACTAGGACATCCTGTATCTGCAGCTTAAGTATGTTATGTTCATCACCTCTGCTAACTGAATATACAGTTAGGTACATAAGTATTTTAACAGTGACACAATATTCATAATTTTGCCCTTCTACACTACCACAGCGGATTTGAAATGGAGTAATCAAGACGGGATTGAAGTGCAGACTTTCAGCTTTAATTTAAGGGGTTGAACAAAAATATGGCATTAACTTCTTAGGAATTCAGAGGCTCAAAAGTAATTGGACACTTAAAAACCTGTTTCATGGCCAGGTGTGGTCTTTTCCCTCATTATTCCATGACAAATTAAGGAAATAAAGGGTCTGGAGTTATTTCCAAGTGTTTGCATTTGCATTTTGTAGCTGTTTATCAGAACTCTCAACATGCGATCCAAAGTGGTGTCTATGCAAGTGAAGGGGACCATCATTAGGCTCCAAAATGTTGAGGGTTCTGAGCCTCTGAAAAGTGGGGTGACAATGTATAAAACTGGCTGTAATTCCTGAACGGTTAATGCCATATTCAACCCCCTAAATTAAAGCTGAAAGTCTGCATTTCAATCAAGTCTTGATTACTCCATTTCAAATCCACTGTTGGTGGTATACAAGGGCAAAATTATGAATATTGTGTCACTGTCCAAATACGTGTGGACCTAACTGTAAATCAGATTTATTCAGTCTGCAGTCAAGACTCTGAGTCATGTCCAAAGTAATTTCAAAATACCATAAAAACATATTCATGTGACCCTCATGGCAACATATTATACAATGCCTCCTAGATCTTCTAAAATCACAGAAAAACACTTAATCTTGTATCTTGTTGTTTAAATATAACACAACAAAATACCTATCTGTCCTGCAATGACTGGCGGCCGCACCACCAGCAGCACCAGCTTGTCAAGCAGCAGGTGGAGGAATCGAACCACCGGCTCCAACTGGGAGGAGTTGAGCGCTGCAATGCTGGACTTAAGCTCAGTCTCCAAATTGTTCTCCATGATGCGCATGTCTCCTATCCGCACTGGGAACATGTGCTCATCTAGGGCATGAACCAAGGCAAAGAACTTGTCCAGGTATTGGTCCTGGATGGAAAGATTGGGGGGATACAAAAGAGGAGGAGGAGAGGGAGGAGAGTAGAAAAAGAGGAATGGCAAAAAAGGTAGGTGAAAAGGGTAACAGTTAACAGTACACAGACAAGTCACCAGTGACACTGACGTCCCCCACAAAAGGAACAAGTTGGCATGGCCCATTCAATCGCTGCTTGCAATTTTAATATTCAGGTTTATATTCAAAATGCTGGACCACAGTGTCAAAATCCATTATTCCCTCATGTTTCATCCCAAACAGGCCAGCAGAGGCTCAGAAATAGCATGTAACAGAGGGATAGACAGATCCCAATCCATAGTCTCTTCTCTGATATTTAAGGGGACAATAATAATAATAATAAAAAAAAGAGTAGTGGGAAAAACAAAGAAAGAACATGGCGAAATAAGGTGGAGAAAACGGGAAGAGAAAAATCAGTCAAAAGGGGGGGAGGGGAGTCAACAAATAAAACTAAAGTAAGCTTGGATCTACTCATCTGTAACTGTGAGCAAGCAAGTTGGCTCACCAAGTGGAAACCACTGAGCCCGAGTTACTGCAAGAGCACAGGGGAATCCAGCGAGTCTAATCTGCCCAGGAGCAGTGATTTATGAGCACATTAGCCCCAGTTAGGCTCCTAGGGACCACAGTCAAGCCCTCCTCACCACCACCGACACAGAGATGGAGTAGACCTCAGTAAATTATTAGCGAGGTGAGGTTCACTCGCTAATGAACTGGTGCAGGGGAGGAATTACTGCCAAAGTGTGAAAACAATGAAGGAAACAGTGAACAAAAACCAATGTGTGGTTGTTTCTCTTTTCTTGAATTGAAATTATATGATTCCTTGTGTGAGGCTTGTGAAAATGATTCTGATGGCGACTGATCTGAGAATGAGGCTATCTTTCTTTAAACCTGAAAACCACATTATTTGGAGATTTCATTTACCAGCAGTGAAAAAAATCTACAATTCAATGCACTTTAAAGGCATTTTAATGACTTTCTCTGGCACTCGTGTCATTGAAAACAGTCGATAGCAACCGGAAGGATAGGAGAGACAAGCAGGGATGAGATCAAGATCAAAACACACGTTAACTTGCATCAGCACAAAGAAACAGTAAATACGTCTCACTGTGCACATCCTACACAGAATGACAATGAGTTTTAGCACTGACCGGCCTTAATACGGCAAGTGAATGGGGAAGGGGGAGGAGAAGCTATGTTCCAAAACTACTGGCAGTAAAGTTATCATACACACAGCAATTACCTGTGTGTGGATGGTTGAAACAGCTACCACTTCCACATTAAATACTCCTCGATGGTTGTCCACCCACTTCATTCCTGGGAGGGGAACCTGAAGTATAATAACACAAGTGAATAAAACATTGCTGCTTTGGAAAAAACAAATTATTTTGCTACCGCTGAAAAAGTGAGATTGGCCAAGTGTTTGTGGTAGGACTACTAACTCACTTGCAATGATTAGGCTTTAAGGCTGTTTTGGCAACTTTCCGTCTCAGCCAAAAATTAGATAAAATGCAACATATATAGTTAGATATAGTAAGAATAGGTGTTTGCCTGTCAGAATTTAGGTGGGCACATCAGGAACCTCTGAGATCAAGCTGCAGCACAATACACTGCTCTATTTCCATGCTAAAAAAACACACCCATGTAACAATTTGCTTCAGTTGTCTGTTGCACTACACCACTCTTGTTAAATTAATTCACACAAAGAATCAGAGCTGCCTCTTTAAACTGCCCTCTTTTAAAAATAAACTCAGATTTCTATATCAAATGAAAACACTGGTGTGTCCTCGGAAGTATTTTCTTACATCTGGGGAAAGCACAGAGTAGGACTGTGGTGGTTTCTCCAGAGATACAGGCAGACAGAAGTGGCCTGTTCGTAGACGGCCGTTCTGCAACATGGGAATCCACTAGATAAGGAGAAAGAGAGGGAGAGTGAACAAAGTGAGGGAAAAAAACATTTTCATATATCCACTTTTTCCCTAAGATTATATACATTAAGTCTCAACTGAACAAAATCATCATCATTACAAGCAAGGATGGAGTGAATAACCTGTGACTGAGAGAGAGAGAGAGAGAGAGAGAGAGAGAGAGAGAGAGAGAGAGAGAGACGAAAAGTGGGAAACACCTTAGTGTTAAGCAGTGAGTAATTGTGAATGGGCATGCACAAAAGTTTACCTAAGTGCCTACACGTACTGTATGTCACAAAAGTGAGTGTGTACGTGTGACTGTGGCTGGTACATACCGTGTATCCCACGGGAGTCTCCAGAGGTGTGTTCTGCTTCTGCTGGCAGCTGACGTGGTAAAAGGTGAAGAGGATGTGATGGTGGTCCGACAGCGAAGCAGGCAGCTTGATCTTGATCTCATCATGAAAGTCAGGAGATCTGATGATGGCAATCAATATCGTGAACACAGCACAACTCCAAACCAAATGGACTTAGGTTTAATAAACAAATAGTGTTTATAAAAGGTAACCAGCCAAAACAGATTATTTTGGGAACTAAACAGTGTAAAGAACAAAAACATATATTCTTTGTGTAAGTATCACAGTTGTGCAAAACTGACAACCAATGTTTCCTTGTCTTACCCTTTCTTCAGTGAATTATTCCCCAGCTGACTACAGATGTGTGCATGCCCCTACACATGTTAATTCTAAAAGAATGGTTCATTTTTGATTAAATCTGGGAGAGTTGTTATATATAACTTTAGGTTTCCCCCATTTGATTGCCAGAAAATAGGACCATGGTATAGCCCATTATATAACCTGTTAACACTGACTTGCCCAAAGGGGGCATTTCCGCTGTAGGTCAGCAGATTCATTCAAATTACAGTAAGGTAGGCATGATTTCATTAGCATTTCTTTCCTAAAATTTTCATTATTGCAATTATCATTACATAAAAGAGTTCACATCTCCTATTCTTTAATTTCTTCTATATATAGCTCAGTCTGATTATAACTTGGGAATCAGCGAGGCAGAGCAAGGTCTTATCCCGTAAGCCAGGAGTTCTAAAAAAAGAAAACCCCAATTACGTAACCTACTTCAATTGAATTCTCTCTAGTCCCACAGGAGCACTTTTGGTCTATAAGCCACGGCCCGGAAACTAACAGACAACCCAAAAGTACAGCAGGCCCATCAACAAAACCACTAGGATTGTCTAAAGGCTTAAAATGACCAAAAGAGCTCCACACAGGCAGAGAAAGGGCCCTCATTTCCCATGGGAACAAACACTTTTTTTGCAGACAAGTAAGGAAAAAAATCCCCAGCAAAGAGTGGTAACAAGAGCAATCTTTTCCCTAATGGAAAAGATAACATATTAATGGCTGAGCACAGAACATCAAAGCCATTAGCAGGCAAAAGTACAAAGGTGGACAGTGATCCACACTAACTCTTAAACAAGCAACAGGATTTTATTGACAGTAACCCTTTTAGCAGCAAGACTGACCAAATGGTCAAACAAGCCCAAAAGTTTGACAGAACTCAAAACCTAAAGCAGGCCTACTGACAAATTATGACAAAGGCTAAGACTTTCTCTTACATAGTTTTTCTCCTTTTTGCCTTTGAGAGTGTTGACAAGAGAAATATTGTGCCATCTCTGAGTGAAATGCTGACTGTAATTGACCATTAACTATAAGCACTCGAAAGGGCTGGAAAAAGTCATGATGGACGATTGTCCTAGTCAGGCCGTGCGTCGGTCACAGGTTGATTAACTTTAACCTTGAATGTATGACCCTTGGGTGACAGATGACAAACCACTGGGTGTCGTAAAGAGCACCTAATAGTGGTGATAAAATATTAGAGAGCCCTGAGCTCCTATATAGAGATGGAGGCACCCTGTACCAAGGGCATCACTGGACAATCTCCAAAAGGTTGACTGAGCCATTCTTAATTAATGCCTTAGAGGGGTAAATAAATATATTATTACAAGTGTTAAGAGTAGAGGTCATGCTAATGTTGAATTAAACAAGAAGATTTGTGAGCTTCATTTTCAATCCACCCTGAAAAAAATTTGGCTTGCTTGTGGATTTCACAGAATCTTATGAGTATCGTGAAAAAACATTCAAGTGCAAAACTCAGCATTTTGCTTTTTCAGACTACAGGGTTGCAATGGCAATGCCAACAGATGCCACTATAAAAGACACTAAAAGTACAATATTCTGTTCAATTTCAACATGCCATCTACTGCTCACATCACTCACATTTTCCCAAGTTTCTGGAAAACGCTGGGTAATTTGTGGATAATTTTCAGATTCGTGCCTTTGTCAACTAATTCTTTATGATCTCAGGTCACTGAGCCAAACAAAAAGTGCCCACCTTTTGGTTGACTATGTGACACTTTGCTCAAAAAAACACTCAACAAACTTACCTGTTGTGATAAACTACAGCAGTGTAGGCCTCTTTGGAGAAATCTGCACAGCTGGATTTGCCAAAAATCACCTGGAGAATAAGAAACAATAATTTCGACCATAAGATGACTGTATGGCCATGCCATAGTTATTTTTATGTTGTTTGAGTACTGCCATACTTAAACATCATAGCAACACATACAGAGAAGCTAAAACACAAAGACTGATTGACTGAAATCATCAAAATGACAAGTGAAGACAAATTCAACACTCAAGACACTTTAATTGTACAAGATATTGTCACATGGTTTACCGGCATAGCATTGTTTGGATCCTCCCCGTTCATGAATTGCACTTTCACTGTGATGTTGCGAGCAGAGCCTTGACGGTTGGCAAAGTTCAGACTCTGTGGGTTCACATACAGCAGATTCCTGAAAAACATATACACATACATGTTGCAGTTAATGTTTCAATACAAATGAAAAACAGATAGAAAAAAAACATGTAAGGTAAGGCAACACCAGGTATCCAAAAATGACTTTAACCCCATTATATTTAAGGACATGAGTTTTGTCTGCTCTCTACAGAATTATGCATCCATTCCCATACATTATTTAACAGCACTGCCTGAGTATGTAGGATATAATACAACTTTTTTCATTTGAAATCCATTTTTAAAACCTTAAAAGAGATTTGATGAGCAGCTATGTATGGCGTACTGATGTTCAGACAAACGTCTTCTGACATTCTTTCAACCTTTATCTGAATTCAACGCTTGGTGGAGCTCTTCAAAGTGACCGTTCCTTTACCCCTGTATGTCTATTGTTGCTGTGACAACACAGCATTTCTCAGCTCACTGGGATTTCCAGGGACATCATTAAAAAAAAAAAAAGCAAAAATAAATAAATAAATAAATAATAAGGGAGACAGTTAAATAAATCTCTTTTGCTTCCCCTCAATTAGCTTAAGTGGTTTGTTTGTTTCCATAAAGAAAAGACAAAGCAAAGTCACATCATAGCTGCTTTCTCTCTGTACTACATTTATGATGTGGACCGATAATATCAATAATTATTCCAAAGTAATGAATTATATCCAAGAATGCAGTGGTCCATGAATGTTCCAGTTGGTGATGATGATAAAGTAAACAATTAAAGCATGTTTTTAAATAAAAAGTACATAATTTTGATGTCTCACTAAAATGCTGGCAAACTACTCCGCCTAAGAAAAAGTAGGTAAACTGAGCTTAGCGGGGTTCAACCTCCACTGACCACAGTGAAAATCAATATTCAACATTTCTCTCTTTTTCACCCTAATTTTGCTATGGCTGTTACTCTTTGGATCATTTTCACCCCTGATCTTTTCACAGACATCTGTGTCTCTGAATCTGCTTGCCCTAGTTTAATATTGTGGTTACATTTACCCATTCATAGAATGGGTAAATGGGTATGTATACTATCGTCTAATTGGTAGAAACGGGGGGCTTGGCCTGTCAATCAGAGGGTACAATGTAAATAGCTGACCTACTTTTTCCAGCACAGTGGAGGAAGGGTAGAAGGTTGCTACTGCCAGCCTACACGAAAAGCAGGCCATCGAAGAAAAGCAATTATTTATCCCTATCCAACCTTTTTGTTAAATTTTCACAAATAAAGCACTAGCTCATACTGACTTCCAGAGGTTGAAGACTGGCCAGTGCATCAATGCCAAGATGGGGACAAAGAAATTAACAATAACGGAAACAATTCTGTATACTGACGCCGTCATAGTCGTATACTGTCATGGTCACACTACAACAAAAGGTACGTAACTGCATTGAACTGAACTGCATTACACTACAAAGACTGCTGTATGGTGGGCCTTTGCTGTTTGCCTGCCAACTTGACAAATACAATTATTCTTTTCTTTCTGGCCAATAACTTACTAATAGAGTTTGAAAAATAAAATCCTTGTTTACTGTAACTGCATCCAGTGGAGAACAGTAGAGGTAATGTGCATCAAAACACCCAGTGCTTGTGTGAATGTGTGTGGTAGTGGCAGGGTTCCCACCATAGGAAGTGCAGAGTAACCCAAGATCAGCTGACAAACCGCAGTGACGTAGCCGACAGCGGGGGGCGGCCCCCCAGAGACTACAGCTGGAGCCACAACTGACTGGGAAGCGTGGGAATCTATTCTCCCCGACAATTAGTACTCTGTTCATTTCCCTGTCTTTCTTCCCTCCATCGAGCACGTCCAAATGTTTCCTAATAATTTTAATGGCAGCTTTCATGGGGATTGCTGAACTTGAACTAAAATAGCACCCCGAATGATTTGCAGTGATTCCTTATAAGCACAAAAGGAAGTATCTCTGATTGGTCAGTTCTACTCATCAGATTCAACGTAAGTTAATCAGTAAAGGATGGCTGTGGAGGCAGCCTAGCCATACATGGCACCTAGATTACCTACCTCCCTTATGTTGGACTCCAAGGGTACATAAAAGGACATGTCATTGTTTACTGAACCTGCACGCTGTCCCTCAACACTAGGCCAGCAGTCATTCATGGTAAATGCAAACATGCAGAGAAAGAATAATGCTGATGGGGTTGCTGTAATAGGTTGAAATCACAATACTGGAGAATTTCAAAAGTGGAAAGAGTGCTGAAGTTAAATATGTTAAGTTAAATACTTAAATATGGTCACAAGATATCTAGTGCTGCAAGATATAGAGTGCTGATGAGTTTAACATAAGTCACTAAAAGCAAGCTGCGTTTACAGTAAATCCTTCAAAAATGTGTGCATGCCTCAAAAATGCTCGTTTATAGCAAAAATAAGATAAACAGGTGATAATACCTATTTTACTGTGATTAATCCTTTATAAAAAAAAAAATAATAATAATAATAATAATAATAATAATAATAATGCCATGTAAAAAAAAAATAGTCCCATGTACCAATGTCAGGTGAATTCTCGTGGATGGTACATTCGTATCATATCAGCACTTATGAAAGGTTAAATCCAAATAAAACACTGACCATAAAAATCAGGTTGCAGTGCACTCCCTACTCTCAGTAAATAATAAAAATTTATTCAATAAAAACTACTTAACATGCTGAATTAGACAAGCAGACGTACTCAGTTCATTGGTTATTCCTTGCTCAATAACTTGATAACACTTTTCTATTTAATTGAAAATTAGCTTTGTATATCTGCATTGTGATGTCTTGAATACCATTAACATATCAGCTACTTAATATATTTGAACAAAATAAATAAATACGGGTCAAATACGGGAGTGTGCCAACTTCCATCTTGGTTTTCTTGGTCAGAACTGTGTGTGTGTGAGTGGATTTCTTTAAAACACATAAGTTAGTAAGTAGTTCTCATTTTCACAAGGTTCCCACATAATACCAGTCCCATGTGTGTAGTACTAAATTGTGAGAATATAATGGTCCAGGAGGCTTGCTTAGACATTTACTATCAAATTCCCACTGTAAACCACCAAGAAACATGTTGGACCAACAGTATACTAAATAAATGAGAACAGCATTTAGGAACAAATGAATGAATGTATGAATGAATGAATAAATAATAACATCACCAACTTTATGCTGAGCAAGCAAATCATGATTATAGGTTTAGTCTACAGTCAAATATTTCTCTTGCCATATGAAGGTCTGAGAGAAAAGCTATGCATTGTTGATAAGTAAAGTACTACTCTAGCAACCACATATTACTAGGAAGAGGTAATTAACAGAACTTTAAGGCATTTTGTGGCACGCTAAAAGAGCCAGAATGTGGAAAATTTCCACTGTAATTTATCCAAAGCCAGCAAAGGGTGGCCTGGAAAAAAAGAAAAAGAAAAAAAAAAATCCAGATGGTATTTAATACATTAATGCCATGCTTTTCCTAACCACATATAGTGACATATGTTCAGCATTATGCTTTAAACTCTCTAAGGCACATTCAAATCTACTGTCCTGAATTACACCAAATGCTCAACAGAACTCAGATTATTGGGGGCATTACATTAAGCTTAGCTAAGCTGGAAGAGCAACATAACATGCCCACACAGAGAAATGCTGATTGCAAGACATTCCAATAATACAGCTTAAGTTTGCAATTCTGGCAGGGTGACCACATTTTTTCCTGCGTTGTACTGAACTGTCCAAGTCTGAGTGAGTGCTTTCAGTAGACAGCCAAGTCAAACAACTGACTAAGAATTTGCCATTTAAAAAAAAATGCTTTTATGACTGGATTCAGTGGACGCAAATGGACCTTGTAGGAGGTGCAAGCAAATCAGTATATATATCTACCACTTCATGTCATGTGGAATTTGAGTTATGGTAAACTGCATGACATTCTGGAAAAAAGGGGGAGAATGAGCAATAAAACCAAGATGATGAGTACACACTGTCCAAACTTTCTAACATCATTCACACCTAGAAGCATAACCCTGGAGCAGATGACAAGTCCACTCCGCTCCCCACATCACCACCCACATAGAAAGAGAGACACAGAAACAGAGCAAGTGAGAGAGAGAGAGAGAGAGAGAGAGAGAGAGAGAGAGAGAGGAGAGAGAGAGAGAGAGACTGATGCTAGGCTGATTCAGCATGACGCTAAATCAAACCAAGGAACATTAATTACACACAGCATTATCAATCAGGGCAAGTTGTGTGCAGGGTTATGAGGGGTGAGATTGATCAGACCGACAATCCATCAAAAACCTGTGATGGCCATTGTTGGCTTTCTGCTGATCAGCTAAAGCTCAGCACCACAGATGGAGCACATGGTAGGGTGTGGTACAGAAGGGGGGTTGGGTTTTGAACGGGTGTGGGTTGGAGTTAAACAGATAGTGGAGAGAGAGGGGGGGTATTTGCTATTTGCTCACTGCTGTGATTTGTTTGTTCAGGAGAGGAGGGGGCTCCAGGGGGATTTGAGGGGGTACAGAGCTAAAACATACTAGGGTTTAATGATCAGCTAATCCCCCCTCCTCTACTGAGAGGGTAGTATATAATACAGGGCAGCCTGCTGCTCTCACATCATTTTAACAAAGGTAGTCCAGCGGGAGAGACAGACAGGGTTGGGAAAGGAGTCAAGGGAGGCTTGCACACAGCGTCAGAGAGTGACAGCAGTAACAGTTTGTTAGAAAAATCTTCCTGTTCCACACAAAGACTGGACAAACGAACCATGATGAAGCTGTTGTGCCTGCTGCTGCTGGTGGCCAGTCTCGAAGCTACTCTCCCTACTCTGGACACCTCTGACAAAGAAGAATACCCAACCCTGCCCTCACAGGTCCTGACACAGACACCAACCCCAACAGAGGCCAAATCCCGCTTTGCCATGCTGGACGACGTTCGCCTTCTGGCAAACGGCCTCCTCCAGTTAGGCCAGAGTCTGCGGGAGTTCGTCCACAAAACCAAGGCCCAAATCAATGACATCTTTCAGAAGCTGAATATCTTTGACCGCTCCTTTTACCAACTCTCAGTGGTCACCTCGGAAATTAAGGAGGAAGAGGAGGAGCTAAAGAAGACCACCAATTTCCTGAAGACCAACAATGAGGAGATCAAGAACCTATCGCTGGAGATAAATTCCAAGATTAACAACATCCTGCAGGAGCGCAGCCAGCTTCAGACTAAAGTGGGAAGTCTGGAGGATAGACTGAAGGGGCTATCACAAAGCATCGTCCCTGCAGACCAGCTGATTGAAATCAGATCGCTCAAGGTGAGAAGCAACAAGTGCTGGCATAATGCCTCAGAACTGCTCATGTGAGAGTATATTATAGCACCTCTTAATGGTGGGTTATTTGTGCATAAATTAGATAGGTGACGGGTGAGTGAGTAAAAATGGTAATGTAAAAATTTTCCTTAAATTAAGTTAAAAACAATGGTTGGATTTAATAAATTAAGTTAACCTGGATGCCATCCACATATATCCAATTTCCCACTGCACATTAGTTAGATTCTATGTAAAGATTTCATGTAAAGATTATTGATCTTCATGTGATAAGAATAAAATGCCCTCTTACATGGTTGAATAGTTGCATTCTTGTCTAATGACAAATCTGAAAACCCTAGGAGTGCATGCAACTCAGCTCAAATGCTGTCAAAATATGTAGGACATGTAAGTTTCAAGACATTTAAAGACATTTAAAATGCAATAATTAAAAATAGAATTTTAACATATGTCCCCTACAGCAAACCAAAATTTTTACAAAAGAAAAATTGAACAGTCTGTTGGCATGATTAACAAGTCTTGCCATCTCCTACTCGGTTTGAGTGAAATTCATAATATTTTTCATTAATTTATAAACGTGGTGTTATTGAAGAAAGTGATGGCAAACTGATGGCTTGTAGTTACCGATTTGTGCCAGAGATATCAGTGCACACTTCTCTTTGGGCAAATTGAATCGTAGGTGACTGGACTTGTATTTGCCCAAAGAGAACGATGACCTGGATGAAGGAGAATATCCATAGACAGTGCATACTTGCTCTTCAAAAGACTGTTAAATAAAACATACATATACAGGTATAATGGACAGCTGTGACTTTGACCTGGCTTTTTTAGGAGGTGATTGAGGCTCAGGAGAGAACAATCTCTGATCTGCTGAAAGCTGTGAGGGAGCAGCATGATCAGCTCGACCACCAGAAAACCAAGATTAAAAGCCTGGAGGAAAAGGTTGACAAAAATTCTGCTTATGTCACTACCAAACAAGCTATGCTATTTTACCATATACTACAAGATATAATCAATATAATGAAAACATATAGCTCACAATCTGATTTCACCAGTCTTAGGTTCAAGGTCTTACAACATTCCTTAACACTGTAAATTGTGCCTTCTCTTGCAGCTTAGCTATGA
The DNA here is from genome assembly GCF_902150065.1 of Myripristis murdjan. NCBI lineage: Eukaryota > Metazoa > Chordata > Actinopteri > Holocentriformes > Holocentridae > Myripristis > Myripristis murdjan. Next base: position 25,209,090 of record NC_043983.1, on the reverse strand, counting down.
AACTTTTCAAGACACAATTGTTAAGGCGGTTGATTCAGATCCAGTGGAACCTGATATGTTTGAATATCTGACAGAAAACTCAACTAGCCTGGAGACAAATGGTAAGAGAGGTGAAAAAATAACACACCCTACAAACAAAATTCAACAGTTTTTGGTAACTTGGATAGAAAATAGAGTATACTTTATGTTGCAACACATTAGTGGCTGCCACATTTCTTACCATATGCTATCCTCCAATGTCTTTCTTCATTGTGTTTCAGATTTCCCCACGGATTGCAGTGAGTTGTTTGACAGAGGAGAGAAAAACAGTGGAGTCTACACTATCAAGCCAAACCAATCGGAGCCATTCAGTGTTTACTGTGAAATGGGTTCAGGTGGGTGAGACTCAGGCAATCAATCTTGTGGTACTTTAGAGACCACACCAAAATACACCTCCTATTTTAGCAAGTATTTGAGGGAACCAGGTTTGTAAAATAAATCCTTAGCATTTAAGTGCAAATGCTTATAATTAAATTAACCCAAAAGCTGGGCAATCCAGTTAGGTGGCCACAGAATAGGTTATCCAAAAAGTCAGACACTGCTGTGGGCATCTTTCCTGAGAAGACTTCCTGACACTTGTGCAAGCTTGTGTGTGTGACTTTCATTACAGTCAACTGACATAAAATTATTTTCCACCTATTCCACAGATGAGGGCTTGACCATCATTCAAAACAGAAATGATGGCTCTGTGGATTTTGACCAGACATGGGAAAAGTATGAGAAAGGCTTTGGAAATCTGGAAAGTGAGTAAATTCTGTCTTACTCTAATTCTATTAGATTTAAATAAATTAGATTATGCTGTTTTTCTTCATAAATCCACATTTGCTATTAAGTGTTTGGTATAAAATGTGCTTCAGATTATTGGGAAGTAATCAAAATTTTTATATCTTGACGAATTAAGGATTCCAATTGAAATTAAATCTACATAAAAAAAAAAGTTAAGCATCTAACTACATAAAAGGAACTGAAACCAAAAATATAAAAACAAAATAAAAAGAAAAAAGGCACAAAATAGTGCTTGAAGAATTTACAAAAGCATGACATGGTCTTGTAATCTTTTGTGGCATATTCCAAGGTCAAGCATCATACAAAACACCAAATCAAATGAAGTGAGTGTTTGTGAGTGTGGGTACGTTACTGGGGCTGTATCAAGTGGGTACCTCAAATCAGAGGTTTCTCTGGATTAGATCCACAACTAATCCAGCCACCCTAAAACTCCACCCTGCCCCCAACCACCAAATACAGCTAAAGGTGCTTCCATTACCCTGATGGGATGGGTGATTCTGATCATTAAGTGTAATAATTGAGCCAATAAATGGGCTTTGGGCTTTCATGAAATAATTTCATGAAAGCCAAAACTGAATTCAGAGTGAAAGACTCTTTGGTTCAACAACACAGAGACTCTGAATTTCATCTTCTCAGTCTGAGCAGCCATACAGATAGAAAGTAAAGTGGAAATTCGGTTAAGCATTTGAAGATAAGAGCACAGTCTCTGTCCCTGACTTGTCATCTTCTCACCAAAAGCCAGTGTGCATTCAGGGACAAAATGAAACAGCCTCTGGAAGGCATTTTTAAGTACTTCCTGTACAGACGGCCAAAGGAAGTAGTAATTGTAGCTTATCAGCCTTCAGTTGACAGAATGACTTCCTGTTGTCTGAGCACTCTGGCTATATTTCTCTCTTACACTTGCTAGACTTGGCTAGCTGCCCATAGGTACAGTCATGCTACATTCCATTGAAGCAATGGCTCCTGCAGCCATGAATTCTTCAGTGTCAGTTTCTTTTTACAACCAGCTATCTAATGGTTTTGCTTTAAAGCTGCCTACAACACACTGCCACAGGCCAAGGGAAACAGGTTTCTAGTGTTTAAACTTGCCTCCACTGGAACAAGAAAAGAGTCTCTAAACCTATACAAGACTCATCATAAATGGCTAAATTAATTGGTAAAAACCTTTATGTAGTATGAGTCTTCATGGGTATGTGTGAATAAATGTGAGATATAGGATCAATCTACCAAAATTGAAAAGAAAAAATAATGTAGAAATCAAGTACTGCTATTTGAAATGATTCACAAATATTTTGTGTCATAAAAATAAACCAGCAAAGGGTAAAAAGGGATGCATTGTTTTTAACAGAGGAGTTCTGGTTGGGCTTGAAGAAGATTCATAGCTTGGCAGGGCAGGGAGCCTACATCCTACGTGTCGATCTGGCTGACTGGAAGGAGGAGAAGCACTGGGCTGAATACCAGTTCTCACTGGGAAGTCCCTCCACCCACTACACCCTCCATCTCAGCTACATCTCGGGTGACCTGCCTGATGCCATGGCCAACAGCACCGGCATAAGCTTCTCTACAAAGGACAGAGTCAGTGACAACCAGCGCAACTCCAACTGTGCTCGCAACTACACAGGTAAAGAATAACAACGGATTACAAAAGATAGATTACACACAGTCAAGTATCAGCACAAGCACCTAATACCTACTGTACCTGTATCACCACTACAGGTATAATCAGAGTAATGAACTCATGCACAGGCAGTACTGCTACAGTCAACTTTCAAAAACATTGTTGATCCATTAAGCGCTGTTACCAGACAAGGCCATTTTGTTACCATCACATCACACCAGAATAGAGACACAATAAGAAGATAATGCAGGTAACAACCACACCCTCAATATGAAATTCCTGTCCGTATATAGCTAGTTGTAGAAAAAAAGTGGCCAGAGGGAATTAATGCCTTGTCCCCCACAGGTGTCTGTTTGTCAAAATGAAAATATATCTAAGAAGACTGCCTCATAAAACACAAACTGTGAATTTGCACATTGAGTTGATATGAAACCAAAAATGGCTCAACCTCATCCAGGAACCAAGTTCCTGGATGAGGTCTTTATGAGTAAAGGTTTACGGTCTAGTCTGATGATGGCTCTACTTTCCTGGGTGATGGCCATGGTTGTGGAAGTCAATGGTCTTGATTATTGGGCTTAATATGTTTGCACATCTGATATTTCTTGTTATGACATTTCGGCAGGTGGTTGGTGGTTTAGTGCCTGTGGGGAGACCAACTTGAACGGAAGGTACCTGTGGCTGAGAGCAAAGGGACGCTCACTGAGGAGGAAAGGAGTTCACTGGAAGTCAGGCTCAGGGACCTCCTATTACCTCAAAACAACTAAGATCTCCATACGATCAGCTACTGCTACTGATAACATAAACTGAATCCCGCAATGATTCCTACCTTCATTCATAACATAAAAGCTTTTTTCACATACACAAATTATATATATTGCTCAGCCTAAAGTTGCATTGAATGGTAATCTATAGCATGAAACTACTTAATCCAGGCATACTCCATGTCTATAACAACAGTAGCTTAGCCACCACTGTAACATTAGGCTGACTGCTTCCACCCTTCTTCCATACATCATTCTGTCAGAGGCTACAAGCCAAAAACATTATCTATGTCAGAGAAGAAAACTCTGAACTGTCATGATGATGCAACTACCACACACAGGTCTTTAACCTCCTGTGTTTTATCCAGAGAAAGTAAAATTATTATTGTGCAATGTCTGCAAACACATTCCATCCCAAGATAGATATTTATTGGTCCACATCAGCACCCTAATACTGTCTGCAAAATGTCACAGCACTCTAGTATAGAAAAAAAACGGGTAGGATTATAATGCAATCATAAAAATGAAATTGCATGGCAACTCATTTAGGTGAACTTAAATACATTTGTCAGCTTCTTTTGTTATCTACAGCTATTTAAAATGTGTATTTTTTCCACATAACAGGATATTGTGTTGCATGTTTCAGGAGACTAAAGGTTCAAACCTAAATAGGTTATTACATGGACTTAGTGCAGCAATTTACAGTGCTATGGTAAAAGTCTGGGAGCCAGAGTCCTGAAAGGTTTTCCACACAGGTGGGACAACATCGGCTGTCAAATAAAGTGGGGAAAAAAAGGAAATACAAAGCTTTGCAGCACACTCGCAAAATGTTAGCTTGGTTTGTTCTATGTTCTTTTTTTACTTTACAATGTATTTAAACCATTTTCATACTGTTTTATCAATTATTTTGTTACAATAAGGTCATTATCATGTATTTTCCTGTATTACTGAGTCATATTGACTCTTCCACTTTTTCAGCATACTACAATAAATATGTTTATTAATAATTTCATCCTATTGTGTAGTTAGGTGCTCTGATAACTTGATATCTATTTATGAATACAAAATAAATATCTGCAAACATGACCAAGTGACTGACTATTGTTGTTGTTCTTTTTACTGGCCACTGATAATTAAGTGATGAGTTAATTTTGTTCAAGCCATTTTGCATATTAAATTGGGACTAAACCAAATGCTTGCTTAGGGAAATTGGTGAAACGGCTGTTGTAAAAATTGCTGCTGCCAGGAACTGCATGGCAAATCACTCAGATGGCTGGTCCAAAGCTAACATAAGCCAAAAAACTGACCTGGTGCTATGCTGACATTATTGTGAGTAAGTGATAAAGAGTACGTGACCACTACCACATCAGTTCAGTCATCAGTCAATATGTATGACAATGTTTTCATTTACAACTCAAATTTCTTCACATGTGCATTAGTATCTACATAGGCTGGTTCAATATATAGGACAGGCTTACCTTGTATACGTGTAATAACTACTCTAACACTAATTGTATACAAACCCTTCTAATAAAACTACCTTCACCGTTAAGTGCTTCTATTTAGGAGGCTGTTTGAGGAAACCTGGTAACCTGAGATCACTGTTTAGGTTGAATGACCACATATATTTCCCAACACCACAATAACTTCAAAGAAACCATTCACGGATAAGCACTACTATCATTAATGGGATTCCAAAGTCTTGTTGGAAAATGGACCAGTGTATGCAGTCAACCTTCCCTTGGGAATACAAACATTTAAAAAAAAAAATACTCAATAAAAATTTGACATTGTGTACTTCTGTCCATATCCTGACATATGGTGGTGGATCAAATACAGCTGACAACAGTTAATCTACAATAGGAGGTCACCTGGTTATCTGCACAGAAACAAGGCCTGGGGCAGGGAGGCCGTGTCAACACCAACATCTGATAATAAGGACTTCTCTCCCTATGACCTTGACAAAAATAGCAATAGGGCAGACTGAATATGTACACAGTCACCAGGCAGACATGAGGTGAACATTACCCAGCAGTGAATTCAGTGTCCCAACAGACATGAGTCAGCTCCGCAACAAAGCTAAAGTTGATAGATACTTTTTTTTTTTTTTGGTTCAAATACACATTCAGTGCTCGGTTAAAGTGTGTATGCTCAGTGAAAGGATGGCCATGGTGTAGGAGCTAGTTTGGTATTTGCACCCCCTAAAATGATCAGCAAGATGTGACATGTCATCTTAGTATAGCGTTGTTAGTCTGAATCATCCAACACATAAAACCAGGAATGTATACTTCCATGAGGCACGCTACAACAAAGCAGCATACAAACCACTTTCAAGTCAACCAATTCAACATTTGCCTCAAAATTCAAAAACAGAAAAATTTACACATATGCCTTACAACAACCCACTGAGTAATTACTGGGACTTCAAAGTTTCAGCTTTAGGAGGGGCTCTAGAAACTGAAACTAAATAGAAAATGTCCCCATTTTCATCCCTCCACATGGGTTTTCTGTACCTGTATGTGGTGTTGGGCACATAGACGTCCCTGGCAGGAAACTCCAGGATCTCCCTGGTGGGGCGCACCCTGCTGTCTGGGTAGGGTTTGACCTGCTGAAGGTCAGGGGTCAGGCAATAGTGGGGGTTTTCTGGAGCCGGAGATATGTCTAACTTCAACTGGGCTGTAGTAGATGGAGATGTAGGGGGAAGAAGAGAGGGAATGCAGGTGTGAAATACAGGAGAAGTTGAGAGACAGGGAGAAGAGAGAGCGAGAAAGAGAGAGAGAGAGATTAGTATTTTTTCATTTCAGCTTGGTTGAGCAATTAAGTGAACTCGGTGAACGCGGTGAGGATGTCTGTACCTGTGATGGGTCTGAGTCTCCTCAGCACAGAGGAAGGCCTTCTCATATCAGCCAGGAACTTAAACAGGTCCTCATCACTCAACCTGTCACCCTCCTGAAACACACACATACACATGCAACATAAAAAAGTAAAAAACTTAGAATAGAGACCAGAACAGAATAGTGTGAATTAGCACAGCTAAAAAAGGCTAAAAAACTATTCTGTGTGTGAGAGTCTGTGTGTGCATGCCTGGATGTGCAGGTGTGCATATTATGTGCATGCTACATGGATCTCGGTGCAGACCTGTTTGAAGAAGTTGGTGACAGTAAGCGTTGCAGGTCTGAAGCCTGTCAAACTGCATGACTCATCTCCACTGGTCGTCCTCTCCAGGGAACGCCTTCCCATGATGCTCGAGTTCCTCCGCTCTGACCATGAGCCTTTTCTCTCTGCATAAAACCAATAACAAGGCATTCAACATTTCATGCCAAAATGAGCAGAACAGAACAGTGTGTATTACGCATTTCCATTTTTTTTGCGTTCCCCCTCTGTTGCCATTTTCCAGGCTAAACTAAAGACTTCATGTTTTCTAAGACCTTTGAGTGTCCTCAAGGTCTTAATATTTTAAGGTGTTAGTGTAAGTTAGTGTTATGTATTTCTTCTGTGATAGTGATTATTATTAATCTCAACTGCATTCTACTGTTTTTTATGTTACTATACTCTATCTTATCTTATTGTATAGCACTTTGCTCAACTCTGGTTGTCTTTAAATGTGCTTTATAAATAAACTTGGCTTGACATGATATTTCTTAACCCAACTGTTGAGAGCCTTTTCTTTTTGGGGGACAATTAGGAACAACCACATGATGAATCCTATTTTCTGCCCGATGTGATAGAGAATCAGGAGTAGACAGCTGCATAGCATCTACCTCACAAAAAAAGGCTGCAACCAGAGTCAGCATCAAAGAAATGTGACCTTGAGCGGTCAAAGGTTAGACAAACACAAAGGCTCAAACTCAAAATAACAGACCAATAATCAATATGGCTGGACACTTTGTTTGGATGATTTCGCCCCTGTTTAAATTTGCTCTCCTCATTATTTGCTGTTGGAAAGTTGCTTTTAGATAAAATTTTTCAAGTGTGGTCATGCACTGATGCATCCATGAGCCCTGTGCATGACTACTGCCTGCCAGACTTCCACTCCTCAATAACATGTGACACTGCGACTGGACACCTATATAATCTTAAAAACAAAAACCTAAACCAAGCATTTTGCATCTTCCCATTCAAACTGATCATGAGCTGATATAAATACATGTTTAAATTTGCAAATGCTTAGCAAAGGGAAATAATTGTTTCAAGTTTCTGACCTGAAAGGCTCATCTCCAGCTCTGTGTCTCTCTCAAGACTGCCAGCACTGTTGACGATGTTCATCAAGTGGATGGCAGTCCAGGCAAAGGGCATGCGGTATCGGCCCAGACGCTGACAAAACTGCTCTGACTGGCTACGAAGCTTCTCCAGCTTCTCTTTATTCTAGGAAAAAAAACAGGAAACATTAACCTAATTAATTATCTTCTAACACAGTTATTTGTTTGTTACTAATGTTACAGACATAAGTAAATATAGTCTACAAAACTATGTGCCAATTCACTTACTCATGCATCCTGTGACGAAAGGTTATTTTAGATTAGCAACATTTTGACACTACAAGGGACAAATGTCCAAGAATTTGTAAATGGGACTACAGTATGTGGCTAATATAGTGGGCTATAAAGAACATACTTTTTATAAGATATTAAAATACTTGTCATAAACCAGAAACAAGCCTCTATATCATTCTGGGTCCCACTCATCATCAAAAAGATAATGTTTCAGGCAGACCATACCTTGGCAGCGTCAGACTCTTTGAAGACCATGTAGGGCTCAGCACACTCCCCAATGTCACCTTGCTGCAATACTTTCTCCAGCTGGGAGGCACACAAAGCACACAGAGCTTTCAGTCACACCACACTCAAACACAGCAATGGACTAAACAAGCAAGGCAGAGACAGAGATGGACATTGCAATACAGCAGTAAACAGAAGATGTAATATATTTGCCAAGACGGCTTATGTCTATTATTCAGCTTGCTACTTTCCCCAAGCAAGTCCCCCAAGTCCACATTAGCAAATGAAAGAAACTTCAAAGAAAGAGGAAATGATGCCATCAGACTCAGACCTGGATAACCAGGAAGACATCCTGGGAGGGGTAGGTGATGGAGAATATGGCAGAGCGTGCAAGAGTGGAGATGGCCGCTGTCTGGATGTGCGGACGCAACATTGCCTTGGTTTGCTCAGAGTTCAGGTCAAAGAAGAAGTTCTCTGATATCTGAGGGACACAGAGACACAAACACACACAGTAAACTATAACCATAATATGAACCCAACACAGATCTCACCAAACTCAACACATGATCAGCAAACAAATTTAAAATGTAATGGAACTATGAGGCAGATTTGTGCTAAACAGATAAGAATCACTTAGTATTCACTCCTAAATTCGTGAATGCACTGCTCTGTTAGTTTAACTTGATTTTGCGCTCACATGACACACATACCAACATTTTAGTGACAAAAAACGTCTTGTTCACAGGTGGAACTATTGAGCAAAGCAATATACATGAGTAGCGTTTCCCCCAGAAAAATTATTAGACCAGGTGCAGTATTGCTTCAACGTGCTTGCGGAGGTCTGAAGAGTGGTTTAAGAAGCGCAGATGTTTTTCGCAGACACAGCAAGCACTGCAATATGTAATTTGTCTTTCTTAGATTTTGGTAAAGCACTATGTCCAAGTATGGCTACTGGCCATGAGTTTTTGCTGGAAAATGTAACTTGCAGGTTTCCTCATTCTACTTGTCTCCTTGCTATGCGGTTGGCATCTTGGCATGTACTGTAAAGTGTTTCTCCTATTACGACATTTAGAGCAGAAAAGAGACTAATAAGAGTATAAATTGCAAATAACAAAACATGAAAACTAGTCTGTTACTAAAGACTAGTAATTTTTCCCTAATTTGGGTTTGTAATGCCTGCCGGAGGTCTAGAAAACCACCCTAAAAACCTGGACATCGTGAGTACAGGTGCAGGACGAAATTCCCCCTTGACCTGATAATAAGCAGTTTTAATGGTATCAGATCTGCTAAGTTGTTACTGTTGATTGAATTAGGTGCAATCAGGAACTACTGTTGTTACTGAGAGAAAAACAAAAAGAAACATTAGGAAAGCTCAGCACGTGTTGCATTCATGGACCCTCGGACAGTACTGTTTGGGAAATACCCAATTCTCCAGCACCTGCAGCACCCCTAGTTCACATATCCATGCTTAAAATTAATTTTCTCATGATGTTTTGGCCTGGCAAGAGGTCACTTAAGGCCCAGTGGCCTGCTGGACTTGAACTACACAGGGAGAAATCCTGTATGAGAGATCTGCTCAACACGGCAACTGCTACCCTCTAGTGTTTATCAGCTACAGAGGGGGGAGAGACACCGAGGGTTGATGGGGTTCTAGGATAGATACATAGTTCCAGCTTATGATTTAACTGCATTCCCACAAGCATAACAGGGCCACTACATAAACTTTTATAGTCCACTCATCGAATTCGCGTTCGCCTCCCAACAATTTTAATGGTTGGCAGAAGTGACCCAACAACTCAGGGCTGAGGTGGCACTGAGGAAAGCATAACAGCTTACCTTTTTCTTCTCCTTGACATCGTATAAGGCCAAACTAGCGAATATGGGTTCAATTTCGATTTCGAACCTTCAAGGGGAAGGAAAAAAAATGAGTGGGTCAGCAGAAAGCGGCAGTTAAAAAAAAAGAGCACAGAGCTTAAAAGGCTTTTTTTCCCTGAAAAAGGCTGTCTACCACTTACTTCAAGGACAAGCACTTGACGAGTAGCCTCTGGCCAAAGTGTTCTTTCGGCACATCAGGCACACAGTGGCGTTCGATGGGCTCCTCCTACACATCCACCAGAAAAAAAATACAAAGAAAAACCATTAAAAATATGAAAACTGCGGTGGTGAACGCCTGATTGTGTATGGAAACTATTATCAGAAAAAAAATAAATTCATTCATGTTGATACTTTATATAAAGAGGCATGAATTCACTGGCTCGGGACCACATCATTCCTTGCAACAGGTGTAACAGATGTGACTGCAGTAATAGCCATGCTCTTAAAAACACATTACATGAAACAAAAACAAGTCCATTCCCAGAAGACCAGAAAAGACACATTTAAATGAACTATTCATCACAAATTCAATTTCTAATGGAGGGCTTCACTGTGAGGGTTAAAGTGAGCTTAGATGATGGCTACAAAGACTTTACCTTCCTTGCTTCCTATCCTTAACCATCAGAAGGGATTTAGAAAAGTGTCCCAAAATCAACCCATATTCAGAGTGGCAAGCACCACTAGTAAGTCACAGAGTGATGTCAGCTCTGCCTTGAATATTTTGGTCCCATTCATTTCTTTGAGAAAGGATTTTACTCAACCTTTCCCTTGAAACTATGAAATATAGTCACAAGGTTGTGCTGGCTCTGTTTCATGATCATACAAGGCTTGCTGTGACACTTCCAAGAAATGACTATTATGGCTGCCTAACCTTTTACTACTGAAGTGTGCCTTAATCACCAAAAATACTGACATTCACTCTGCTGCATAACAAACATTCATGCAGCGGTTTTATGTGTTAAAAGTAATTTCCTGACATTACCGGATAGCATTTCAACTCAAAGGCTAGTTGAGTTCATTGGCTTGTTTGAATCCAGGAATGCTCCCAGTGTACTGGATTTGGTTACTGGGAGATTCAGATTTCATTTTCATTTATGTTGAAGCTTCTAAGTCTGATTCTTGGTCCCCAAGGGACAAAATGTGTAATTAAATTGTAACCAATAGAAAAAGGATTCAAGTGTAGGTAAAAAAAAGTGTACCTCATCGAGAGCGGGGTGCAGGGCAAAGAGTTCACGGTGGCGGTGGGACTTGCGCTGCTCTTCATTGTGCCGGTCAATCTCCTCATTGGGGGAGCGGTCGAGGAGGTGGGGGAGGAGGGCGTCGGGAAGGGAGTTCTTCAGGTCAAAGATGCTGCAGGCCCAGCTGCCCCGTGGAGTGTCATCTATTGACATGGACCGCCGCTTCAGTTCATCCTTCAGGAAATCAAATGCACAAACAAATCTAAGCGTGGTAAGACACACAAGCAAGTATACACATCAGCTGATCGCAGTATAGGAAAAAGATAACAAAGTTGATAGTCATCCAAAACAAATCATGTAAGGAACCTGAAATTCGAGCGTGCTGATTCCAGTATCAAGGTAATTTGACATGAAAGATCACTCTCACAGTGGTGGAAATTTTATATGACCATGAGAAATTTTCCGATTAGACTGTTGCAAAATTGTTTTCAATAACCAGAGTTGGTTTAAGGTAGATTATAGAGGCAGGCTTGGCAAACTTGTGCCCTAAAATAACTATTTACTGCAAACAGTATCATACATTATTTTCATTCAGTGTACAAACAACATTACATGTCATTTGGTGGATGATTTTATCTAAACCTTTTATCCATGACTTCAGCGGAATTTCAGCGACAAATCATTGCAGCAGTGTCATGCTGTATCTGAGGGAAGGAAATAGTAGTGTGCGCTCACTCTGCCCCAATTTTTGCGTACCACAAATATCATGGAATATAAATACCATCCTGAAAAAAAATGCAGAAACTCAGAGTCTGCTCTCTAAGCACTGCTGCTGATGGAAAGGTGATCAACAGTAGCAGCAGATATCTTCCACAATAAATACAGGTTTATTTGGATCAATTGCACACAAACTACTGTTTACACCCTAGACAAAATTTTACATATTCGTGCTAATCTCGTGCATACTTAAAACAAAGAAAACAGCTTTGTTTGAAGTATGCACGAGATCAGCCAGCATGATAACAGCCATGCCTCAAGCTGCAAAAGATGAGCCACTTTTCCAAAACAGAAAATGGGCCAGATTACTTTGAGTGATTTATCTCATAGATGATCATTTACACAGAGCATTTAGTACAAATGGGTAAAAAAAGATTTGAGTTGATGCTAGTGTACTACCTGGTCATCCTGGTAGCTGCTGCTGTCTGGCATCTCATCAGCCTCAAACACTTGTTTGGGCAAGCCTTTTTGACGCTCCTTCTGCTTGTCCAGAGTGTTGGGGTTAAAGCCCGTACCAAGCTTGTGGTATCTGAAAGAGTGAGCAAAAGAACAATTTGAGTGTTATCTTGTATGACACTATGATTAATATTTATCACTGATTTGTAAACTTTCTATGATTCCCAATTATTAGCCAAAAAACAAAGAGTTAACAGTTTGAATCAATTTGATTGAAACACAGAAAATCTCCACACAACAAAGTCTTACTTTCTGTTGACGATGGCCCAGTCCTCTGTGTAGGATCTGACACAGTCTCGCACATGAGGATCAGTGTCCCTGCATAAGGACAGAATCAATCATTGAAGGAAGGTTTATTTTAATGAGGAAATTCAAACATCTTTAAGTGTGCACACAATGTTTGTGCTGCCTCTCTGTCTCAAATGATGAGCAAAAGGTTAAATCCAGAAGCCTGCCATCTTTAGGCAGTGGTGCATTTAGGAAGTTTTCAAAATAACTGAGAAGAGTAATATTGATACAAAGATTTAAATATCACAAAAAACATTTAAGAGCAGTAAAAGTGTTTTGCATTAGCGTTTTGCATTAATGCAAAATCATTAAAAGGGATCAGCTTTCTCTTTTGCCAAAGTGGCAGCATTGAGACTTATCAGTACTTTTCAAACATTAGTATGAACAGCTACACTGAAGGAGAAAATGTCCCTTTCTTTTCAGTGAATCACTAGAATCTCCAAATATCTCCAAATCAATAAGAATAAAAGCCAAGCATAACATGACACACATGTGAATTCAGTGTTCTGTTTCTCTTGATCATGAATTGATGGCTATAATTGCTATAATTAGGTTACAAGGATGAAAGAAGAAACTTCCTGAGTTCAGTGACTGGGTTAAAGCTAATACAGTACAGCATGGAGGGCTCTGACAAGATCTCTAATGATAGGGCAGCCTCATAGCCATGCTGGGACTTTGCTCTGGCAGCCAGAGGTAGGTTAGCCACTGGATCAAGTTCAGGTTTGCACATGGGGTGACACAAAACATTAAACTGAGACCCACAGTTGGCTCATTATACAAAGAAAACAAGTGTCACGTTAAGAAGATAAAGCAAGCCTCTAAAACACTTGTAACATCAAAATACTTGAATAAACACTTAGGCTAATTTCTCCATTTCATTTCTCCAAGTGTGTCTGAAAACTGTTTTTGTTATGGTACTACTGCTACGGCACCATGGTTATCAAGAAGCAATTTCAGGTCTATCAGTGGGGCCTGAAGACACTCCATGACTCTATAGTCTGTGTACTGTCAAACTTCATCCTGGTTTTCAGCACATGAGAAACTAATGCATTCACTGAGCAGTCTCCAATCAACAAAACAAAGCTTTATTATTGTGGACAATAAATCTTTACACTTTCAGCTGCAAATTTCCACACCACTCCCACACAAATCTTTTGGTATTCATAAAGAATACCAAAACATCACCGCCATAAAAGTGCCATGGGATTTTACTGCACTCTACACTTTCTATTACAATTCCTTTCAACTGTCTGACACCTTACCCTTCTTCTGGGACAGCTTGTGCGACTGTGCGACATTCCCTGGGTGTGTAGATGACCTCGATGTCATCTGGGGGAAACTCAATCAGGTCTCTCAGGGGACCTGACTCAATGACGGGAGGGTGAGTGATGAGGTACTCTTCAAAATCCACCGGCTCCACCGCCTCCGTGAGGGGAACCTGGGAGAAGATGGGATGGGGTTGACAGAGAGATCAAGAGAAGGATGGGGAGAAGAAGAGAGACAGAGGAGACATGTATTAGTTATTAGCTATAAAAACAGTTATACAGTATGCAGGCTATTGTAAATTTCTCAGTAACAGCTTTAGGGGATTGATTTCTCAAAGTATTTTTGAGGAAAGCAGCAGTGTTAGGGTTATTACTCACTGTGAGTCTGCATCACGCACATCACTAACAGGCCCAGAACTGTCTGACACTATCAAACCCATCTATGAGTCTATTTCTGTTGAAAGCACAGTTCTAGATTTAATTATCTAATTCTAGGATGTAAAATCAGTTCTAAGGAACATACATTTCCAATACAGGAATGATATGGGATGCTCTCAAATGCCCTTAAGTTGACTCAACTAACCAGATTAGCAAGTCCTGGCAAGTGTGCTACTTCAAGCATAGACTAATGGACTAATGCTTTCATGGGTCTTAGTCGGCGTCTAAAATAAAGAGCCCAGGGGGAATCTTTTTTACAGCTGGTTCAATTTAAGTGTGTGTGTGTGTGTGTGTGTGTGTGTGTGTACGCGCGTGTATGTGCGTGTTTGTCTCTCTCGAGGAATTTGTAACACAAACACCCTTTCACAGTTTAATTAAAAGCCAACTTTAGCCTAATTAAGGAGGAGAGGGGGAGTGTTTGCTGGCATTTCGGCACACGGCTCCTGAGGGTCAACTGCCGCTGCCCCTTTAACACAACACAACACAATATCTAGCCAGAGGAGTCAAAAACTGTTAATCCTAAAAACAGTGGAGCAGAACGAGACTGGGTGTGATGAACAGGCCTGTCAATGGTTGGCTGACATGTTAGCGGGGCTTGGTCAAATGGGAAATTATAACTACAAATAAACAACAACTAAAAATAATTACATCTTTACAGTCCGTTGTAACATAATGCTATATTTATGGTTGTCACAAGAAGTGATACTTATCCCAAAATTTTGATAACGACACCAATACTAGTGTTTTTATTGTCAAAGTATTATCGCAACTTGGTACCTCACTCTGTAACTCAGTGTTCCTTTTCTAATGTTGCCAGGCTGTTCACACTATTAACTACAAAAGAGACATGAGCAACACGAGCAATTTTTCACAGCAGCCCTTTTGACATGAGTATCAGGGCAAACACAGATGTTCCCAATGACATTAATTAAGCTTCTGTTCCATTTAGGTCTAACAGAGCCAGGGCCCTGGTGTTGTGCATGCTGGCTCACTGGAAAGGCCCCGGTACAATAAGGCCAAATCCACAACAATGTGGAGAAATCTGGAAACACTGTTTCCACATCAAATTGTTTTTGTCCATACTGGCATTATCACAAAGTTTTCAAAAAGTTGGCCATGCACACCAAAAACACTGTAATTTCTTTAATAGGTATGCACAGAGCAACACTTGCCCGCCATGTCAGTTGTTTTGGTTCCAGCCAAAATCACGACAATCATACATTATACGTCATTCATCACAAAACCCTGTGTCTTCTCCATTTTTCATTGGCCATTCTACAACACAAACCTAGTGTGTTCAAATGTATCCACTTGGGAGAGCGCTTTTCAAAAGATTTGATATGCGACAGAAAAAGAAAGATGCTCTGTCTAGTTTAGTGTGGACTTGGATCAGGACTTTGATTAATGTAGTGACAATGTAGTGTGTTTAATGTAGTGTGTTTACTCTGCTATATCATGTCAAAATGGCTGCTGTGAAAAAGTTCTATTAAACTGCATATAGCACAGTCATGCTTTCTGACAAGGCCAGTTTTATACCACCCCAAAAATGATGAATTTGGGATGAAACTGTAAATTATTACCAACTAGTACAAAAAAGGCTGTCTTCTGCATAAAGGAATAGTACATATAAATAATTGTGCAACGCAGTTTGAATAGGCTTAACATCAGTGTTTTAGTATAACCGAGGTTCTTGTTGGCAAGCTCTGGCCTTCCAGTGCTTTTTGAGTGTACTCACTGTGTTGCTTGCAGCGGCACCAACATTGAGGTTTTTGAGGAGCTGTGGGGAGCCCCCATACTGGCCAGCTATCTGCTTCCTGACCTCTGCTGCCACAGTCCTGCAAAAAGAGGAAAGATGAGTAGAGACAGAGTGACAGTGGGTCAATACCAGGAAATCACTGTCATTTTTCACATTTCAATGAAGAAACCAGGCATGGCTGCTGTAGTTGTGATCTGGCTGGAAAGTCCAAGAAATCCCAGGGGTAGAAGCGGGGTAAATGTCAGGTAGGCAAAATACTGTGATGCTTCCTGTGTTGATATTCTCCTGCCATGTTAATGCAGAGAATTCCAGTTATTTTAATGACATTTTATGGATATTCATGAAGGATTTGTGGTGACATTCTGTCAGATGATACATTACAAACTAGAAAAAATGGTCAATGAAACTGTAAGGAAAAATCACAAAACCATAAATTTTACAGGGTAATTTAGGCTTTTAGGCTACTCTTACGTACATGATCCAACAACATTGGCTCACTGGCTCAGGTCATACTGATAAATTAGTCTATAAACTAATTAATCACTGGCCTGTTTGGTCATTGCTGTGCTTACAAGATGTAAGCTTTTTGCTTGCATTTGGCCCATTATATTAACATGGAAGTGAGACGTTAACTTGGAAGCATCTATGTAGGTGGCAGTTCAATTACAGTTTTTAATTTCGCCCCCTTCTGGGTTCAATGTAAGACTAAAATATTGTGTGGGAAAGTGCACATTGCTTTAAGCCCTGTAGATAATTGGACCCTGTAGGTATAATTGTATTTATTGTTCTTGATCAGCTCAGTTGAAAATTATTAATTTTAACAATGTAAGCCCCTGGCGATATTTAACCTTCTACCCAGTAGGTTAGGCAATTTACACAAAGTAATGAGCTGCACACAAATATTATTTGCATATTAGATCAGACCTTGGCGACATGGTGCAGCTTATTTTAATAGAACATTTCCATGGCTAGATCCTCGAGACTTCAGGTCATAACTCATGTGTCCACTTCGGAGGCTGCTTAGTGCATCCAAAATAGAACAAAGGAATCTTAAATAAGGTTGTTCGAATACTGGAAATTATTCTCAAACAGAGGCTGCATTTCAGGATCCACTTAAGGGCCTGACACAAACTAGACAATGAGCCCAAGAGTAGTGCTACTGGGATATATGGATAGCTCAACAAGGTCAGTGTGTAAATACACCAGACAGCCAACAGGAGAGGTAGCCAGGCTGGATAGCCTTGAGTTTCACTTCTGCTGAAGACAAGGCTAACTAACATTAGGTATTATGGTTCCTGTCCCTTGAGGGTTTTCTCCCAGTGACTGCCTGCAGCCTCACTGTGCCCCCTCTGACAGCGCCATATATTACACCCAGACAGATATGAGGGAAGCAAATAAAAACCCCTGGACCCCAGTGGTCAGCACAAAGCGTCTGATGTTCAACTGCTTCTGGGGCTACACACACATACATAGCCCCTTTAAATCACAGCAACCAACAAAACAACTCACTGTCGCCTTGAACAAAACATCAATGCAGCAAGTAGCCCAAACCGGCACCAACAAATACAAATTAAAGCCAAAATAAGGACATGATGACAATCAAGACTCACAGTTAAGTATCAACATTTTGTTTCATTTTGCTACCCCTCCAAAAGCAATATTGCAGGTACCACTGCTTTAAGAGTGACTGAGCAATTGAGGGCCATGACTGACTGTGACCTAGCCAGCCAGGTCATGGTCAAAGGTCATGCTGAAGGAAAGATGCTGTCTGGAAACCAACAGCATCCTGTTTCAGAGCCACAGACTGCCTCTGTGGCTAGGCACAGCTCCCCAGCTGTGCTGGCGGAAATCAACATTGCCTCCAAAATAAGACACATATGAATATCAACTATACAGGCAATTTCTTTATTATTATTTTTTTTAGGCAAAGAAAGGAGTAAAATGTGCACACATGCACACATTTTGACACCCATTGTATTTTTTATAAAGTTCAAAAACAACAAGGTTTGTTTTTTTTTTTGTTTTTTGTTTTGTTTTTTTGGTTCATGACACTTTTGAATAACATACAAGCACACATACTTAACACATAATTATTGTGGGAGAGGCAGGGTGAGACCCTAACATACATAGACTTAGATTCAGATTTATGTTAGAGTCAGAGTTATGTTATATTTTTTCTCAATGAAACATTCATGCCTCACCACATAAACATTGGTCACATAACAAACTGTACAAAACTTACACATATATAGGCTACAATGCGGCTAAATATCCCTTTAAAGTTCCTTCAAATAAAAACTGGCATGGCCATTTTCAAAGGGGTCCCCTGACCTCTCATCTCAAGATATCTGAATGAAAATGGCTTCTATAGGCACCCATGGGTCTCCCCTTTGCAGACACGCCCATCTTAAGCTAATCGCATACAGTTTGCGGCAAAAAACATGCATAAGGGGTCCGAGTTTATATGCAATACCCGGACAAAAGTGCTTGCCATCCAATCACTGAAAATGCAATTCTAATGGAAATTTCCAAATGTCAATAGTTTTTGATACCAAATCAAAGCATGCAAGTTTTCCTTGGTGTTCCTCAAGGTCTTGGTGTCCTAATGTGGTATTTTAGAGGGATTTTTGACCATTTTTAATCAATTCTCGAGTGGTCAAAAATGGCTGACAGATTTGGTTATTGCACCAAATCTGTGTAACAAATGGTATCAGCTCAAAAATTGCTGCAACAACTTATGACACATAAATGTACATAGGAATGACTATCACATCCTTGGATCATCAGGTTCTACCCTTTATACACTATAAATAAACAAATAAATATGTTTGATTTTAGTTTGATTTTAGTTTCCCAGCTTCCAGATGATGAATAACATTTCTATGTGGCCTCTTCTGTTGACCTTTTATCTCTTCCTGAAGATCCCCTGCCAGGGAGCACGACTTAGAGCTTTTATTTTAAAGACGCAAGGTTCATTTCCTCCAGCCTAGCCAGGGAGCCATGCCTAGGCACAGGGGCGCTCTGCGGGTCTGCAGCTAGACCTCAATCCTGGAAACTACACTCAGGCTGCTGAGCACAAGAGATCAAGGCCATCGATATCTTAAGCCAGCAGGTAAAATGAAAACTGTCCAGGCCAAGTTGCCAGCTCAGGACAAACATGGTGATATAGTGGGGATCCAGTGGCCTCTGCAGTGCAGTGCTGTCACCACTGGAGAAGGGCAGGAGCACTGAACCGACAAGCACATTCCACTGTCCTCCCCAATGCCTCCAACCAGACCTTTATTTAGCACTAGTCACTGCACTGAGGAATAACTTGATTAGGCAAAACGCCTTCTTGGCTTTCCTCCAAAAAGAATAACAACAACAACTTTCAGTAACAAAATATACACATGTCAACAAACTGGCAGCTTTGGAATATCATGGATCGTTAGAGAATAAGAAAGGCATTCAGAAGCCAGTGGCTTAGGGAAAAAAATGAAAGCATGTGATGTTCAACTTTGTTTTTGGACAAAGCCACTCTTCCATTTATTATACTCATCTCAACATGTGAAATAAGCTATCTCACTTCTAATAAAGAAAGGCAACATTTGTGAAGGGTTAGAAGAGAGTTGCCAATGTCACTGTAAAATGAAATACTTCTGCAATTTCCCACTGCTTTAGGAATCTGTGAGAAACAGTGAACACCCATACATACATGTGTGCACACTCGCCCACACACACAGCTACTTCCCCAAATGTTTACTGTGAGGGTGAAACTGGAAAAGAACAAAAAATCTTTGTGAGCATTTGTTTGAGACAAGTTAAATAAGTATAACAGAATGCTTTGTCAGTCCTGATATAATCACAACCTGTTTGAAGAAGGATTCAAACTGCCAGAGACTTCAAACTTTTTTCAGCTCGGCACCCAAAATAGAAATTTAGTAAAATAAGAGTCAAGCTCATAAAGCATTTCACCACTGCAAAACCAGGCCCACAACCCATTTTGAGTCTTTGACCCACAATTACAGAATGTGGGATCAACAGCATTAATAATTATAAAATGGAGAAGAAAAGAAATCAAAATATTGTTGCTCTGCTTCAAACTCCGCCTGGAAATAACATGTTACCAGACTTGCTAAACATGCAGACATGCACAACCATTTGGATTTCACTGCAGTCTTTCAATACAGACAAAGAAAAAGAAACTTATAGAAAAGGTTCTTCCTTTCCTTAAACGTCACATTGTCACAACACCTCTTGAAGGGCGCAAGGCCATACTTCATCCAATACAGAGATCTGCTTTCACTTTTGTGCTGGCTGTGGGTGTGTGCACGTGGGTGGTAACAATTCCAGAGGGGGAACAAAAACATTAACGGGCCTGCCTGCTCTGTGCTATTTGCATTACTACAGCTTATCACTTTTCAGTTTCCTATAACCTCACTGTTGTTACAACTGAAACAAGTGCAAAGTGAAACAAAAAAAAAATTCCATTGGGGAATTACAGTGCCAGTATTACTGCAGGATTACCAGTGACAGCTTAATGACTAAAGCAACTTAATTTAAACATTTGCAGATTAATAGAATTATTGATTACTACTGATCAGCAGGTATTAGGATGTGCATGGGAGTGCACTGTGGAGATATTAAGTGGTAGGTTGCATTGTTAAGTTTAAAGTAACTACACAAAACAAGGAACTACAAGCAGGCTTTTATCAATGACTAAAGCTCAATATTATATTGCATGTTTTGGTGTCTGTGCAATGCTTAAATGAGCAATGACGGCGGTGATTGCAAACATGTATATCAACAAATGTGTCCCCATTAGGCTTTAATGGGAGACATCTCTACCAGAACCTTGCATCTTTCTATCTGTGCATCTGGTTCTGACTTTTAGCGCAGACTGGCATGATGGTATCTGAAAGCTGACACAAAGCCCTTTGTTAAAGAGATTACTTTGATCTGTCTGAGGGGCGGGGAGGGAGATTATAATATCGGTATTTGATGGTTGTTGACGGAGGCTTTTTGTTCCTAGACTTATTGTGTGACATATATCTGCGCTCCCATTAAGCCAGGTCTGGGCAAACACGCCACCGAAGTTCAGTCACATCTCTAACCAGTGCCACTAGTACCAAGCTAACGTTTCGCATCGTTAGCTAGGCAGGAGAGCTAGCAGCCACAAATCAGCGGTTTAAAACACACAGCAAGTCCCCCTTTGTGTGGATAATTACGAAAAAAACACAACAGTACAACACGACACCTTCATTACAACGGTATTACCGCTCGCCACCTTGGTAGTGTTAATAAAAAAAATCAACAAAGCACAGCGGCTAGCCGGCGTCGCTGTCTGTCTGGGTGGGTCTGAGCATCTTTCACAGTGTGGCTAACGAGCAGGCGGCTAGCTCGGAGCAGCCAGGCTGTGCTGGCGGCTGGCTGGGCCTCCTCGGCTAAACGCCTCCCTCGGCGGAGCTCTGGCCGCGACCGACACAAAGCTCCGTAACCTCGACGAGCAGCTCGCCGTCCGCTAAACGTGTCCAAACCGCAACCGCAAGTCCATACCTGCTGATTTTCTGGGCGAAGGCGCGGCGTTCAGCCATGGCAGTGGCCGCTGATGTGCTTTAGTGAGATTCCCAGGCAGGCAGGCAGGCAGGCAGGCAGGCTCCGCTCTCCACTACTACGGCCACTGGGAAAACCGAACGGGAAAACGGGAAAACGGGAGAAGGGAATCACTACCGTAATGAATGTAGCTGCGTGCACCAGAACACACCCAATGAGAGCACACAACGCGCTGCACCTATGAACTGAGATCAATGAATGAATGAAACAGTGTGTGTGTGTGTGTGTGTGTGTGTGTGTGTGTGCGCACCAATGAGGGATTTACAGCACAGTGTGTGTGCGGTGATAGTAAGTCAATGGTGGACGCAGAGCATTTCTTCTCCCTTTTTTTTTTTTTTTTTTTTTTTTTTTTTTTTTTTTTTACAATAAATCAGTCTAGTATCATTTATTAGAGTGAGGTATTTACAGTAGAGTGTGTGTACCTAAGTCAATGGTGGATACAGGGTATTTCCCCATTGTTTATAATAAATCAATGTAGTTTAATTTCGATATTTTAATCAGGTGTTTAAACCAGTGTCTGTGTACCTAGATAGTAGGTCAGTGGTGGATGCAGTATTTTTCTCCCATCTTTTATAATAAATCAAGTGTAATTTTCAATATTTGAGTGAGATATTCACAGTAGTGATTGTGTATCAAGATAGTATGTCAGATGTGGATACAGAGTATTTTTCCCATTGTTAATAATAAATTAATCTGCTATAAATTTCAGGATTTGAATTACAGTAGTGATTGTGTATCTAGATTGTGAGTCAGTGGTGGATACAGTATTTTTTTTCTCCCATTGTTTATTACATATAACAGTGCTTTCACACGCTTGTTAGATTGTTATTTCATTTAAAAGTGTAATGCATAAGCATATGTATATTGTTAGATTGACAGTGCATTTTAACACTGAATAAAATTGCAGTGTGTCTGTGTGTCTGTGTGTGTGGACGTATTACACAGTGGCTTACTGTGTCCCCAGACAGCAAGCCCAACGCGGTGGGTCATTTTTTTTGTGTGCCAACATAGACCAAACAAATGAGTAGTTTTATCTTTTATTTCCTCGATAGTTTATTTGTTTTCCCAGTTGCCACTGTTTATAACAAATTAACCCTGCATACATCTCACGGCATGATTCCTCTTTGTATTTTTGATTGCACTCATAGCTGGTACCCATTTAGAGCTATGATGAAACGAAATAAATAAAAAAAAAAAAAATAGCATGTACAAATGTAATCTGCATCTACTGGGGAAAGTGCGTATATTTTAATTTAATCTCAGCAACGGATGAGCAGAGTTGTGATGGTGACTAACGATTTTTTTTTAATGACAGGTTAATCACAGGTAAATGGAGAGCCGCTTATTTTCGGATAATCTTCATGTATAATCTTATAACTATCGTAATGGCAATGTAATAGGATTTTGCACCCTTCACCCAAGCCTTCAACCAAGACGGGGTACGTGTTTTCGTACAACTGGTGGCCCCCAGCAAACGGAGCCTTCGTGTCAGAGATTGGGAATTGCAGCAAATGCGACAAACGCCCCCCACCCGCGCTGCAGCGGTGTATAAAACAATCGTCCCCCTAGACACACTGGCCCTGGTGGAAACACCGCGAGACCAGCTGACTTCATTCCTCCACTTCCTCAAAATGTAAACAGTAGTAGTCGCTGGTCTGGTCGGTGTAACTTGTTTAGTTGTGCCCCAAGCTAATGGCGACACGTTATAGAAGTATTTACATAACACGAAGGCTTTATAGCACATTTACAAAGCGGATGTAAATGGAAAAAATAAGAAGAAGAGGCTCAACTTGAGGTAACGATGTGCTCAGTCACTGCGAGCTTCACTGGGAACTGATTCTGCCACAGCCAACTCTCTCTCTCTCTCTCTCTCTCTCTCTCTCTCTCTCTCTCTCTCTCTCTCTCTCTCTCCCTCTCTCTCTCTCTCTCTCACTGTGTAGCAGGGGTTGTGTGCTGCATTGGGATGGGTCCTTGCTGCTCAAAATGGAGAATAAAGGGAGCGACGAGGTGGAAAAGTTGAAGACAAAGTTCTTGTCAGCGTGGCACAATGTGAAATACAGTAAGTACTTTTTGCCTGAGGCCACAACAAACACACAGCGCTGGCACTCAGCTGTCTCGTGTGTTTGCAACCTTGACTTCACTGCGGTTCCCATGCCTGCAGCACCACTGTTTGAACATCTCTGTATAATCCACATTTTACTACACTCGTCTCAATGAGCATAGCTAGATTTGACTCCTCAGTTCACTTAATGTGGCTTTAAAATCCGAAGGAATCCGCAAAATGATGCAAGCAGGGTAACAATATGAAAACAAGTATGGAAACAGAGAATGAAAGTTGTTTATAGCATCATATGAGAGCAGAAGTAAAAGTACAAGAACCTCCTACTGAGTCAGGCATTTAAGTATTTCTTTTTCACAACCTGTGCACTTTCATTTGTCTATGTGACGCTGCATCATTTCATCTTTGTTTCACCAGGAAGCTACTTTCCTGGATTTAATTTTTTTTTTTTTTTTTTTTTTTTTTACTGTGGTAGTGGTTATTATAATGGTTATAGTGGTTATTTCCTCCATTTTGGGACTGTTACAGCTTAAAGACAGGTTGTAAGGAAGAGTGAAATATGCAAAGATCTCTGGTATTGCATTAAAAGGGTGCTGCAGACATGTTAATCAACTGAATGAATATGGTTTGTTTTTGTTTGTTTTTCTGGTAACTATTAACCAATCTATGACTTAATACAGAAAGTGTTTTCATGATCTATTTTAGGTTGGGCTCTGAAAACAAAGACCTCATTCAGCAGAAATTCCCCTGTGCTTCTTCTAGGAAAATGTTACCATTTTAAGTCTGAAGGTATAGTTTGAACCCCCCCACACACACAAACAAACAAATAACAACTCATGCTGGGTCAGTAACGAGTCAGTATTTGTCAGACTATCCCTTAGAGAATGTGAGGAACAAGTGTATATCATATGACACTTGACAAAGATTGCGATAACACATGTGCATACACACAGGCCTCCCTGTAGTGGTTATATATGATGTTTGTTGTAAAAATATCATCTTACACTGACCTGTTTTTCATGTAGTGACCATGTAATATGGTTCACATGCACAGAACCTAATATCTTTCATTTCGTTTGGGGAATCTCAACCATTCAAGAGCTCTCCTTACCTGATGTTAATACATACGCACAGTGCAAAGCTTTTACTTTATTAGTTATATCGTGTAATATGATTGATTATACTTCATCGTTAGCCAGGGCAGGAATTTTTCTTACATCAACAGCAGCACCATTTGTAACAGCACATATCAACAAAGAAATTAGGACAAGAAACAAAAAATAAATACATTTACATAACATTACAATCACTGAGGGCAATACTTAGTTTAGTCACATACATAGTCACTGTTCAGAACATGGTGGGGGTTAGAGACAATGTTGTTGGCCAGCCTCAGTACGTTGTTATGGTGCGCAGTCTAGCACATACAGAAAGTGAGGAACAAATATTTTGCATGCATGTTCCTTGAAAATGATCAGTGAGGAAGTGGGAGATTATTTTTAACCTCATGTTCATGTATTTTGATTCATGTTACAGCCCTCTGACTTTATTGTCACGGCTTACACACTAGCTCAAGAAATACTAGACATACTAAAATGTAACAGAACAGTTAGATTTAATAGATTCCTGACCTACATGGGACAGGAGGGGAAAAAATGATAAGGAACTTGAATAGGTCACGCAGTCCGTGTTTGCCTCAGATGACGACAGCTCTACAGATGCCTGCTATGAGGCCTCTGATGAGGACCTGGTCATGGGGAACGTGGAGGCTTTCCGGAGGGATTTTGCGTCCCGTGTGTGGCTGACCTACAGGGAGGAGTTCCCTCCCCTGCCCGGCTCCACCTTAACGTCTGACTGCGGCTGGGGCTGCATGCTCAGGGCGGGACAGATGATGCTGGCTCAGGCTCTTATTCTGCACTTCTTGGGCAGAGGTGAGTTAAAATCATCTTCCACTGTTCTCACCACCAGTATTAAAACTCCTAGTGATGCACAATAAAATTGACGCACCATCGGTAATCAGATGATATTGCCTATGAAATGAAATATTTGTATGAGCACACAATGAAAATTTCTGCCAAATATGACATGGTGATATGTAAAAAAGGTCAAATTTGCCCTGTTTTTTGGCTATTGTCAGGATTGTCTCAGGGAGAGTGCCATCCAAGTCTGTTTAAGTAGGATGAATCTTAGTTTTATTATTATTAGAATCTTAGTTATATAATAATAAATATGGCATGTATTGCATAACCTAAGTTGAAGTAATTTGCTTATTTTGTCCAGTGAATATGCACATTCTGAAAAGCAGTGTATTTTATGTCTACATAACAGTGGGCCATCACGACAAGAGCTTAATGATGTGTTAATTCCACTACAGGGGAGACTTAATGTTCACTGTAGCTTCACGGAAAAAACAGGTACATATATCAATATCAGCATCAGCAACTGGCCACAAAAGATGGAAGATATTGGCTTACGGATATCAGCAAAAAATCCGATATCGCACATCCTTAAAAAACATTCCAAACCTGAGTAACTCTGTTGTCTCTGTAAACAGATGGCCCAGTTCTGGAAAGATATTCTATAAGTCTATGTGCTATGTCAGCTGCTGGCTGCTCAACCTATCACACTTCACTGTACTGATTTGGCGGTCTATTTAAAGGCCTTCACGAACATTCAGTCTGTATGCTGATGTGTGCATTGCTGCTGCTACTGCTGCCATTTGCACAGATTTCTCTCTTACACCGCCGCCTCCACCTGCTGTGGTTCTGATCTGTCTGACTCTGTAGGCACCCTGCAGGATCTCTAATCCCCACTGGATGTTTTTTGTAATGCTCCCTGCATGTTAGTTACTTTGTGCTGTGTATTACAATAATGCTGTTATGATGTGTTAGCACAGCAGGGACCATCCCCAAGACTAGCATAATACCACCACGTCAAACTGCTTTGCCATCTTGTTTTCCAATAATTGGTCTTGGTAAACTACTTACATGAGTGATTTCTGACAGCATTCCTGCCGAGATGCCTTTGAGCAAGATACTTTACCCGTCATTACTCCAGAGAGGCTGCTCAGTGGCCAGCATTAGAAGACTGTGGTTGAACTTGGCAGCTCCCAGGTGTACATGTTGATGATTGTTTGAATATGAGGGTGGGTGATGCCAAAAAATAGCTTGTATGCTGAGCAAAAACCTTTAAAAAAAAAAAAAAAAAAAGTCTGTAAAAAGTATTCAGAAGGGTTACTTGTTGGCCTTTTATTAAATTCTGGATACTATCCAGTCATGTGTTCCACTTTCAATATGACTGAGTTTCCTCCTTGACCACTGCTTCATAAAAACAGTCCATAAAAAGTGCAGTCAAATTTTATTTTCTTTGCACATTTTATTATTTAATTTAATTGTTTCATCATATTTTTTTCATCAAATTATTTAGTCATTCATTAAGTCATTTATTAAATAGGCAGAGTGGGTCCGATTTGCATCAAAGACCTGCTAACACTAAAGGAATTTCAATAATCTTTAGTGTCACATGATAGCCTGCTGAGAGTTTGAGAGCCTTCCCTCACCCAACAAGAACAAAAAAAATGTGGATTTTTGGAATGAAAATGAAAAAAAAAAAAAAAAAAATCAGGCCACAGCTTTAGTACAAACATATTAGACATATTGGACAAACCTAAACTTTTGATCAGTCTTTGGTAACATATTTTATTAAACAGGTTAACATTGTATTGATTTTGATTGTACAGTACTGCTGCAGAAGTCAGTTGTGTTGTGGGATACTGTGGACTTCCACTGCTACAGATCTGTCATAAATGTTTTAATTAGTTTATTTATCACAATAAGTAGTTATAGAAACTAATGAGTGTGAGCTTTTCCTTCAATTTCAGATTTCCTCAACACATCCCACAGGGGGTTTAGAATATATTAGGGATAGAATAACACTTGAGTAGGCACTTGGTGTGGTTATGGACGGCATATTAATACTATTCCTGAAGCTTAACAAAAAAATCCTTTCATTATAAATGGTACCACAGTGGGTGAAGTCTTATTTATTCTTGTATAATTTCTCCAGTGACCTCCAAGGTTCACATGGTTTAATTAAGCAGCTGTAGCTTGTTTAGGTCGAAATGAAAAGGAGTGCCATGAAGGGAAATTACATTTTGACAGTGGTGGGTAGTATACACAATAGTTGTACTTAAGTAAAAGTATAGCCCAGTTACTCATCCAAAAATGTTTCCCTGCAAGAAAACTACTCAAGTAAAAGTAGTTTTGGTCTATTTTTGTACTATTTGATAAAACAAAGTACTGCGATTAAAAAAGAAGCAATTTAACATTATTTTTATTTAGTGTGCAGACTATTCATCAATTTTCCACTGTCAGATCTCAGTGCGGCCCAGGGTTGCTCTCTGCAACCTCTGATTTGGTCGTTTGACCTTCTATTACCGCTGGCTAGCTGACCAGCTTGACTTGAGGTTGAAAGGTCACTGACTGCAGCGCGGCCTTCCTCTTTAATCATTTGCTCTGTTGTGCTGACAGAGCAGCTGCAGAGTGATGTGTGTCTGTCAGCTCACAGAATGAAAATCATTAGATTTATCGTATGGTGAGTTTACACTAAAGATTCACAGCAAGACGAGTTGAAATTTGCAACTACTTGCAAACGAATGTTGTCTGCAACATTCAGCAAAACCATCCGGTTTACACCAATGACACTAGATGAGAAGGTCATGTGGCAACTCACCAGAAATATGCCTGTGGCCCATTTTGGGTCCTGACCCACAGGGGGTAGGATGGATGAGTGTAGGACTATTCTGGCAGCCGATCTGTGAGATCCACTGTTTAACTCACCAGCTATACAGTTATATGTCATCTGTACATAGCTCAGGAGTCCAAGTGGGGCAGTTTATCCCGCAGGTAAAACTGAAAATACTGACAGCATAAAATAAACAGAATTTCCTAGTTATATGAAATTTGTAACATCTCATCTGCAAATTAGACAGTATAGCTCGTTTTGGAGTACTCAACATATATCATTTGTTCGTTTCATATAAATATTTCAGTTCACTTTGTTTCTGTTTTTTATTTTCTTTCCTGATCTGACTCTTTGTCAGGAGTTTCCTCATTCTCAACCTGAAACAGAAAGCTTAATTTAGTTGGTGCAAGACTTTCAAAATGAGCAAAGTTGGCCATATCTTTGTGAGATGTATTGTCTCTGAAGAGTCCTAGACTTTATGGGTCTACATAATGAGATGACTGCAGGTTTAATGCAGTCATTTAGAAAACAATATTTAAAACTTGTTCTTCTGTCAAATCTGAAATATGTCATTAATGAAATATTTCTCTATAAAATGACTAATGGCCACTTAAGGATATTTATTGATCAATTACACTTCCTTTCACTTTGGATCAAGGTCATTACATAAATGTCTTAGACTCTACTTGGTCCCCATTTATAGCCTGGGCCACTCCCATTCTCTCCACCCCGGGCGCCCACCCTGTTTGTAAGGCTAAGGCACTGTAAAAGTGAAATACTGGGACACTCAGACTTATAATTGAATAGAATGATACCTATTCTCTTACTGAAGCACACTAGATTCTGTCTGCTAAAGTGAAACAAGATTTAAGGCAAAAACTTTAATTTCACAAGTTCTGAAAGACTCTTTGTTCTTAATGACGATCTTCTAGGTGGTACTTTGGTAAGAACGATGTCTTGAGTGACCAGGTTCAGTGACGTCTCACAGTGAAGTGGTGAAATAAGTACATTTCATTAACTTCTATTTGTGACCTCAGATTTGGGAAACTCAGCCATATATGTTATATTTGAATTGCTGTTTGCCATTTTGTGAGGTTATTTAAATCACTCGGGTAAATGGTAATTTTCTTTCTGCATAATACATTCTGGTCCCTCAAATAAAAGGGTCTGGATTTTCAAAACCTATTCCTCTATTTCTGAATGACTAGTCCAGCCCCCTTTAAGGTTTTCCATTTTTCACTGGTGTTTTTTCATTACATTCTCATGCAAGTCAATGGGAATTAATATCGTTTACATTAACATGCTGATCTTTGCCACTGCTCTGTCCCCACTGAGCTACACTTACCTCAAGATGTTGTCAAGACTGTGACATTGGTAATCAAGTCCAGTTGCAATTCAGGTGGTAATTCACAACAGAAGGATCAGAAATAGATCTTTCTAATTACCTCCATCAGTGGTTAAAGAAACACAGTGTAGCTCCCAAACCTTCCCTGGTGTATTTACACTTATATCAGCATGTGACTGCAGATCTGTTGTTTGATGTCTAATCTGTTCTGGCTCTTTAATGTTGAGCATGAGCTTAAGCTGTGTACATGATTTATTCCTCCACAGACTGGACCTGGTCAGAGGCGCTGACCCTGCAGCCTTTAGACACAGAGACGTGGACCACCAGTGCAGCCAAGCGTCTCGTGGCCTCCCTAGAAGCGTCTCTGCAGGTCTCAAACAAGTCCTCCAACTCGAGGGACTTGCCTGTAGCCCAGGCCCAGGCCCAGGGGGCTGCAGAGGAGGCAGACGCCCACTTGAGAGAAGTGTACCACCGCACTCTGGTGTCCTGGTTTGGTGACAGTCTCTCCGCTCAGCTGGGTCTCCACAGGCTGGTCCGCTTAGGCTTGACCCTGGGGAAGCAGGCAGGGGACTGGTATGGACCTGCTGTTGTGGCACACATCTTCAAGTAAGTCTCTTTACGGAGTGAGAAAAAGATTTGAGATTTAAAGGGATTGTTCACATTTATAGACACAAGGTGAGCTGATCAGTGAACTATTTGTTTTGTGTGTTGTGCTGTGCCTAAATGTGACTTAAACTATATGTTGATAACTAAAATGGAGACTATTTGTTTTAACCTAGAGTAAAACTTGATTAAGGTCTTGATCTTATCAAAGGCATTCTTCAGCTGAATATACTCTATTCAACAAATTGGACCAATAAATAACTCCCTGCTGTGAAATGTCATTCTTAATCAACTAACACCATAATTATTATCACTGCAGTAGTCAGACACATTTTTCATCCATCAAAATAGCACATAGCATCTTTATCAGTAAGGCCTTCAAGAGTTACAAAACAAAATATCAAAGTAAAACTTCAAAAGCACAGATTTCCTGGTAACTCCAAAAGCTCATCAAAGATGCACACCTAACACGCATGGTGTATGATTAAATGCTTTATTTATGATGCAGATTGATGCACACAAGCATCCAATGACTTTTAATTATAACACATGAACACACATTTTATTGAACTTATTTACAATAATTATTACTTTTCATTGGGTTGGCACAGTGGTTCAGTAAATTCATGGAAATAGCATGTAAGCATATAACTTTTAAAACAGATTAAAAAGAACTTCTCAATCTGTCTCTCTCTGTCTCTCTCTCTCTCTCTCTCTCTCTCTCTCTTAGGAAAGCTGTTGAGGAGGCGACAGACCCTGGCTTGGCGGGTATAACTGCTTATGTCTCCCAAGACTGTACAGGTATGAAAGATGATCCTGCTGTTGACAAAGCTGGGTACTGGGCACAGCGCCCAAACTGACCCTTCATTTTTACCACCTCTCGCACTGCCGGGAGACAGAAGAGCAGCAGAGAGAACTGACAGGAGGCTCACGCTATCTATTCCCCAACAAACATAGCCATTTTAAATCCACTACCATCCACTTCAACCTCTTCTTAACCCCAATAACCTGGGTTTTGATACAAGTCCTTCTCCGCAATTGCCAGAGCAGATGATAAGTTTGTGTGTGTGTGTGTGTGTGTGTTTGTGTGTCTGTGTGTGTCTGTGTGCTTGTGTGTTGTTGTGTTGAGGGATTTAATATTACAGAGACACAGAGACAAACTCGACACTTGAACTGTTGACCCCATTTACACCTGGCATCAACATGCATCATAAGCGAGTGGATTATAATTAGAACAAAAACATAAAATCAAATCACATACGATTTCAATGGCAGGAGTATATAATCAGGCTACACAAGATCTGGACACAGTTCACATGCAAAATGTTTGTTCATACCAAATGCCCACGGAACCAATCTACTCCCATCACACTATGTGAGCCTTGATATTAACGATCCCAAACATATTGAATATTGGTAAAAGTTTAATTTAATGCACATATTTGGACACCATGTTATAGCAGAGGAAATTTGTATTTCTCAAACAAAACAGCACATAATAGCCGTTCCTGAAAAACTAACTTTGATGTAATGCTTTACATAATGTCTAATCCAAAATCTTACACATAGTCAAAATAAGCTAATATTGCCCATGCATTCGCCTACGAGTATATCTAGGTTGACTGAGGGACCGACTAACCAACAGACAAATGGAAATCAGATTGACAGACAGGCAGGGCAGACATGCAGACAGACAAATGACCCCCATCTGATCTTTGTGTTATTGATCTTCCAGTGTACAGTGCAGATGTCATCGATAGCCACAGGGCACCAGAGGTGGGGCAGGCATCTGCCGGGAGCTCAGACATCCCTCCCCCTCAGAACAACCAGTCCTCTTCCCCCACCCAATTGGATAGCCGAGCTGTCATTATCCTCATCCCGGTGCGGCTGGGCGAAGAGAGGACCAACTCCGAGTACTTCAACTTTGTAAAGGTAAGCGGTAGATCATGTTTAGCTTTTTAAAATTGTAATTTAGCCAGACAAGTTCAACTCAGCTCAAGTGTCACACTGAATAGTTTCACAGGGAGTAAGAGCCTTGGTCAACGGCACTTTGGTAGTTGTTAAGGAAAAGGAGAGTACTTTTCATGCCATTTAAATAGCCAAGGTACCAAGAATGAGTGTGTATGTGCTGTGGTAAGTGTAATAAAGGCTAGGAGAGAAAAAATAATAGTGATTAGAGTGAGTCTGTTTCACCGTAACAGAAATATGAAGACGCAAACTGAATGTATTTAGTTTCACCATTTGATGTGTTTCTGTCTGTTTCTCTGTCCATCTTGCTACACACAGAGCGTACTGAGTCTGGAGTACTGCATAGGCATCATCGGCGGGAAGCCCAAACAGGCCTGCTACTTTGTAGGATTTCAAGGTTAGTGTTTGCCTAGTGGAAAAAAAAAGAGAGAGAGCGAGAAAGAGACAGAGAGAGGTTGGTGTGAATATCAGATGGTTTTGCATAATATACCCTCCTTGTATGAAGAGACAAAGTAAGTTAATGCATTCCTGTTTGCATGAGGAAAGCGGAGAGGAGTGGAGACGGAAGCAAGTGAAGCAGGGCTTACTTTATTCTCTCTGACCCATCAAAGCCTCACCCATTTATCACAAGTAAACCTCCCAAGTTGTGAGCTGTAATTGATTTCCATAGGAGGCATGCATAAATTTCATCCGGGACCCAAAGTGAGCCACTCTCCATCACCTTCAGGAGCCGGGAGGAACCTTCAGTTGTACATCTTGGCAGTCAATATTTACGCATTTACATTTTACCAATTTGAAATACAGTGGTGGATGATGTCTAAATGACAAGCAATACATTCTCCCTGCCAAGGCGCGGCTCAGTGCTGCATTCATCATATGCAAATGGTCGAATATAATTGCGTGTTTGTAAAAGTAATTCCCCCACACAAAAATTAAATGACAGCCCTTTTTTTGTGGGTGTAAAGAATGTGCTTGTACAAACGCATCTGATTATGCAGAATTTAATCCACCCTGGTGGATATTAAAAAGCAACAACCTTCTGTGAGGCATATTTGACGCACAGAAGCCTAACAGTAGGCCAAGCAGGTGACTTTGAGCTGCTCTGCATAGAAATTGGAGAGAGGCGCGTTTTTGTAATAATCCGATGTTTTTGAATAACTTGTCTTTTGTTTTGTCCTTGCAGATGACAGCTTGATTTACATGGACCCTCATTACTGTCAGTCTTTTGTGGATGTCAGCACCAGCGATTTCCCTCTCCAGGTAATGTGAAATTACACAGACGAGCTGGCTGGGGCCCCAGTAATGTGAATTTAATAGTTTCTGTTAGTACTTAAGGGTATGAATCTTAAAGCAGCCCTCTGCTCAATTACCAAGTCCCTATCTGCTGATTTATTTGCTGCTCAGATATATGAAGCTGCCGCTTAAGAGAAATACGGCAAATACAGAATCAGGTACTGAGAGCCTGAATATTTCAGGACCAACACATAAAAAGCAGCATCTGTCATTACACCACAGTATAGCAACTTTGTTTTATGCTTTTGCATGGTGTGGTATACAATGTGACAACATACCAGAGTTTTAAATTTATGTATGCTATGACAGTTGATAAATGGGATTTCATTCTTCAAATGATGCGTAATACAGCTTATTCAGTGTTGATGCAGCCATCGAAAATCATGCCCTGGAGTTGTTGTGCTTTTCAGAGGCCTTCACTTTGAGGATTTTTTTCAGATGTGTTTTGTCTGTTTTTGTCTAGTCATATCATTGCCCATCACCAAAGAAGATGCCTTTCAGCAAGATGGACCCAAGCTGCACTATAGGTTTCTACTCTAGAAGTGTCCATGACTTTGAGAGAATCAGGCAAGAGCTATCTAAGGTGGGGGATGCAGCCACAACACAGGATTTTTGTTTTGTTGCTTAGCCTTTTTCACTATTACATAGGTGATTTCACAACTGAAACAATCAGGAAAGAGAAGTGATGAATATTGCTTCCAGTTTAGTTTACATTAGCAACCAGATAATTGAGAGGAACTGACCAGCAGGTGGCACCATTTAGCCATGAATCTGACTCAGTTGTTGGCTCCTCAAACCAATCAGCCAGTTGGTCAGATGTAAACCAGTCTTCCCTCCTTAAACATGTCCTGTTTCTACTTAAGAGGACACTTATGTCTTTATTTTTGTGTGTTAAAATGTCCATTCCGTGGAGGCAATCTGAGAGGAAATATAAAAAGAACAAGGTGCCACTTGTTAGATGAAATTATGCAATGCAGGGCAAATGCCATGAAATGCCAGGGCAAGGGTGACGATGTACTCATAGCGATAGATTTTTAAGGAAAATGTATATGGGAACAGCTGTATTCCCTGTACACACAGGTCCGTTCTTGTTTCAGGTGCTGCAGCCATCGGCGAGGGAGAAATACCCAGCGTTCACTTTCATGCAAGGTCACGGCAGAGATTATGACCTGTCTGCAGGCCTGACCCCAGAGAAGAGAGAATGGCCCTTCATCCGTGACCCGAGGAGGGCGGCCGCCACTGCTGGGGACTTTGTGCTCCTCTGACAAGGAGTGTTTAAGACTGCAAACTTCCCCCTTTTAATGAATCGAGAGGTGACTTTGTCAAACTGCTCAGTATCCAAAGCTTTGTGTCTCAGAGTGTTGTGACACGGAAGGGTGTGCAACTTTTCGCGCCTATAGTGATTCAGATTTACTTCCTGGAAATTTTGTTGCCAAGCAATTTTGTTTAAAACTGTTATTAACTTGTTGGAGCTGTATTTGTTACCTGACAGTGTAAGCTTGCTGAATATTGTGTTAGATTTTTTTTTTTTTATGGTGGCCCTGCTGATGTTAATGGCCAAACGTTTTTATATATACATACTCATTCAGGGTCATAGTCATTCTGCACAACTGTTTCTAATTTTGTGGATGGAAGACAGGTCTATTGATAGGGAGTATTTATCAAAAGCTTTTGGGAGTTCACACCTAGGATTAATTTTGCACCTCAGATCATAATGAAGGAGACGGTTTTAAGGGGATTTGGATATAAACAGCACCGGGTCTACAGTAGATTAGCACTCCCACTGTAAAAGTCTCTGTAAAGCCAAGGCTACAGAACAGGGTCAGCTAGACCTGAAATCAGTTTTCTCCATCTTTAAAACAAGTTGGTTTCATATCTTTATTAGCACCAGGTTAAACACCTACTTAGGCCTGGACACTTGAGTTTCTAGAGCGTGGTTAGACCCGAACTAAAACGAGTGTGGAAAAAGACTTGATAAATATGGGCCAAGGGCTTTCTGTTCCTCTGAAGACAGACTGAGTCAAGTAACTTTTCCAAAGTACTCTGCCAAGAACATTTCATCAAACAGGATTAATTCTCCACCCGTCTGAAACACCTCAACAGCTGAACCGTACGGCTTCTGAAGGACACTATTTTAATAATTCTGCCAACATTTCTTTTTGCCCACATTAGATCTAATTTCTTTCTCTTAGCAATAATAGCCTATGTGATGATGTTATATGATGATTTGATTGTTTGATTGCCTTTGCGTGTTTTTATGTGTCGGTGGATATAAGTTTGTCTGAGATATACTGCACACCACAGTGAAAATGACCAGTGGTGACAGGAGAGTATGTAAGAAGGAAAATAGTGTCATGTGCTGTACTTCACTGCATGCACTATCTATTATTATTTGCCCTTGAGAATAGGGTGTGTTTTATGATTGCAGAGCCATTAAGTATTTATTGTACAACACAGACACACACAGACATTTAAAAACAGATGCTGAGGAACTAATGTTGATAAATAGAAAACACTCAGTAGGATTATAGGCACTGCAAAAGAGAGCTCGTATGGAATATTTCTATGAATATATGGAGCTGTTAGAAGAAATATGAGGTGAAATATGTTATTTAGGTTTTATTATTTGTAAATGGTATGTGCAATTAACAGTTTTGGCCAAATCATTTCAAATAATTTTTTAAATTTATATTTTTTTCCACAGTCTTATTTTAACACTTATTATTATTATTATTATTATTATTATTATTATTACTACTACAGTGTGCAAGTTTTCCAATGCAACACATGCAAAAAGTGAGGAGGTGACGCATTGCTAATGCTGCGTAACACTATTATAATGATTAAGTATTTAGTATAGAAATTAGTCAGATACACCAACACACCCATAGGCTGCAAATTCAGTGGGCGTTATTTGATTATGGAGTTTGATTTGATACTTCTCACCTCAGTACTTAGTGAATTTTAGTTATTGAATCTATCATGTGATTTCCTATACAACAGCATTCACATTTCTATTTGCAATGATAATAATAATGATGAACTTAATTAATTAAAAGTTAATCTCAGCAATGAAAGATTTTGTTTTTTACACTGCTGTGCAGAAAAGTTGAATAAATTCAGAACATTTGAGCTTTGTAATCGGTGTGCCTCCTTGGGCTCCACTTGAAGAATTTGAGGAAACTGAGGGAGAGTAAAAAAATATGTTTGTCTCATTTTCAAAGCTAGATGCAAACCTCAGTGGTGTGTTGAAATGTATTCAATCCCTTTCTTTCCCAGTCAAATGTAGTAGATTAAAACTAATCGTACGTGCTAACCATCTCTACAGCCCATTAACCAGGGACCGGAAAAAATGTGACCCAGTGACACTGGCGGCGATTGTGTCCGCCTGTAGAGGAAAAGAAAATATCCTTGTGTGCAAAGCTCTGTTACCATGGATAATCTGTCTGTTGCCCCCTTGGTTTGAGCAATGCTGGACTGTTTTCTCGTACAATACAAATTCTTGTATTATGATGAGCCTGGCTTTTTAAGGGAGGGAACTGTCCCTGGTGTGGGGGTGCCAGGGCAAGGGTGAGGACGGATGGACAGAGAGGAGGAAGAATCCCTCATTTGTTCTCATCTCCATCATGGAGCAGCAGTGGCAAAGTGCATAAAGGCATCATTTAGATCCCCTGTCTGATCTGTGTGTTTGTCCATGGTTGTTCTTCGTGGAAGGCCAACAGGCTGCGCGGACAGAGCAGGAACATCAAGCATGCAGCAGCAAAGGATCAGCGACATTCTGATGCCTTGGATGAGGGAAAAGAAGAGGAAGGGTTGAATGGACAGGAGGGAGGCGGAGGGCGGGGGACGAGGGATTTGGGGATTTTTGTCACAAACATGAAAGCACATTTGTGCTGGGGGGCACAGGCCGCTGTGAGGGTCGGCTGTGTTCACCATGTATTTACAGGGATGTATGAATATTTGATTAATGAGTCACAGGCTCGAGGGAAATGCAATAAGTAGCTAACGGCTTTACAAAGCAAGCCCATCTTGCACATACACACATACACACACACACACACACACACACACACACTGTGCCCTCCTGTTTAACACAGCTGCCAATAGTGTCATTGACATTGCGGATTCCTGAAAATCTAATCTGCAGCCGAGCAAATTCCTCACAAGAGAGGGAATCCACAAGAGTCATCCCTCTGTTCCAGAGATGGATGGGGAGTGTGAGTGTGTGGGGGGTGCATGTAAAGACACATAGACGTCTAATGAAGATTTTATTTTGGTGTCATCCACAGGAGGAAATGGGTTGTGGCATGAAGCCCATAAAGCAGCGTGAA
Source organism: Myripristis murdjan (assembly GCF_902150065.1). Taxonomy (NCBI): domain Eukaryota; kingdom Metazoa; phylum Chordata; class Actinopteri; order Holocentriformes; family Holocentridae; genus Myripristis; species Myripristis murdjan. Next base: position 25,171,201 of record NC_043983.1, on the reverse strand, counting down.
ATCAAAACCGAGGGGGATCATGCAAGGTCCTCTAATATCTTCATATCAACTTACCAGTTCTTAGAATGAAACTGTGAGTAGATTTGATCAAAAAAGGAACAGGACATTCATTGGGGTAAGACTTTTGTGACAAGTTGTGATCTTGAGCCAGTCAAATGAAGCTTGCCATCTAAACAAGCTCTTCAAGTCCATTTTCTTTATATTCTCTTTATTTCTCTATATTTCTCTGCTATATTTGGAGGATAAAAACATATGGGCTCATTTTAACTGAACATCAAAAACAACTTTGTTTTACACTCCATTGAAATCAAGGATCAGTTCAATTATTTTGATTTAATGTGCACAGGTAATTCAAGTAAAGCCCAAGCACTGCAGAATGCTTGCCAAATATGGTAACATGCTTCAGGACTATGGCTGTTGCTGGGTATTGTAGTTCTCATGTTGTTCCCTCAACATGAGATCCCTGAAATCTAACTTCAGTACACTTCATAAAGATGATAAGACCTATGGAAACACTGGAAATCAGAATACAGAGGGCTATGTAAGTTAAAACACAGAAAACCAACATCTAAATCTCTAAAAAAAAAAAAAAAAAAAAAAAAAAAAAAAACACCTTTCTTATGCCAGAATGAATGCTTATAACCGCTTCAGTTGTATTAGTTACTGATAATTCCAGTACTATCAATCCTTGCTCAGCACTAGATGTTTGTTAGCTTGATGTTTGTTCACTATTTCCAACCTCTGCTCCAGTGTAATTAATGATATTGCATGTATAATGCAAAAGGGTGCTTCTTAATAGCAGTGGTAGCTGCCTCCCAGGCCTAAGAAAGCTAGTTCTCAGCACTGAGTGGAAATAGACAGAAAGGGCTTTCTCACTCAGATCAGCATTTATAAAGGTCATTTCTTTGGCTGATCTGCTCAAGATGGCTCCCGCAGAATTTTTCGGTGTTTTCCCAGATGTGGGCATTGAATATGATGGACACAAACAAATGGGTAAATATCATGAAGATACATTTGGTGACTTTCTCATTTCCATGACTAATATTTTCAAACCACTGTGGTATCTGAAGTATACTGACAGAGATTATCGTGATGTGCTTCAAAGCGTCTTTTCTATCCCTTCTAATTCTGTGGTTCTCAGGATCTCCTCCAGCTAAGATCAGACCATGATGGATGACAGAGAGAACATCCAGGGGAATTAGATCTAACAGAAAGGGAAAGGCACAGGGGGAGAAGTGTAATACACACAATGTGTTAGTGTGTGTGTATGTGTGTGTGGGTGTGTGCGACTGCATGGGCATTTTAAAAGAAGTGATTTTTCAGGGGGGGGGTTTTGTTCCATCATGCGTAGTGTAAATTTACACGGTGTGAGTGTGTGTAGTTTACACATGTATAGGTTATGTGTAAGTCATTTCAGATCTTAGGTGTCACTACCCCCACCCCTCCTACACACACACATACACACACACTCCTTCCTTGTCCTCACACCAGGTGCAGGGGCGCTAGATTTATACCCGGCGGCCCTCGCCCACCCTTGTGGAATGCCATGCATCTTCAAACAGGTACTTCACTTTGAAATCTCATCTCGGCGTGATAACTCTACGGCAGCTAAATATATCCGGCTCCCAGATCCCGCAGCCGTTGGAGCGTAAATACCGCCTGTGCTGCTGCATCAGGCTGCATTCAGAGTCTTGAGTCTGTCCACGCATCTGTCCACTTGTCTCCACCCGTCTTGCTCTCCTCTCTTCACCCCCCCCACCCTGTTCGCAGGGGCTCCTGGAGAAATGCTGAGACGTTGCATGCCTCACACATCTCTTCTGGGTTGAGGCCAGACAGATGTCACGAAGCCACGATTCATCAACACCTCCATGAGCCACCCAGGACAGAGCTCCACCATGTGAACATGACCTACAGTACATACTAGGTCAAAGGTTCTTCAACTTTTTCATCGCAGCACTAAAATAAAAAAAAATAGGGCCTCACGCTGGCGCTCCGGCTAATGACAACTGCTTGTCTTGTAATGTAAGCTATGTTGTCCCATAGGTTAAATGCTGTTTGGGTCCAATTTGAGCCGGTTTGATATATAAGACAGTGAAAGGACTCCTAAATGTTCTTTTACTGACTGCATGATGGGTCCACCAAAGGGAGTTGAATCAAGGAAAAGGGTGACAATCTGAGAAATGGAGAAAACTATGAAATATGGACACATGGACACATCCTTGTATTGGTTACACTGGGACAGTGGGGGCAGAGGTCAAGAAGAGGCTCGAAACTAGCATGAGATCTGCCAGTGTTCCCACTATTTTGCACGGTACACCACAGCACAACAGATGGTTATAGGCTCCAGGAGGCCATTGGTAGTTATGGGGAATCTTGAGCAAGTAAAACTGTGAGTGCGCATGTATCTATATTGTTTGCATGGGAACACTGGTGACACTTAAACTGGAGCCTTGACATGCCACAAGATCCAACGAATTGTTAAACATGTTACAAGTGTTGGTCAGACTCTTGCAAGCACCTGTAGACATAACCCTTGCACAGACTAACAAAGAAAAAATGTAAAAATTTAAAAATTAATTCCCATAGCGTAGCAGTGAGAACAGTGCTGGTATAGTAAATTATAGCAAAGAGAAGAGAAATAGAATCAAGAATGTACATGTAATCTTTATTGTGAATATGTTGTCCTGTTTGGGTAATACTTATAGAAAAAGACAACATCATCTATGTCAGGGTGTTTCACTGCCTTCGCCCTATGAGCACTGGGATAGGCTCCAGCACCCCCCCGCGACCCTAGTGAGGATAAGCGGTTTAGAAGATGAATGAATGAATGAATGTTGTCCTTTTTCAATCTATGTAAAACCTTGAAAATTCAGTTTCCACTGTCCTTTATAACACTGATTGACAGGAAAAGCTCCTGTGATGCAGCAAAAAACTTGTCAATAATGAGAAGGGTTTTTTTTTCTTCTTCTGATTGGAGCAGTTCCCATCTGAATCAGCCAATCACAGGCCATGCTGACATGTTTCCATTGGTCACTGCACCTGTGAGCAATGTGGGAGTGTCACTATTTGCACTGAAATTATTTACCAACCACCAAAATCGAAGATGAACTCACACATGTTAAATTAACACGGGCAGGGAAGCTAAGGAAACCTATTGGGGAATGGGCACGCAGGGCACAAGTCTTTGCCATTTGTATCAAAGGCATTGTGTGACAATTCCCTCCTTGATCAAACTACACTTACATAGGCTGCCATAGCCGTAGCTCATGGAGGAGGTTCGATTCCGCCTCTGTGTGGTTGGTCCTGTATGGGAACTGCGTCTCTCCTCCCTCTGAGGGGGGTGCACCATGGCAGAGGCCCCAAGCAAAGCTCCTCACCTGGTTGTGGCTAACCTCGCCCGGCTGTGGACAACAAGAAGGGCACTGGAGTTAACATTTAGATACGGATGTGTGTGCCGCTTTCGATTTCCATCTCCAGTGACAGGGAATCTTGGGAGAACATTACAGTGTGTGTGAGTGTTGTGTGTGTGTGTGTGTTGTGTGGTGGAGGTGGGTGGTGGGGGGCACTCCGGCGTTCCTGCATCTCAGGGTGAATGCGGAGGAACGCCGAAATTCTCATTCCGCTGTCCTCTGAGGCATGGCCGGCCCTCTGTCAGCTTTTACTAAACCAGATGCATCCGAAACAGGCACCGTGGCTGAAGGCAGGGGATATTGCCTGCTGTGTAGCTGTCGACTTGGTTCTCATTGCACGCCTGTGTTGAATGGGGTGGTAAGTGTGTGTGTGTGTGTGTGTGTGGTGGGGGTGTGTGGGGTAGGAGGGTGTCTCGATGTTGTCAAGCTGAGTCTGAGTGTGTGTTGCAGGACACATTGTGAATTTAACCAAATGTGGGTGTGTGTATGACAGTTAAGAGACATACACCAACCCACCACCCAGCAAGGCACACACACACACCACAGCACAGTCTTAGCTCTACCTGCATGTCAGATGATAGCCACCAGTCTCTGTCATATCAGGCCTGTAGGTTTTATGTATATGTGTATGTGTGTGTGTGTGTACTTGTGAATGTGTGGGTACAACTTAGAGAGAGAGAATGTGTGTGAGTGTGTCTGGGAGCCATGTGATTTTTTCCCCCCTCTCTCCTGCGTTTGTGTGTGTCTATGAAAGATCTCTTCCGTTCTGTGAATTTGTGTGTGTGTGTGTATGTGTGTGTAATTCTGTGCAATCTCATCTCCATCTAAAACTCCTGCAGGCCCTGTGCACCATTATCACGCAGTCGCAATAAAACCCACAGTAATTAAAGGGGATCCGGCCGTAATTGCCTCAGTGAATCAACTTAATCAGCACCTGCGCTCACAGTCAACCTGATGGTGCAATCTAACCTTTTAATCCCCAGAAATTAGAATTGTAAAAAAATTAGTACGCCTGATAATCATTCTGCTTTTTGAAACTCTTGAATGGACAATGAGTCGACCATTGTCCAAGGCAAATATTAAAGCTAGTGTCTGATTTGTGTGTGTGTGTACGTGTGTATGTGTGTATGTATGTGTGTGTGTGAGAGAGAGAGTGTGAGAGACTAGAGATCAGTGGAAATGTCAGGATGGTGAAATGCCATGACTGAATTACTTGTATACATCTGGTGGTAGTTTAGACTAAAGCCGTTGCGTATAGGGAGCTGAAGCAGAAGGTTTCACGAACCACACCTTGTATATTAACTTTGCACTGATGCACTGATATTTAAAGGTTATGATTTTGAATGTTTGGCCCGTTTACTACCATTTACCCACATTTCACATGGCAACAAACCATTTTGCAAATCATGCTGGGGTCCTGAAGATTTCACAACATATAATCAAGATCCCTTTACTTTCAAAAGTGAATTGACTAACAATGTCATCATCATTCATAAACCACAGAACTGATAGATGGAGAAAGTTTGATTTCTCTGTTCTCATATCCCAGTGGAATGAATGGAATCCACTGGCTGGATAAAAGGTGGAAAAAATGGTGTCCGAGTTTTTGTTCTGGGAAAAGAATAGCAGAAACTTGAAGTATACTTGAAGAGTTAGTTTGCAAAAACAGATATCTCCATTTCAATTATTAAACTTCTTTGTAGATATTACACTAAAACTGCAAAATCACTTGTAAGGACCTTTATGAACTTGGTTGTTCATAAAACTTGCTGGAAAGTGTTAGCCTTGTTTATAATGGGAGTCAGTATGGTATTACAGCAGCAATAGCAGCCATAGGTCCCTGTTTACAATTTGTGTTAGCTTTGTACTTTGCTGCTGTAGTAGCCTATGTTATGTGAATATCATAGGTTTTCACGGTGTAAATGTTAGCTACAAAGATTTTTGGTGGCAGGTGCACTCTGGATGTTTCCATTTATATTGGCTAACATTTTAATGCAGTGAATAATTCGTGAAAATGTCACGTTTACTGTCAGCTTCAGTGTTGATATTAATAGAGAGATACTCGTTTGTTCTGACCTCAATGCAGCTGAAACGCTGAAGTGGGGAATTAGGAATTTACAAGTTGTAAACATCCCAGTTCCCACTTCTGGGAACACAGCATGAGGCTAGTTTGTTATTACTTCACAGCCTGTACTTTAAAATATGCATGATATTATGACTTCCTTAGACTGTTTCACAAAATTAGTAGTAAAAATGTTTTGCACTAATTTAATGTTGGTCCATTAGTAGTCAGTCATTGTTTAAAGATATAAGAGTACAGTCAGGAAGTTAATGGGAAATATTTTATTGTATTCTTGCACAGTGGAACTTGTGATAGCACTGTGACTCCACCTCTGTCCCCACCACCAAACCCCATCAGCCTCCTGCTGTAGCTTCCTGCTGCATCCATACATCGACTTTTTACCCAGGCTCAAATAAGTAGCAGCAAGGATCTGACTCTAAAGAATATCGTGAAAGTTATTTCTGCCAATTAGCTCCAAGGAATTCATGTATTCCATCGTTTCTCTCTCTCTCTCTCTCTTTTTTAGATTGGCCTATTACCACCATTAACAATCGAAGCAAAGACAGTGAACACTGTCTGTCTGCCCATGGAAGCTGCCCAAGGTGCTGAAGTGCTGGCAAGCTTTCCTCTGGCTGATTTCACAGCTCCATGGCCAGCTCTGTAACACAGAAGGTATTGACCTGAGTACATGTTGTGCACTGACACCCCACACAGAATGGTAGAGTTTAGTGTTAGCAAATTTGCTCCTTTAGGGTTTTTGCTTAGAAATCAAGCTGGCCTAGGCTGCCTTCAAAATCCACACTTTAGGCTACAGTAGTACAGCAGATACAGCTACCAAGTTAAAAATACATATGACACAGGGACTGTGCAACACAGACTTGACCTAAACATAGTCTGTTGTGGTGGGCATCCTGGCTAAAACACTGTAGTTTACAGCAAGAGCGCAGAATGTATAGGCTGACAGGCTCTCCATAAAAGTGTCTGTGGGTCAATGGAGCACACACAGGCGGGCAGGCATCCTGGCTGGTGGTGTTATCTCTTCCTTGTTGACATTTAAACCCAGTAAGGGGTAGAAGTGTGGAAGCGAGTGAGGCATCCAACAACAACAGACATGGTTTTAAATGTACACAGTATAAACTATAAAACAATACACCAACAACCACAAGAAAAAACACAGATAACGACACAGCTAAAATCATGAATAAATTAACACGCCCATTACTCTCGCACCACTGGGCCCATGGCCTCGTTGAAATATAGGTCTTTCCAACACATATACCTAATATACTAAAAAAGAACATTTAAAATGATTCAGTGGCTTGTGTGAACACATTAATTTTCAGTACTAAAAATATATTTTTAAGCAGGTCTCGGGCCCTGCTTTTTTTCTTGTGTGGAATGCATAATGGATTCCTATGTAATCCATTATGGCTGCAGAGGGAGAGAGAGATGGAGAGAGTGAGAGAGAGTCTTCAGCAGCAGCCACCCGGGGTTGTTCTTCTTTAAATGAAGTTTTAATAAAGAACGACGGAGAGGCTGTACAAGGTCAATTATCAAACTCTGCCCATCCTCTGATACTGTTCTCAGATCCCTGTGCTTAGTTAACCATAATACCCGTCAGTCATAGCCCGCTGATCTACACGTAAAAACGTCAGCCACCCAGACGAAGGCTGAAACTATCTATCCAACACCACTGTCAGTATACGTTTACTGTGACTATTTTTCCTCCTGATTGGCACATAAGGTCGCCACTGTCACAGACAGGCAAATCAGAAGAGCTGACTGCGGCTGACGTTCATTTGTCAGTGCCCTCGTTGAGGAGGATATCTCTTTATGCATCAAGAATACGTTAAAAGTCACTGGGGGGAAAGGTGGAGATATTAATTTCATCTGTCCATGGTGCTCGCTCAGCGTTGAAAGTTGAAAGCCCCCACCCCCAGCGCCCCGTCCCAAAGAGTAAGGTGGATTTAATGTACGGGGTGCTTATGAATACACTTATGTATTCATTTGAGCAATAAACGCCGGGCTGGGTCTCACACAGAAAAACAAACTGCCTCGCTTCCGGCAGCCATTTTAATTAAATGCCATGGATTGTCAAATTTATCGATACCCCCTCCCCTGACACAAGCCTGAAGGATGTCGTGTGCCATTTCCATATCTTTAGCGGCCTCTCCTGCTAATGGGAGGTGAGGGATGGAGGGAGATGGAGGCCTGCTTGGCTAAATAGGGCCTGGCTGTCACAGCTTGGAGCTGAGTGAGGGCGGGGAGGGGAGCATGAATGGATGTAGATAGGGTAAAGGGGGGTTGGACATGTCCTGAAGCAATAGCCTAAGTATTTTAGCTAGGCCTCTCTCTCTGTCTCTCTCTCTCAGAGCAGATCTGTGTACAGATGGGTGTCTGACAGGCCTACAGCTGTTCTCCTAATTGTTCATTAAGTGTTCTATTGATTCCCTTATTCCGAGTACATGTGTCTTTCAGCCGCTGCTCTCCATGTGAAGTGGCAGGCACACACTGCACATACACACATACACACACACAAAAGTGTGCACATCCACACACATCCTGGCTGGGCTGAGATGACAGGGCCGGCTGATGCCGAAAATGCGAGCTGCCACTTCTAATCCAGGGCTCCTCTCTCTGAGGGGTCTGGCAGGGCCTGGAAAGCAGCGCTGCGCTTGACGCACCAGGCTTTTATTTTCCAAACTTTTAGCATCAATCAATTAAAGTGCCGGCAGCAGCATGGAAAAATGTTTAATTCCTTGTTAAGCGGCAGCAGCCCCAGATTGCACCTGGCTGATAAGGGAGCTTGTGTGAGTCTATTAGATCCTGATACTCTCGCCTGATTACAGGGGGAGAGCGCAAGCTTTAGGCAGAAAATGATAAGGAAAGATAGGCAGCAGGAGAGAAGAAGCAAGCATTGAAGAGTGTGCGAGAGAAAAAGCTGAAAAAAAGCTCACTCGATGGCATTGTCATCTTGAGACTATTTTTTAGCAGACAAGATCATCTTCAATTGTGGATTATGGCATTCACCGGGAGCAGCTCTCAACCCTGATCCACATTTAATCTGCAAGCAGAACTGATAAAAACCATGCCAGGACCCTGCAAGGGCATAAATCTTCTCAGTAACAAATGGACTAAGATAAAACTGTAAAAGTTATTTAAATCCATATCCATATGCTGGTTGAGTGCATGGCGGTGCCTCGCTCGCTGTTGCCCACCTTTGACAAAGTCATCACAGGCCAAGCCTATATCCCACTGTCGCCATAAAAGGCGCCAAGATATAAGGTAGAAGGCTAAGACAAACACCGAATGTTACAATGACAGTTTGCCTCCCTGTGGGGCTTGTGAAAGGGAAAATGCTGAGCACGTACGCGCAACACTATTTATTCCAGTGCTTTTTTATGATTTATAGAAAATGCAGCAATGAGAAAGGATAGTATTTGTAGGGACTGGTCAACACTAAAGAGAGAAAAATAGCCAGACAAACTGTAACTGTCTCTCTTTTCCCCCTCCTTTGTTCTAAGCCCCACAATTTGGCTTTCAAATTGGACTTAGCGCTTCACTGAGTCAGTCATATACTCCAGCCACGGGTGGTCGTCTCCATTTCTTGGGCGAGGAAATTCGTGTCGGCCCTCCTGCGTTGAGTGGACTGATAATGTCTCTGTAAAACACATCAGTCACCTCCCTCCTCGCCTTTGTATAAGCCTCCAGGACCCCCAATCAATACTGGCATGGCTGGTGACTTATCATCCGGGGGCTGGCCGCAGAGCTGAGCTGAGCTGAGCAGCAGACAGTGGCTGAATCTTGATGCAGACGTGAGGTGAGGCCCTGTTGGCTGCAATGTGTGATGACCCCACCAGATGCCGTGCCCTATTTGTTGTGAGTCAAGGGGAGGGGGCGGATGGAGTAGAAATTTCTTACTGTACATATTGGTTATATGTAGCCACTTTAGCCCACAATCAAGGAAATTGCATCAACATAGTTCATTATAATGTAAGTAGCAGGTAAGTATGTCTTTCTATATGAATAAAACACCGACACTGGTGTTTCTAGAGCCAAAAGTTGCTCCCTCGGATGGTTTTCCATAAGAATACCCATACAAGTGTGGGAGCAACAAATCCAGGTGAATCCAGGTAAAAGTCATTCACCCTTACTGATTTCTTTATTAAGTCTGTTCCACTCACCATAGAGGAGATAAGATGAGATGAGATGAAATATGCTTTGTCAACAATTAAAAAATTACAAAATTGTGGAACAACACGCCATGAAAATGTTGGAACCAGACAATAAGAAGACAGTACTAAAATGATGCACAGTAAAAAACAATAAAAAACACACAATACAAAGTTTAAATGAGGACAACTTGCAAAAGGAGAATAAGTAAACGAAGTAGAGAGAGAAGCATTTTTGAGATGGTGATGCAAAATCAGGAAGACGTTCTTAATACAACCCTCTGTATGACAAATGTAAAGCTCATTCCAAATCAATCCCATGGCACTGTATGTCCATGTTATGCATCAAGTGAACCACTAAGACACCCAGTACAGCCAATTAAACAGTACTGAAAAAACTCCAGTTCTCTGCTTGGATGTCCAAGACCTTCCATTGAACAGAAAAGCTCAGCTAATCTGGCCAGTACACAGCTAACTGTTCTCTAAGGCCATATAAGATGATGTGTGGTCTTGCACCGTTTTCTCTTGGCCTTGCTTGCCTCTGCAGTTTTGTGGCAATACTTTCAAGGCCTTTACTTAACACTAGCACTATTGTCTTTCAGTTTTTATATGGTGGCAGAGGGCTGAATGCTCAACAGATTCTATAAGTGCAGGCACACAGCTCAAATTTCCCTGCAAATCACAAGTGTTGCTCCTTGTGAAGCATTAATGAACCTTTATTTACCCTGAACATCAATGAAAGAAACCACATTCCTCTGTGCTACACTGTGCGGTATTTGTATGCATGTATTTTTGTGAGAGGAACATAATAACTTGTTAATGTTTATCTTAAAACTGTGCTCATTATCGCTGTCATTAATTTGCTTGCATATGCAAGACTACCAGATGTTTTAAAAAATCTGTGCAACTGAGCAAATCATTTGAAGCAGTTAATTAGAAAAAAAGTTAATAGACCAACTCTAAATATGCATTTAAATCCATTAACTTTTTCCCAGCATACTAAGCACATGCTCCATGTTGTAGCCAGTGGTCTGTAAATTTTGCCCATCTTGTCTTTTTGGCTTTTACCATATTGTGCTATGTTTTTAATATGAAAAAAAATGTTATTGTGTCTATAATCTTTGAGCTATTGTTTGCCCTTGAAAAGATAATGACTATGAGTATTGAAAATTCAAATTATTAGATGTTACAGTGGAACATTTTATGCATGAGTACCCACATCAGGGGTAGGCATCTCTTTGTCTTGAGGTGTTGTGAGCCAAACGATTGACACCCTTCACCACTGGTCAGCACAGTATGGGCCGATTAGACTCTGGTGGACTTGACATAGAGGCAGCTATTTTCCTTTAAGGCTGAATTCACGAGCTGATTGGATATGAAGCAGCAGAATTCTGAGCAGGCCAACTGTTTACAAACATTTCACTTTCTATGGCCTATTTGTTACAACAGTGAAAAAGGGGGCTGGAGGGATGTGGTTGGGTATTGTCTTTAACCTTGATGATGTTTGCAGTCAAGCAGGCCTGTTAATGGCCTCTAATTGGCTTATAGTGAAGAGAACATGTTGACATTTCCTATGTGCTCACAGTCCGGCGCCTTGCTTTAGCCATTATGCTAATTCAAACCCATTATATATCTGTGGGTATTTATGGGACTGACACAAGTGATGTTACAGGTAAAGGGCTGTGAAATGGTCTGTAAACAGAGGGAATTGATTCCAAGGCTGAGGCGATTGTCACCAGCCGGTGCCGAGCTGAACAGCTACCCTCCTCCTCCTCCTTCTCTTTCGTCTCCCTTTATTCCTCCTCCTCCTCCTTGTCTTCTCCCCCCACCCCTGTCCAGCCTGTCAAATAGTCTCTGACAGCATTCAGCAGAGGCTGTCAGGGGCCATCAAAAAGGTGCCCAAACACAGCATGAAACGCTGGCCGCTTACAAAAATGAGACTAGATCAGGATCAATACAGTTTACCACTCTCGCCCAACACCAGAGCACATCCATCCACCAGCACCGTCATCACCGAGCCTCACAATCAGCTGCACTACAAGCTCAGACTCCCTGGCTAGCCAGCTCCTTGTCATAGAGAGGCTGGGCTTATTTTACAGCAGCATTGCTTTTGAAAGACCGGGATGGGACTCAAAGGTGATTTGCAGATTCGTCCTGAATTAGTCTGGGAGGATTACTGTGGATTTCTGTGGATGGCATTTCTGTGGACAGCAAGTCTTACTTTATATGAGGTGACTAGACAGCTTTCAGCCAGAGCAAGTCCCTGTCTTTTGAAAGTATGGGACCCCAGAGAAAAACGGTCGGGACACTATGGTTCCTAGAGATTTATAGTTTAAGTATTGTGATTATGATAATCAAAGGGTTGAAAAAATTAACTTTTATAGCCTGTTCCTACAATAGTTGGTATAATATAATAGGCAATGCAATAATATGAGAGACTATGAGACAACAGGAAATTATTAATAGATAATATAATAGAGAATAATATAATCACCAAAACAGCAGTGGCAGCAACAACAACAGGATCAACAATGATTTTCATGATGATGATGATGTTGATGATGATAATAGTAACAACAACTATAATAAAAAATTATTAACATGAATTAACACATTTATGTCTTGATATGAGTTGCTGAACCACTCTCGCTACTGATAATTAGAAAGGGTAGAATTGCATTATGAAAAGTTTGACTAGCACCAATATTAGTGCTAGATTTTCCCTGAGCTGATATGTGGTCACATGTGAAAATCCTTGACCAAATTATAATATTGTTTTATGCCTCATAAACACTGTGGGAACTCCAGGCCTGGTTCATGTCATTACTGAGGCAGCCTAACAGCTATCTTGTAACCAGAGGGGGAGATGACCATTGTCTGTCATGTTCATTTAGCTGCAGATCTGCTCACCATGCAGAGAGACTATAAAACTAGGCCTGCGCTGCCAGGCAGTAATTGAATTACTCTAGCATCCACCCTTGTATTCATTCACTGTTCTGAAATCTCCTGCTAACACTGGAATGGGATGTTTTTGGTTTTATCAGCCGGGGGTAAAACAGCATTCTGGAAAGTATATCTTTGAAAACCTTCTTATGTGATTTTCCACGGGTAAAACTAATCATTTTCCAAGCAGTGGAGCTGTGTGAGTTTATATCTGTCAGGCGAGGACCCACAGTTAAGGTGGATATCAAATAGCAGCCTTACTAACCAGATCTGTCAAAAACATGACGCTAATAATTACCTACCTTTATATGGAGGGTGGGGGTGGGGGTGGGGGGCCGTGGGGGTCACATAATAAATCTGCTGTATTCATCCACAGAAAATTCAGCTTCTTCACATTTTTTTCTTGATAGGATTTGAATACGAAGCCCGGGCTAATAAAAGATTGGCCTGTCATAATGAATCAAGAGGGCCAGTGTCAGGTAGGGAGTGTGAGTCTATCCTCTCACATATCCATCTCTGGTATGAGCCCCGCTGTGTCTACATGGCCAGAGAAAAGAGACCAGTCGGCACCTTATTTGGCTCTCTCCACTGAAATTAACTTTAGGCCCAGGAGAGAGAGAGAGAGACAGTGTTTGGAGCAGCATGGCTTCATTTTCTCCCTCTGCGAGCGCCCGGGCCCCAGAGGGACACCAAGACAGATTTGCATGCCACTCGCTATTCTCTGCTACCTGCTGCAAATTTATTATTGTGGCAAGTCAGCTTCCCCAACAGCAACTTGGAGGACTTTTCAAACCTAAATGGTATCTGCGGGCGGTCAGGAGACGCGTAGAAATCACACACACCCTCACACACATCCACTCACACACACACATACTCACAGGATGGGAAAAGCTGCATCAAAAAGTAATCATGCTGATCAGAATACAGCTGTCACCAGCACCAAACAAAAAGTGATGCTTCTGATGAAGTGTTAGACACTGTGTCAGAGGGTTGTCAACTTTTTACCCAAAGTTTGTTGGCCCTGATAAAGCTACACAGCAGGTCATCACTGTGGCTCAGTGGGCTGACACGTTACATACTTGTTTTGAGGCAACTTTAGGTCCAACTCGATCCGTGTCATACATCAGCCACCAGTTTTTCTGTCTATCTCTACAGTCCACCATCAAAAAAAGCAGTAGGCAATAAAAGGCAATAAATTAAATTATTAATAAAGGCCACACATGTACTGTGGAGGGCTATAATGAGTCCAGTATACAGTCAGAAAATATTTATTCAGAATAATGAATCAGCTACTACACTGGATCAGGCTAAATTATTCAGAATTTCTGTTTTGGATCAGTCTACAATTTTCAATGTAATGTTAAAGCTGTGCTATACAAAATTGCTGAGGTTTGATTCAAGTGAGGGCCATTGCCATAAGCACATAATAGGCCGACAATGAGAAGCATGTAGAATCAACCATCAAATTGTCCATTTTTTAGTAAGTTGAGACTAAACGATTGCTTAAATCTGCCCTCGGCAATATTGCACAGTGCACCTTTAATACTGCAGCGTATACAGTATTATGCATTTGAAACTGAAATCTGTTTGCCTGCCATTCCCATACAAAACTCCCCCAGTTCTCATTTGGACAGGTGAGAATAGTTTTCCAGTAGCCCTGACTAAAACACAGGAGCCAAAGGCCAGCGAAAAATTCAAATTTCCATATGTGGATACACATCAGACAGACCTACTGTCAGTGCAGTGCTACACTGAGAGTATCCAAGGTCAAATACCTGTTGGGAGGTCACGACAAAGAAATAAAGAGAGATAGAGAGAGTGAGATGTGGGGTGAGGGGGGGTCAGTCTTGCTGATGCCCATTACCTTTCCTTTGTCCCCTAAAAATGGGCATCATTCGACTGATTATCTATTATCATGTTATTGGACATAAATTTAACAAGCTGTTGAGAGCGCTGGAAAATCAATACCTTTTAAATGCTGTTTATGTGTGATTAACGGTTAATATCCTCACAAATTATTTAATATAATAAGGTCATTTGTCTTTCACATGAGCCCGGTACCCTGCAAAGAATAATAGAATAATAAATGAGGACACTAGCGAAGAGGAGATTTCTGATGCTTTCCCCGGCTCCGTTTTATTACCCATATCCTCTTTACAGCTACAAAGCTGCACTATGGTTATTTTATGCAAGTCATAAAATTAGGCTGAGATGGAATTAGCAGACTCGGGGCTCTTTATAGGTCAAGCCGGTAGTTTATGAGCCCGCGACTCCCTGGCACTATTGTCAGGAGGCTAGTTAGAGGGGTCTTTAAGCATGATTTAATATGTCCATGCCTTGGAAAATAGTTAAATAGCTAATTAAATGGAGGAGTTAATTTACATATTAATTGACCTTCCAGTAATATTTATATTGATACCTACATGAGGAGCCCTTGTCTTCATTGCCTTTCATCATAGTTAGTCTGAGCAAATATGGTGTAACTTTTTTTGTTTAAACTCAAGTTTCTTTTTATTGTCGCTGGAGAGGGGCCGCGTATTCCCCGCCACGGCAGGCGCACAGCTGGCTGGGGTTTGGTGTGCTGAGGACTCCTTTTGTTGTCAGATAATGGAGGAAGCGCCATAAACAGTGATGGGAAGTGGCCTGGGGGGCTTTACGGGGTGGGTGGCTGGGGCAGCGGGAGTTTGGGTGTGGGGGAAGCTGACAAGGAGCTGGAGGAGGTGGAGGGGGGGAGGACAGTGCCCGTGTCAAAGCTGCTCTTAATTATAACTCTAATCACCAATCAGCTTGCCAACAGAACAGGACCCTGGGGCTCAACATTACCCCAACCTGTACAGAATTAGCACAACATTTCACCTGCAAGGTTTTCAGACATTCAGCACACCATCACCACACATGCACACACACACAGACACACACACATACACACTCTCCACTCAGCCAATCCGCCAAGTTGCCTCCTCAGAGAGAAGATGACATAAATCTGTTTATTTGTTTGCCGCTCTCCACGCCAGCTATAATGCTCCATAAGAGATTTGTGCCACATTTTCTATGATAATAATCTATCGTGCTAATGTGGCCCCCGCATGTTGCATTGTCATGTTGATGTCCGCATGGCCATTGAGGGGTAATGATGACACGGATCAACGATGATAGATTGGAAGCACATTGTTTGTTTTCGACAGGGGGCAGGTCCATTCTGTGCGCCATGTTGTTAGCATGGAAAGTGTGTCTTACAGCCTATTATCAGGTTGATCATTTGTCACTAGCCTGTCTTCACTTTGTCTCCCACATTCTTTTTGGATAATGGCCCTTCAAATGGATCTGCATATATGGCCTGCATTCAACAATAGCTGCACTGAATGGGCCTTTTCAGCCCGTGTAAACTAGAAATGTGGCAGCAAATAAGCGACAGGAGGGTTACTGGGATGGCTGGATGAGTGTGAGTGCTAATAGATGTTCATCATCGGGTAAGTTAAGGTTACCCTGGAAATAGTCAAAGTATGACTTCCTCGGTGCTGCATCTTTCCATCTGACTCTTAACCGGTTTTGAAATCCAAAATTATTAAAAAATATTAGCAGGTGAGCTTCCCAGTATCTTCGATGTGAGAATCTGTTTTGAGACACTGCATTTATCTCCCATTATCAGTCTCCCAGTGGCCTCCTCTCCTGCTGGTTTTTACAATATGGCTGCCTGCCCGATCCCTCTGATCCAGCCACAGACCAGCAGCTGCCCAGCAGACCCGTGCAGCCATCAGCGACACCTCAGGGCCATCCACACCCATCACTCATGGGCGCTAAGTAGCCTGTCAGAGGGTTCTGTTACTGCAAATTAAATATTGTCAAGTTCCACGGATTTTTCTCATGAACGCACCAGGCGTGCTCATGTTGTTGTTGAAATGTTGTAAATCAGAACAGCTGGGGTGCATGACAAATTTCGAGACATATAATATTGGAGATCTTTGTCCTGATCTCTTGCCATCTCAGACTGAGGAGTGAAAGCGCAAAATGAGCCAGTCCCTGCTAATAGCTTTACTTATTATTTATTTACTTATTCAGTGTGAACCATTAGATACACGGCTCTGTTTCCTGTGGCTGGTCAAGCTACAGTAGCAGTGTGGACACACAGAGAAGAGCAAATCGACCAACAGCTGGCCGCCTATAATTCCTCATCCGCTCTGTGTCGTTGGAGCAGCGATTAGCGGTGTAGTGGCCCTGCCTCCAGGACTCTGTCCAAACTCTGCTGCAGTAGCCTTGATATCACCTCAGAGGCCGGGCTGTTAGCTGTTCAGTGGCTAGCAGCTAGCACGAGTGTGGAGAGAAGCCTGGGAGATGTCAGCTGTGCAGTAACAATAATGTAGCCAGGCCTCTCCACCGAGCCCCAGCCCCATCCGGAGCCTCAGCCAGCGTCCAGCATTTCCAACTGAATAACTCTATAAAATGGACACCTGCCACGAGACCCCACATGTATCACTAGTGCCAGCGTGGCGAGCACAATCGCCCGGCAGTCACGGCCAGTTGCCCGCTGATATATCAGATGTGATCCCTGAGCAGGGGTTCAGCGCCCCAGCCAAATGTTAAAGTTATTTGTTCTTGTCATTAAACTAAACTTTATTGTGACCCTCTCTCGCTGTTATTGCACCAGCAGCGGTTCTCCCAGACCGGACTTTATCATTGCAACTGTCTATGAATCTCTGGGGCTTTGCCACTGCACTTCACTGAGCTATAATTCCTCGTTGCCCTTAGTCTAGAAGGTGGTGTGTGTGGGGGAGGGAGGGTTGTTAAGGTAGCGAAAAACGGATATGACAAGAGCAAGCGTTTTTTCAATTTACCATCCTGATTTGCAATTTAATAAACACTGCCACGGCATGCATACACACGGCACTCGATACCAGCCGTTTCTGCATGATGAGGAGATGTGTGTTGTGTTCTGCCTGGTTCTTCCTAAGCCTACTGCAAAATGGTCAACAGCAGCAGGTTTGGAAGGAAAAGATGGACACATAACTCAGCATCAACGATGTAGAAGTCTTTATTGAAACATACAGAGTGGTTTGGTAATTTGGTGTCAGGGTTAAACAAAAATGGCAGGAATCTTTAGTGTCCCCACAATGCACAAAAATGTTTGGTGCAGGTTTCAACAAGACAATGCCATTCTGATTTCTACATTTTTTTTAATTTGGAATGGGAATGTATTTACGTGAGTGTATAATACATGATTGCATTATTCTGCTTTAATGTGTAGGAAGCACAGCCAAGTGACAAGGCTCAAGCCCCCTTTGCTGTGCATGTGCCATGTCTCATGGTAAAAGACAACTCGTTTAGACTATCAATGTTATGCCAAATTTCTATAAGTTTTAGAAATCATATCTTCCTCTCTGTCTGCACACGGCAAGGATCCATCCCATTAATCAGGAAACATGTCGAGATTCTTATTATTCTTTTTATTATGGAACTTTACATCAAAGTTTTGGTTTTACCGTTTAAAGCTGACGGTGAGAAATGGAAAGTAAGGAGCTCTTACTGTTGTAATGAAAAGGGCTGTGATCCATGGGTGTGTGCTTTGCCTCAGTGTACTTTATAGCCAGATGACGAGGGCATCCCTCGCTAGCTTTATACCATTTATACAGAATGTTTCATTACTCTCCTATTTTTCCTAGGGTTTCCACTTCCACTGACCTTACATGTGCTGCTTAAGAAAAGGTATTTTAACTGAAATTAGACAGCAATATGTTGAAAAATGTGGGTGTGCATCATTAGGATGCTGCAACTGTTACAAAAACATTAGCATTTGTGAGGTGCACCACAGACAAGAGGTGGCTGTTTTTACAGCCTGTGTATTTTCTAAAGGTTCTTGAAAGAGACAATGCGGTCATAGAAAATATAAACTGCAGATAAACGACATGACATAAAACTGCAGCCCATGTCCTGTCAAGCTCGGGTGGCTTCCAGGCTCAAACTGCCTTAATTTTCACCTCCTGTGAATAGTGCTAACATCCAATTTCTCCTTTGGCATGAAAAAAGGGATATTTTGATGTGCTTTAATGAGATAGTTGGATGGCTGGATTATGCCATTTTATATCTTCATACATAAATGAATGACACTCTCAGACAAAACAAAGGGTCTATAGCAAAATTAATCTGTAACGAGTTCCAACATTGACTATAATCTAGATTTGATTGGTGTGATGTAGCTAGATAACCAACATCAAACTCTGAAAGAGAAAATTAATTGCATTTCAATGTCAAAGTCACTCTGAGGTTACGCTGTAGTCCACCGGTGGTCAAGATCTGCCTTCTGCCTCCTACCTTGAAAACCACCAACCCATCCCCAAAATCCTTTCTTTCCCAATGAGGTAAAAAGGGCAAGTTTTTGCTCTTTAAGATGGCGGTACATAACCCATCCATGGAACATAAACGTGTCTGCCGGTTGGGGAAGATGGATAGAGGCCCACATGCCTGCCTTAATAAAAAGGTCTTTAAGCCCTCGTCCAGATCTCCTTCCCAAGGAAGCATGAGATTAAAGACAGGCAGGGAACTGGGCTTGGTAAACGTAATGGATCGGCAGGAAAGTTTAAAAGCACCAAGGGGGTAGGCCATTATGCAAAACAGGGCTCGCACAAGTAATCTGTGCCCTGTCTCTCAGCTGCCAAAGACAAAGAACACATGCAGAGGCCCTGATTGCTTCTTAAGAAGCTCCCCGCGCCGCCATGATGGATTCCGGTATTTTGACTGTTAATATGTTTGAATGAAAATTATTTATACATTTCGGTGAGGTTGAGCGCCTCTCCCTGTGATTACTGCCTCTGAAAATGAGAGCGGAGGAGCAGGAAATTTCCATGTCACAGAGGCCTGATGTATACTCAGATTATGGGCTGATTGCAGCTCAGATGAGCACCACGTAGAATCGTTTGCCAGCGCCTGTGACAACTCCCCGTCCCTGACAAGGCCTCTTAGTTTTTCTGGTTATTGATGCATTCTGCATAAATGCAATCCATTGATGGTGTCTGCTGGCGGAATATAGGTATAGCTGAGGTGGCGGTAGGGGAAGTATGTGGGGAAAAGGGGGGTATTTAATACACTCAGAGGCAGGGAGGCGAGCGGCACAGAGAGCATCCTGAATGTTTTTTATCCACCGCTGCACAGGGGAGCTGATCAAAAGTGAATCGTGTTCTAGGGGAATCTGCATGTGTGATGATGATGCCTGGGCAGACATTTATCAGACTCCCTGCGCTGGTTCACTGGAGACAAGAAGGATAGCAGTATGTGGAGGAGAGGAGCAAACCATAGAGGGAGTGCGAGGGTGTTGTTAGGGGTGGAGGGGTGGGAAAAGGGAGGAACATGGATTGGACACACACGCCAAACTGTGCTCGGACAGTTCAGAGAAGGAACTGGACTCACATCGCTAATCCTGATAAGCTGACGCAGAGATATGATCAGAAAATCCCTGCCACGTCTGCGAGCTCCACAATAATAAACCAGGACGCTGCCAGCCATGAGAAAAAAAACAAAAACAAAAACAAAAAAAAACACATGAATGAGTTTTAAATTTGGCTCCTGAGTAAGTTTTCTTACATCAAATCTTTTCTAAACATATTGTGTAATTTCCAAAATATTTCACAGTCATATTTCATTTCGGCTAATTCCTGAAAGGTTGATTTTTTTTGAAGATGAAAGGTTATTATCCAACAGCAGCAAGGACTTAAACAGGGTTTCCAAAATCCCACCTCCAAACTGCAACAATCCCTTGAGAACAATTACCACTTCTTTGGTAAGTCTGCAATCATGGCACTTGATCATGGCAAATATAACATTTTCATCTTATTTTGGATGATGTTAAAAAAAACAACAACAACTTTTGGCTCTTTTGCTGGGAAAAAAAAGATGAATGAAAATATCCCAGTTTGCCAGCCTTTTACGCCAAAGAAAACGGAGCCAACAGGAAGGCGCTACTGCAGAGATACTGGAGCTGCTCCACTTTGCAGTAAAATGAAAGAAGAAGAAACAAATCTTCATCATCCCCACCCCCTACCCCCCACATCACACACACATACACACACACACACACACAGTGGCAGCCCCCAGAGGCATGTGTTCAGTTGTCCCCATCTCTGTCTCTTTTTTGGAGCCTGATTTGAATATGAGCCTTGTTTTATGGCGGGAGGTAATTGGAAGTTGGTGATTTACTGCAGTGTATACAGGGACTGTATCCAACAAAATATCTGGAAGCAGGGAATAATCGCTTTGTAGCCTGCTGCTGCATTTATCTGGACACAGGTATATTTTAACCACCGGTTGTTGACAGTGTTGACTATTAGCCAGCAAATAAATTATTCAGCACTTACAAGAGGGGAAAAAATGAGAAAAATCTCCTTTCCACGGCTACAACAGGACAAAGCGGCGTGCCGCGACGGAAAAAAGAGGCAGTCATTTTTTCTTCAATTACAAAAGGCAAATATTTATTATTTATAAGTACTTGCCTTGTATGGGCTTAAATGTTATTTATGAACCTGTTGCATAGTGATTTCCAATGTAACTCATTATTTTAGCTGGAGGGTGTTGTAAAGGAGCAAGGATATATTAATGACACTCTGCTAGTCGGTGCAATTACACTGTAATCATTATGTAAAATGTCCTATTAATTAAACCAATTCTGCTAAGGGAACATTCTTTTCTGCAGGGCCTGCGCCTCATCCCTCAGCCGCCTTGCTGCCTCCTGTTTTTCACCAGACCCCTATTATGTTGTGACTTCACTGCATACATATTTATAAAAGAGATTTTCATTATCCCCAAGATTTGGAACCACTTGCAGATTAATATGGGGGATGCGCCACAGAGGTTTGAAAGGCAATTAGGTTTCTTTCCAATCATACACTGTTTTGGCCTTTTGATCATAGCTGCAGTCCTTGGTACATTTATAAATCAAGAATCTGCCTTGTGCCGGGATGATATCCGTGAGAAACGGGAAGAATCGAGTTTAAAAATAAATGGCTTCTGTTTCGATAACTTTGTTTACTGGACGGGATGCTCCAAAACAAAATATTAGAGAACACAATGTCACTATTTTCTGAGAGAATATTATTTTATTATTGCATTTCCACTTTATTCAAGGGTGCTGAAGGGAGAGTGACAGGAAATATGGGAAGGATAGATGCAACAAAGTTGGTGGGACAAGTTCAAACCCAGCTAAAGGAAATTTAACTGTAAAAATCCACATAACATAATGAATTGTCCCCCGTTTTAATATATTCCAACACACGTCCGTGAAATGCACAAGGCTGAACAGAATCCCAAATTTGTCTTCCTTTACAAAAATGTTGGCGCTAGCAATCATGGTGGGACAGAGAGGCTGACCCCTCTGGCTCTCTATCTGCTGCTCTGGCAGTCCTAATGTTGCTGTCGTGACCGGGGGTCATTGGCACTTCCAATGCTCTTCAGACACAATCTGTTTTCTTTACTTCTTGGCACAAAGGAAACGATTAAGAAAACAATTCAATAGAGAGAGAGAACACACACACATATCTACATTGCAAATGGAGCCACTGGGATGTTTGCTATTCAGAAAGCATCGGTGGGGATGCGTCTTTGCTATAGCAGAGGTCCCCATCTGAATACAACAGCCTGCCTTAATGCTCTTAAGTGAAAGGAGCTGATTTTGTGATAAAGGTATACAAATATTTAAATCATCAACAATAACAACAACAAAAATAATAATAGAAAATAGGTCTAACTTTAATAAAGGACTGTGTTCAGCAATTCCATTTCAATAAGCGCTTTATTTACTGATGACCAAAGCTGCCTTCGCCTACACTGAAAATCACAATTGATATATTTAGGACCTTTGAACACAAAATCCACTGCAAATCCCATATTTGCCACAAAAGACTGAATAAATATATTGAACCTGGAAGTGTCATATCACCCATTTAAATTTTATATGTACATATATATATATATATATATATACACACACACACACATATAGATATAGATATATACATATATAGATATAGATATAGATATATCAGTTTTGGAGTTATGTGTTTTCTTCACACTTTGAAGAGTGGCAAGTGTATTAAAAAAAAAAAAAAAGTTCACCACAAGCCCAAAGCCTAAAGCCTGGCAATGCCGTTTTATCATAACAAATGTCTCACTGATCTTGCGGCTTGCCACGTGTCGCGTGTCGGTCACAAAGTTGTTTGAGATACTAATCTCAGCCCATCGACCTTCTTTGGTTACAGTGTAAGCTGGGAGCACAACAGTCGGCCTCTTATCAGGACTGAGGAATTAAGCTCCTTGTGAGAGCGTGACTAAAGCGCTGATGGTCTGAGGGGCTTGTGGGAAAAAACTCTTTACAGCCACGACACCTGCTGCTTAAGGAGGAAGGTCGGATTATGATGATGATGATGATGATGATAATGGTCATGATAAACAACAGGAGACGCAGAGAGGAGACCAAAGAGGAGAATGATTGAGGTGTGTGTAGCTGTGATGATGATGATAGTGGAAGTGGAGATGATGATGATGATGATGATGATGATGACAATAACATATGCAGCAAACATTCAAAGTAACTGGGAGTATATCTTATCTTACTTTATCTTATCTTATTATCTTAATACACATGCACACATACAAACTTTGTAAAATCTCATATATGTTAATGATGGAAATTCACCGACTCACCACATACATGATATATCATTGCACTGCAACGCATCAGTACACTTACATCCACATCTGCATCCATAAGCATATAAGCGCATACACACACACACACACACACACACACACACACAAACACAACCCCAAACACACTTTTCCAATCTGCAAGACAGCAGCAGGTTAAGATTATTATCAGCCGGGCGAGAGGCGGCGCCATGATTCTTATCACAGGTATGAATTACAATATTTATTCTGCGTGGTTTATTTGTGGCTGGCAGACGGATGGCAGCGCTGCGTTTTAATCCATTACACTGTGGCGGGGTGTCAAATTAGGCCGCTTCATTAATACACTATCCACAAGCCCATTATCACTGACTCCTATGCTACAACACTGGGGAGAGAGATGTGGAGGGAGGGGAGGGGAGGGATGGGGCTGGGGGTAGAGGGGTGAAAGGATGGGAAACGGAGGGAAGATGGGAATGAGAGAGCGAGGGAGAAAAAAGTGAGAGGGGAGAATGAAAACGGAAGAAAAAAAGAAGAGGGGGGGCCACGGTACATCAAGGGGAGATTATTATTATTCCCTCTCTCGGAGATGAGAGCAAATTATAAGAACATACACCTTCTTCATCTGTTTGGATAAGTGGGGGGCCGGCGCCTGATGGATGACTGTGTTTACAAATGAGGGTGATAATGTTAAGCAGAGAAGCAGTACATAGATTTCCCAACAATGAGGCTCTGGCTGGTCAGATACACACACAAAGACACACACACACACACACACACATAAAATGGAAAGTCAGACTGATGATAAGAGTCCCTTGGCCACCGGATTAGGCAATCTTCCCAAGCACCACCAGATTGATAGAGTCACCACTCACAAACCCAATTGCAGCGGGGAGGAATAAAGTTTGGCCTGTTGGTATCATCTGTGCTTACTGCCAGCTTGGTATGAGTCTCTGAGGAAGGATGACCTGTGAGAGAAGCAAGTCACAGGACATTTACCACTGTTTCCTGCAGTATTCATTCACCGGAGGTGCAACACCCGAGAGAGAACATCACTATATGCTATTCTTCTTCTTCTTATTGTTATTATTAAACTAAAACTCTATTGTGACTCTAAAACTTGTTTTTAGAGTTAATTTCGGCGCCGTTTTATTAAAAAAAAAACCAAAAACAAAACACTAATACCCTGTTAATGTGCTAAACTGATGATGCTGATATGCTACATGTGTATTTCTTCTCCTGAATCATCACCTTGCGACTGACTTGCCTTTTTGCAGACAATTTAAGTGCAAAAGTCACACTGAGTTCACTGAGAAATGGAAAACAGATGGTCAGAGCAAAGCAAAGACTTCAATTCATTGTCCAAAAACTCACTTGACCACTTTGTCTCATTAAATTTCCTCCCGTAATTACAAAACAGCAATTCGCTCGATAAAGGTAATTTATAATTACCTTGCAAATGAAGGAATATAAATAGCTTTCATAACATAGAACGCTGTTTCAGCGTTTAATCAAGCTTGTGCTATAGAGTTCTTACTGCAACTGTAATGTTAAATCTATGTATTTTAATTCAAAACAATTTGCAGTTCTACTCATGGTCTAGTGTTATGTTGATTTGTTTTTTTCCTCTTTACTTTGTCTTGGATGTTAAAGGGTAAAAAAAAAGAAAAAAAATGATAGTGGCCACTTTTGAAAGGCAACTTTCAGTGTTTACAAACCACTGCTACACCTTGCGACGTGTTGGTGGACAAATAGCGCCGAGAGTTTAATCAACGGCCAAGCTCGCCGGTCCAAATGAATAAATGGACCTAGTCAGTTGAGAGAAATGGTTGCAGGAGAGAGGTTAAATGTCTGCATTAGAATGTGCCCCCAGCCCCCCCACCCAAAGCATGTTAAGGAGCCCGACCTACAGGATCCCCCATAATTCCACAGGCCCCCCATGTCATCTTTCTCGGTATGTCACAGGAAATAGACTGATGGATCACTTCCTGATGTCACTGCGGTGGACTGGTGACAATCAGCGAAATGATAGTGTCTGCCTGCCTACACATATCTGTAATTGATAGCCCAAACCCCAAACACTCTCCTCTCTCCACCAGCTATGATGGAACATTGGATTGAAATCACTCCGGATGAGGTGGGGTCTGGGCCATTTGTTATTTACTTCCCGCTCGCTTCGCAACCCCCACCCCACCCCACCCCCCGCCAACAGCCCCCCCTCACACACTTCCACACCCTCACCCACCATCTCACCCCCCACCCCCCACCCCCCTCCCGCTCGCCCCTGCCGGCAGAATTTTCACCACAAGAACACATTATGGTAATCAGACAGTATGTGTGTATAGGAATCAATCAACGGAAGAGCCCATCGCAAGAGTTATGACACGGCAAAGTCTGTTTGTAACTTTTGATTAATGGGGAGATCTCCCCCATTTTTCTAGAGGGGAGTGTGTGTGTGTGTGTGTGTGTGCGTGTGTGTGTTGGGGGGGTGCAGAGCTTTTTGGTTCAACAAGGGTGGGGTGCGAGGGTGGTGAAACTTGGCATTTCCGTTTAGATTTAGGGGTGTGTGTGTGTATGTGTGAGTGTGTGTGTGTGCATGTGTGTGTGTGTTAGGGAGGACATTGTACTCAATGTGGCGAACCGGGGCAGAGCCCATTTCCTTGACGATGTATGGCAGCGCCATGGCGATGGATGCCGCCCCGGATCCTTCTCATCAGCAGTGCCGCCACCTTGGCTCTGCCTCTCTCTCTCTCTCTCTCTCTCCCCTCTCGGTCTCCCTCCCTCTTTCTCTTGCCCGATCCCCCCATCCCTGCGCCTGCCTGATTTATAAAGTTGTTATGGCAATTTGCTCTAATGTTATTTCCTGCCACATAAATACATATATCTCAGGCAGGTATTATCGGGCCTGTAATGGAAGAGCATCAGGGCTGCTCTGGGAATCCTTTTGGGATATTTGGCAGGATGTTATTGGTTGTGCTGAGATGCTTCAATGAGAGAGACACTTACATAAGCATTAATCCTCAAGGTGTAACGGAAAAGACAAGGAAGAGTGTTTTATTATTGTCACAGAGAGTTTCTTGTTTTAGCCTCTGCGTTTTCTTTTGTATACAGGAGAAGCTCCAAAGTGGATTTTGTGTATTTAATTGACCCTGTCAGTGCTGTAATTTCTCACGACAACCGTTTAGCACCAGTA
This sequence comes from Myripristis murdjan, assembly GCF_902150065.1. Taxonomy (NCBI): domain Eukaryota; kingdom Metazoa; phylum Chordata; class Actinopteri; order Holocentriformes; family Holocentridae; genus Myripristis; species Myripristis murdjan. The sequence continues at coordinate 25,144,756 of NC_043983.1, read as the reverse complement.
AAATCATTATGAATGAACAAGATGACAAAAGTCATTTGATTCTTTAACTTTAATTATTCACTATCGTTTTATGCCCAAACTGCTCCACGTCTGAAGCCCACAGAGAGACATCTTCACTGTAAATGGGGCGCTTTAGCAACAGTTTTTACACAACAAAAATAAAGTCTGTGCCTGTTTTTAACATTACCTACGTGCAAAACACAAATGAGAGGATCATTCTGAACTTTCCTCAGATATTTAGGTTTGCAAATCCAAGGGGCAAACTGTTTGTGGAATCTCCATTATGCCCTTTTCTAATGTTGTCATTAGCAATCAGCTCACTGGGAAAACAGGACGGCAGGAGGTGGAGGAAAATCATTTGAACCTTCGGCCCCGTCATGGATTCCCCTGCCGCCGAGGGGGGTCAGGGGTGCCGGCCAGGGTGACAGCTTGGGTCAATATTCAGGACTGGGTGGAGGAAGGTGTGCATGTAAGTGTGTGTGTGTGTGTGTGTGTGTGTGTATGGGGGTGCTGAAGCATGGCAGGGCTAACTTGATGGTGGGTGGTGGGGGGAGTTAGGGTGGGTCATCCTCCGATCAGCCTGCTTTAATGTGAAGTCGGCAGAATTTTGAGAAGAGACGGTATGTGTGTGTGTGTGTGTGTGAGAAAGTGTGTATGTGTGTGTTTGTGATTATGTGTTGGGCGTGTGTGTTCAGGTGTAAGTGGGGGGAAGGGAAAGCCAATAGTTGCTGACGGTGCCAGCTTAAGCCAGGAGTACAAATACACAACTGTGGGTACACACACACACACACACACAACCTAATGACAGGGGGAGTGGAGGTATTGAAAGGTGTGACGGCCTTGTCAGAGTGTCCCTCCCTGTCCTCTGCTGCCAACCTGCTCCCTCTACGCCACTCAGAGGGCATGGCACAGCGTGCCAGACTGACACCAGGAATATTGAGTTATCGATACAGTGTCGCCATGTGACAGCGTGTGTGTGTGACAGTGTGTTTGTGTCATTGTATGAGCGAGAGCGTTATTGATGCAGTGTCTCGGTAATGTAACAGCAGTTTGCATGGTTGAGTGTACGTATGTGTATGACTCTGTGTGTGTGTGTGGTGTCATTGTATGTGTGAGTGAGTTATCGATATCGTGGACTTGGACTCGAACCACCCAATCGATTCCCAGAAACCACCTGCATGCAAGTCAGGTAAAAACGATACACTTCAAAAACATGAAGAAAGGGTTTGCTGGCAGAATCCAAAGTTTCCAGCAAAGACATCCAAGGACTTTGAAAATGCGTGAACCCGAAACTACTCAATCAACCGACGTGTTAACTTCATGAGCCGATTTTATATGTACACAATTGATGACATTTAGGTAATAACATTTGCGTGCGGGAAAAGAAAAATGGAAAATATCTAAGACAGAAAAAGAAAAAGGTCCGGTGTGTAATAGAAAATCTGGCGGTGTAATGTCAGGTATGGATGTGAGATATAAAGACATTTTTTGCCAGACCCATTTCATCCAGACAGGGGGGGCTATTTGGAATGGAAGAAAGTAATAACCTCCATTTGTTCCCCCTTGTCCCTCGGCTTATGAAAAACGCCTTTACAACTTGCTTTGCCTTAACCGGGTTTTCTGGGGGATTTTGAAGTTTGGCAACTTGTCACTCGGATGGGAACAGGTGGAAATATGATGTTCAGGTCATGGCTTCCTCTGCTGGTTCAATATGTTGCTGTGTGATTGAGGCTGGGTTGGCGAAGGGGATCTGGGCTATTAATAAAGCCCAGGGTGGTCTGGGGAGGGGGAGCGGGGAGCAGCACACATTGTGTCGCTGTTGTCAGAGAAAACCCCCATATCTAAAGTCATTTTTTCCAGGAATTAAGCAGAAAACAGGCTTTTATTCACTGGACAGCTGCATATTGGATTAGATTTGGGCCTCAAGGGGCAGGGGGTTTCATTAGCCTTGGCATCAGGGCCCTGCATACTTTCAAATGATAAAAAAAAAACATGAAAAACTGAAGTTACAAGTGTTTTTTTGTGCTACAAGAGCCGCAGTATCTAGGCTATGTGTTATTCCACATTCTGGTCTGGCGCTCACCGAGCCCCTAGAGAGCTCGGCCGGCCGGTTTAGCTCCCAACAAGCCCCGCTCCCCCTGTCTCCATCACTATCAATTGTCTTTGAACAGCTCCGATCATCACCTCAATTATCCGTTGTCCTGCCCACCTGATGGGTTTTTTGCCAACTATAACTTCTCCGTGGATGGACAGGGAATAATGACAGCTGAGGCCTATGGTTGGGTAGCAGGGTGGAATACAAAGAGGGAGAATGGACGTAGATGTGGCCATACAACGGGGCCTCTCTCATGCACACACACACTCTCACAAAACACACACACACACAAACACGAAAAACACATAAGGACATCTACGGGCTTGCAGGTGCACGCAGATATACACATGCACACTCACATATAGAGACTCGCACAGAGATATCCATATAGATACTGACGCAAGTGCACACACACACGCACACACAAACCCCTATCCCACCTCCTCCCGTAGAAAAGCCATTTACTGACCGAGCGCCAAGGTGTCAAGCTCTAAAGTGAATCTGAGAACGTGCTTGATGTGTTCTCTCTCTCTCTCTCTCTCTCTCTCTCTCTCTTTGTCTCTCTCACTCTCTCCAAGGCTGGGAGAAACTCATTTACCCTGCAAATCCAAATACACGAGCAGAGTGGGAAAATGTATTCATACCACAGGTGATCTTATTATGGGCGCGGTAAACTGAGCAATGAGAACATCATCCACTGCAAATGACACTTAAACACATATCGACGAGGGGGGAAAAAAAGTAATAACATCTGCATAATCAGAGAAAAGCAGTCAAGTACCATCTTCTGGGAAATGGAATGAATCGAAAAGTTCAGTGCCAGAGCATCATGCTATTTATTTGTGATAGTGATGCGATTTAAAGTCAGCGCGGAGTCTGCGTGTTGTTAGCGCATGGGAAACAAGCGTGCCGGCAGCGCTTTAGCTATTAGCCAAACAAAATTCATGAAAAAGTAATCTAGTGCTGAAGGTAAATACACTTAACATGAAACGCAAGACTAAGCACCGGGACTGATGCATAAACATGGAGAATCCTGACAGGTAACCAACACATCATATGCAGTTATTATAACATTGAGAAAAGGGTTGTAGTTAACTGAAAAGCAGAATGCATTATGCAACCAAATGCATAAAACATTTAATACTTTTAATGATACTTTAGTTCTGTATTTATATACAGTAATATAGACTATTAGCACATAAATGTGTTATACTAAAACACCTGATACATCTTGCTCTCAGCCAAAGAGGTACAAAACTATTGTGTGATATTCTCTGAGAAACCAAGTCAATCAAAAGGTTTAGCATCAGAATCTAATGTATGATAAAGGGGAAATATAATGTTAATATCAGAATTACTGTGTTGGGCAAGCATGTTTCGACAAATGCAAAGACTCTGGGTCTGTCTCATTTGCACGGAAGCTTCCCTGTGATACATTTTTAGGAAATATAGAAAACCTCTTATTAAGATTCCTTAATTTGGTGAATTTTAGACAAAACATTGAGTGATTCCATACAGAGAAGGAAATCTCTCTTTTTCTTTGCCCATATGATATGGAGTTGATTTAGCCTTTATCTTTTGTGTCACTGAATATGTTTGCATTTATTTCTGTTTATTTTCTATTCTGTTCATGATGGTTCTATGGTCGGCTGCTTCAGTTTGCACTGTTCACATCCGGATTCATATTCAGAATTGTTTGTGGTGGTAGTTGTCATCACTTGTGTAGACGTATGTAAGTTCAATCAGAGTCACTGGAAAGCCCGAGTCTATACATTTGGCTTCTCACCACAAAAATTCTCTGAAGTGAAATTAATGATAGAATAGGATACAAAATTTATAAAAGCTTACAGTCTTGGTGCTGTTTTCACCATTCAAATAACTGAATCCCCAGCTCGTCGCACGACATTGTGGGTTATATGCCATTTATCCATGATTTACCGACATGCAACATACATCCATAAAAAATTTATGAAAAAATAATACATAACAAATAAACCGAAATAACTAAAACATATAGTAGTGTATCCAATTACAATGTGCACACTGGCATCTGTGCAGTCTGATTTGTAATAATAATAATGGTCTTACATAGATGTGAGCTTTCACTGCTGAATAGGCCAAAAATAAAGAATTTCAGTGGATTCATATGGCCTCTCTTGATGTTTAATAGCAATCTCCTTTATTACGGTGAAGATAGCTGCCATGGACTGTTGAAATTTGAATAGAAATTCTCATTTAATCCAGTGAAAGTCTGCAGGGGTTGTGGTTGTTTCATGATGAAGGGAATTATTATTCTGCATTGTCTCAGGGCCATCCAGCCAGATAGCCAAGCCATTAGCATTTTCCTCTTTGTTCCCATCTATAAACATTTTTGTTGTCCTGAAGGGTCATCTCTGTATTCTTCCATCTCTCCCTTCCTTCGTAATGAATGAGTGTAATTACCAGGCCTGATTGGTTGGAAGGTCATTGGGAATCCTGTAATTTTTCACTTATGTTAAGCTTGTGTTTGTGATGAATGTACCCAACCTTTCTGCATCCCTCCTTAGATTACTTTAGGCATAGAAATGCATCCGCAAATTAAGCTGTTCATTGAACACTGCTCCTGGCCGGCCGTGAGTACGTTTATACAGATAAACAAATGGAAAGAGGTGGTGTGGTGGTTTTCAATGCCTGGCCTATTGCTGAGGATGTATATTGTGTAGTTTTGCCTCTGCAGCCATCAGATGTCGACAGTTTTTTCTTCTCTCTCGAACAGTGTTTTACATGCTACTGAAATAGAGAAATAGGTAAAATAATTCATTGTTAATGAATCCTCGATATCAACAGACATTCTTTGCAATGCTTATTGTTAATGCTTATGTTTTTGATTTTGTTTTTAGTTTTTTTGTTTTTTGCAGAATTTAGTGGAAACTGATAGGCTGATGAGAGAGACAAAGAGGGAATGAAATAGCGACAAAGGTCATTACACTGCCGAGATTCAAAACCACAATTTTGTGAGCATTTGGCATCCACTTTAGTCCACTGAGCATCCGGTTGTGACATTTTATGAGACATCACAAAACTTTTTGCACAAACTTAACACATCACCTTGATTCAAGTCGTCCCCCACTTATAGGCAATATCTATGCAAAACACTTCTTCAATCGACTGAGCGTTGTGTTCCTCTAACAATCATGATCAGAATAACTTACAGCAGATTAATAAAATAGTTCCTCAGTTTTGCAAAAAAAAAAAAAAAAAAAAAAAAAAAAATCTACCAAAGAGGAAAATATCTTCATTTGTGGAGGAATATTTGCTCTACATTACTGTGTACTGAAACTGATGAACTCACATTTGTTGAAATTGCTATATTATGTAGGTTAAATGAAATCGAAAATGAAATGCATTTTATTTATTTTGTCCTTTGTACCACTGTCAGGGGAAGGTTTTATTTGTTTTTATTTTATTTTACCTTATTTATTTATTTATTTATTTATTTACTTTGAACACTTGAAAATCATAAAAATATTATGTGAGAAAGTTTTTTTTTTCTTCTACAGACTACTTGGGCAAAGAATGAACTTTACTGTAAGAAACTGTATTGTACCGGCAAATGTTCTGCACTGTTCTGTATTATCTCATGGCCCGGAAATGAAAAAATAACTGTCTGATGTAATCTTTTTCCCTCAAAAAACTGTGTGAAAAATATGGGCTCCCAAACAGGCTCTCGAAGTCAAACAATATAGAAGCCGGAAGCCACAGTTGACATAAAAACTGAATTCAATTGGACAACAAATTGCAAAATTGCAATAATGGCACATAAAAAAGAAAATACACAACAGCAAGGATGATAGTATGTGCTTGTTATAATGTTGTGGCATGTAATCCCATTGTGAGGTGGACCACTGTGTGGTATGACACATAAACATCCATTCACTCTCTTCATCCACTCTTTTCTCTCTTGTCTGTCTCTCACAAAAACTCTCTGACTGAGTCTTCCTCATTCCCCCTTCCCAAAAACTTAACCCACCATCTCCCTCTTTCTTAGTTCATTTTCCCATTCTCTAAACTTTCCTTCTTCTCTCTGTGGACCCACAATCTGAGCGTTTGGTTGAGGTTTCTCTTCTGCTGGTTGAATTAGTAGCCTGTCAGAGGTTGTTCTGCTACAGGGCGCTGGCAGCTGCCCCGCTCACTCCACAGCCTATCAGCCTCACATTCAGCTGTCCATGAAGGAGGGATGGAAGGACAGAGGGGTGGTGGAGAGAGAGAGAGAGAGAGAGAGAGAGAGAGGAGGGAGATCAGGCTTCACAGGGCCAAAGGATGGAGAGATATAGTGATGGAGGGGAGGAGAGGGATGGATTCTTGATGGGAAGAGGGTTTGGGAGAGGAGGGAGTTGGAAAGGTGGGGAGACCTGGCTGGAGAATGGAGGGATGGAGAAGAGGAGTGCAACTGCTTGGGGCCCCCGTGGCAGGAAACCAGTCACAGGATGGATGCAGGGGCTGTACTCTCTCTCTCCCTCTCTCTTTCTTTCCTCCTCTCTCCCTTCCCCTTTCTCTTACAATTGCCTGCTGGGTGCACTCGGGGGCTTCCTCCTCTCTCTCCTCCTTTCCCTCTCTCTTTCACTCTCTCTCTTTTCTCACACAATCAGCTGGCTGACAGGCGGACTGGGGCTGTGATGGACGATGCCCTCTCCAAGTCCGACAACATTTTCTCTCAGTCCCCGAAGCCAGATCGGGCAGCATCAGAGGTAGGCCAGCGCTGGCCTCTTTCAGTGTTTGTGAGGTCCTATTGCTGTGTTCAGTCACCCCTCTCACGACCCCCATATCAGCTGCGCTGGGCTTGTGCAAACTCCAGCTGACCACACGGCCCTGCCTTCTCAAAATCTGCACACTGGCCATGCCACTGCAAGCGGACAGCATTTAGCCACGTTTAAACTCTACTACTACTACTACTACTACTACTCTCTCTCTCTCTCTCTCTCTCTCTCTCTCTCTCTGTCACTGGAAAAAAATAGAAATGTGAAATCATAAAGAGATGCAAAAATTAGACATAAATTTATTCCACTCTGACAGGAAAAGACTTCATCAGTTAATGTAAAAATGTGCTCACAGTAAATAAAATAAAACGTATTTTATTATTTTTTCATGAAATGAATGTGCATTTTATATTAGTTTCCCTAAAATAAGTGAGCTTTAAATTTTCAAGATCAATGTTAATATTACCACTTTAATTGCCCTTTTCAAATGCTTGATTTAATTCATTTACCAGCAAGTCAGTCATGAAATAGGATTATTTTAAAAAATAATTTTCTTATATGGAATCCAACAATTATTACATCAGAACTTAACGAGTTTATGTTTGCGAAACCAAAATATTTCTCTCAGTAGCAGGTTTCTCGTGGCGTGAAAGAAAAGAAGCCATGACTTAATTCAATCTCATTAATTTGATAATGCTTAATCAATGAGCCCCACTGAGTTGAAAGGTCTAGTTCAAACATTGATTACTGTCTTTCAATTCTTCCCCAACAATAAGCTGGGGGAGGCAACTTATCATTAGCGGCCTTAAGATGCTTTAATCTGTGCTTCCTGCCGTGCCTTAGGTGTGGAGGGAGTGCGGGTGTAAAAAATTGGAGGGGATGCTGTCTTATTATTGCTGAGATGACGAGAGGCCCCCCTCCCTCTCCACACACATGCACGCACACACACACACATGCACCCCTATCTCCTCAGGCCCCAGGCCCCCCATCCCCAGCCTTAATCCAATTTGTTCAGTCCCCCTGTCTTCTGCTGGCACAAAATTAAAGGCCTGCTCCCACAAAAACACCTCACATTTCCAAGGTATTGGCTGCCCTGCAAGACTAGAAACTTCATTTATTCTGGCTAACTTCTCAATTATCTTCCCAGTAGTGGAGACGTGTAAAAAGTACAAAAATCAATAGGATTCCATTCCCCTCGTATTGGAAAGGGGAAAATTAATGAGATAGGACACTCTCTTAATCAGAAATAAATGTTTTAATTCAGATAATGACATAGTTTTCCCTTGCAGAAGGATGACAAATGCAGAGGCACCGCGAGCCCCACCAAGAAGCCGTTTCAATTTTATTGTAAATATAAAAGGTATTGATCTGCGAGATGTACAAACCCTATTGCTTACAAAAGCCATTCAGGGGGACTGGGAAAACTATTAAGCGGCGGGTCAGAAATCAATAAACAACACTAAGAGGTGGCTGTGCCTGCCCTCCCTGGCAGATCTCTGGAAAGCCAAATGGCAGAGTTAGTGACAGCAGGCCCGGTGGCGGAGCAATGTTAAGGATGATAGGGTCAGCCGGTTAATGTGGCGGGGGCCCTGACAGGTCGGCATCCCACCTCAAAGCTGGAGGCCTGACAAGCTGCCATTTAAACAGACACTGACTCATCAGCCTGTCGCTACAGTTAGTGTTACACTGCGGAGGGCCTCTGCTGACAGGAGCCATTCTCTTCTCTCTCTCTCTCTCTTGATTTCTCTCTCCTTTGCTCGCTTTCCCTTGGTTTATCCATTCTTTTCCTCGCTCTCCTCCTTCTCTCTCTCTCTCTGCTTGTATTCTCTCATTTTCTTCCACTCTGTTTACCTCTCTCTTTCTCACTCTTTCTTGCCTGTCTCTCTTCACCCAGCTCGCTTTGCATCCACTTTGGATCGGGCAGGCGGCAGTAGTTACATATGCATGTCTGGTGCCGGAATAAACCACTGAGAGAGAGAGCAAGCTGTTTGGGTTTGGATCACTCCGGCTTGAATGCATAAGTTTGTGTTCGTCCATGTGAACGTGTTGTGGGATGGGACTTAAATGAAAGGATTTGTATTACTAGTCAACCACGCAAGATTTGCTAACTCTACATTTTACACCATGACTAATAGAAGCCAGCATAACCTGCGTGCGCACATTTCATTCTCATGTAAAATAAAAAGTTTGAATTCAGCTCTGAGCATTTGTCACATTTGTCACAAGCCATCTCCTCTCTCATTCTGTCACAAGTCTTGCTTTTCTCTTTTTAATGTTGTTGAATAACGGCAAAATTATGAAAATAAAACAAATCTGTCAGAAGCATCAATTGCGGAGACTGCTGTGGCAGAATATACAAATGTATTGTTTTTCTGTTTTTTCCATTTAGTTTATAAATGATCATCCTCTCACGTTATAGACAATTTGATATTTTAAACATAAACTGGCTGTTGCTGCTAAACATCACTAATTAAAGGATGTATTTTGTGGATTTAGACAGAATTTTGCTTTGAATAAGCTACCATCCTAACACGTAGCCACTCTGCATTTGATAAGTCAAGCAGAATTGGACAGACGGACCAATAAGCAAAGATTATTTCAGCGCCTGAGGGCTGAGAGGTTATGGTGGGCCTGAGGGATGGATCAGTGTTGACTTAAGAAGAGGAAAGAGGAAAAGTTGGGTTGTGTGAGCAGTAATTATGGGCGAAAGGAGGATACTGACCAGCAAGCCAGGCCAGATGACTTAACCCCAGATCTATGCACTCCATTGGTCTGTCGGAGGGTCAAGACCCCTCTGGCAACTCTCACATCCCTGAGCTCCATTGACATCTGAGCGTGACTGGATCCAGGGCCCAGTGGAGCAGCGGGTGGGCCAGGTAGAGCCGCTGTTGTCTCTGTACTGGTTCATGCCATTAGAAAATAATTCTTAAGTTTACTGTTTTATTAGGCTGAATTGCATAGAGCGACAGGAGAGCTGGAGGCACAGAGGCAAAGAGGGACATCTAAGGTTTGCATCCAAAAACCTCCAAGAACATGTGACGCGCCTTTGCCTGTTGAGCCGCTGGGACGCCGGAGCAAAGCCGTCATAACAAACATTGTAAATTG